>NC_081294.1:162840458-163151886 GCF_030435805.1 Mustela lutreola | reverse complement strand
TTTTTTTGAGAGAGGCTTGGATGGCTACGTATTTCCCCCTTAGGACTGCCTTGGCTGTATCCCGTAGGTGTTGGGGGACCAAAGTGACTTCATTCTCATTGGTTTCCGTGAATTGTTTCAGTTCTTCTTTGATCTCCTGGTTGATCCAAGCATTCTTAAGTAAGGTGGTCTTTAGCTTCCATGTGCCTGAGTTCTTTTGGAACTTTTCCTTGTGAGTGTACTCCAGTTTCAAAGCATTGTGATCTAAGAATATGCAGGAAATCATCTCAGTCTTTTGTTATCGGTTGAGTCCTGATTTGTGACCCAGTGTGTGTTCTATTCTGGAGAATGTTCCCTGTGCACTTGAGAAGAATGAGTATTCTGTTGTTTTAGGGTGCAATGTTCTATATATATATATCTATGAAGTTCATCTGTTCCCATGTATCATTCAATGCTCTTGTTTATTGATTTTCTACTTTGATGATCTGTCTGTTTCTGAGAGAGGTGTGTTAAGATCTCCTACTATTAATGTATTCATGTCAATATGACTCTTTATCTTGATTAACAGATTTTTATTTCATTGGCTGCTCCCATATCGGGTGCATAGACATTTATAATTGTTAGATCATCTTGTTGGATTGTCCCTTTAAGGATTATGTAGGGTCCTTCTGTATCTCTGACTATAGTCTTTAGTTTGAAGTCTAATTTATCTGATATGAACATCGCTACCCCAGTCTTCTTTTGAGGCCCGTTGGCATGAAAGATGCTTCTCCATCCCTTCACTTTCAGTATGGGTGTATCTTTTGTTTCAAAATGGGTCTCTTGTAGAGAACATATGGATGGGTCCCGTCGTTTTATCCAATCTGAAACCCTGTGCCATTTTATGGGCACATTTAGGCTATTCACATTGAGAGTGACTATTAATAGATACGTTTTTATTGACATTGTGTTACCTTTGACGTCTTTCTTTCTGTAGATTGTCTCTTTATTTATGTTCAATGCTATTCTTAGGGTTTTTCCTCTTTTATAGAACCCCCCTTTATATTTCCTGCAGTATCAGCTTGGTGGTTGCATAGTCTTTTAAGCCTTGCTGGTCTTGGAAACTCTTTATCTGTCCTTCCATTTTGAATGTCAGTCTTGCTGGATAAAGTATTTTTGGCTGCATGTTCTTTTCATTTAATGCCCTGAATACATCTTGCCTGCCCTTCCTGGCTTGCCAGGTCTCTGTGGATATGTCTGATGTTATTCTGATGTGGTTTCCTCTGTAGGTAAGGACCCTCTTTGTCCTAGTAGCTTTCAAGAGATTATACTTACAATTATTGATTCCTCAATTTGACTATCAGGTGCCTTGATGTATTTTTGGAATCTATAATCTTGGGTGGATACCGTTCAGCCTCTAGTACATGATCACTGGTTCCATTCGCGATACTGGGAAAATTTTCATGAAGAGCTTGTTTCACTGTATCTTCTAGACTTCTTTCTTTCTCCTCCCCTTCAGGGATTCCAATAATTCTGACATTGGAACGCTTCATGGCATCATTTATTTCCCTGATTCTGTTTTCGTGGTTTCTAAGCTGTTTGTTCCAGGCTTCCTCCTGATCCTTTCTCTCTATATGTTTGTCCTCCAGATCATTAATTCTATCTTCTGTCTCAGTTACCCTAGCTTTGAGAGAATTTAGATTAGATTGGAACTCATTGAGAGAATTGTGAAGCTCATCCCTGGTACTTTTCAGCTCAGCCCTCACATTGTGAACATCCTGTCTCGTCACTTTCAATTCGGCCCTATTCAATTCATTTTGGTCATCCATGGCTTTCCCCAACCTAGCAATGCCTGGATAATTGTTAGCCTGAATTCTCTTTCTGACATATTGTCTATCTTGATAGCTGTTAGCTCTGTTGCAGAAGACCCATCCTCTGTATTTTTCTTCTTTTGGTATTCCTCCTCCTGGTCATTTTGGTGAGAGATGACTGAACAGATGTAGCTGAATGTATCGTCCATGGTGCAGTCAAGGTGTGCCCTGGAACGTTTCTGAGCAATCAGGATTCCCCACCCAAACGAGAGAAGAAAGAAAAGAAAATGAAAAAAAAAAAGATATATAGAGAGAAACAGAAGAAAAAGGGGATGATGAAAGAGAAGTTTCAGCCCAAATGGGCCCCAAGGTACAATTTATGAAGTGTACAAACAAAAACAGACAAACAAAGAGACTTATAAAAGTACATGACAAAGAAAATAATATATATATATATGAAATTTAAGAAATAACCTTGTCAAAAAGAACCCCAAATGTAAGATTTATGTACTATCAGGACAAACACAAACACACAAAAACAGTGGTGGAAGAAAAAGATGGGAGAGTGGTTATAAATCTCAGTGTAGGTGAAGAAGGTTGTTTTGATTCCTCCTGGATGTATCTTGATATCTTTGTTGAAGGACTCAACTTCCCTAAGATAAAGGGGGATTAAAAATCGGTTTACCTTTCCATAGTTTGGTTACTGTGGCCATTGCTGCTATAAACATTGGGGTACAAATGGCCCTTCTTTTCACGACATCTGTATCTTTGGGGTAAATACCCAGTAGTGGAATTGGACGGTAATAGGGAAGTTCTATTTTTAATTTATTGAGGAATCTCCACTTGATAAGGAAGATATGGTCCATATACACTATGGAGTATTATGCCTCCATCAGAAAGGATGAATACCCAACTTTTGTAGCAACATGGACGTGACTGGAACAGATTATGCTGAGTGAAATAAGTCAAGCAGAGAGAGTCAATTATCATATGATTTCACTTGTTTGTGGAGCATAACAAATAGCATGGAGGACAAGGGGTGTTAGAAAGGAGAAGGGAGTTGGGGCAAATTGGAATGGGAGGTTGGAAGGGGAGGTGAATCATGAGAGACTATGGACTCTGAAAAACAATCTGAGGGGTTGAAGTGGCGGGGGGGTGGGAGGTTGGGGTACCAGGTGGTGGGTATTAGGGCACGGATTGCATGGAGCACTGGGTGTGGTTAAAAAATAATGAATACTGTTTTTCTGAAAATAAATCAATTTAATTAAAAAAACTGAATAAAAAAAGAAATAAATATTTGTTTACCTATAGCGGTAGTATTGATTGGGGAAAGGGGATTACTTTGAAGTTTAACTCTATATGAATATTAGAAAATAAAAATAAAAAGGAATAAACTAGAGTAAACTAAACTAAAATTCAAAAAAATTCAAAAAATAGAAATGCAAAAGAAAAACACAGGTGTATGTATCAAAAGTTCAGGTTAGAAGGTTATTATGGAATTTGATGAACTGGACAGCTCACTGTGATGGTAAATAGGTTAAAAAATTATCTATATAAAAAAAATTGAACCAGAATAGTGGGAACCAATTAAAAATAAAAGTTGTTCTATGAAGTAATGGTGGTTGTTCCCTTGTAGTCCTTTTTTTTGTTTTGTTTTTTCCTTTCTTGGTTGGATTTCTGGGGGAGGGGCCTGCCACTTGGGTTTTCATTCAATGATGTTCCCTGAGTTAAGTCCTCCCGCCACCCTCAAGCGGGTGGGCTCTGAGGAAATTGTTTTTTTTTTAAGGCTTTTGTTCTCTGGTGTTTTTTATGTTTGTTCACTTTTTTTTTTCTCTCTCACCTCGACTGCTTTTGATTGTTTTTATATTTTAGAGGAAAACAAACTGCACCCTGACCTCCCTCTCAGAAAGAAGCCTCCGTCTGGCTGCAGAGCCCAAATAATTTCCCCGTTGGCTGTCAGCAGAGCAGGTTCTGAGTTGTGGTCCCTGGGGACGCAGGATCTTTTACCTGTATCCATAACCATGGCAGCAGCGCCTGTCTAGGCAACTCCAGACCGTCAGAGAGGTTCCAAGCAAGGATTGCACACTGAGATTTTCCCACTGGACTGGGCTGGGAGTGCCTGGTCTTTGTGGGTCTAAGAGTGCCCGGCTTGCACACACCTCTTTCAGGGTAGGTGTGGGTCATGCACACGTTTCAGGCTCTGCGTACAGGGCACAGGTCTGAAAGCACCAAGCTGGGCCTTCGCGCACCTCTTTCAGGGGAGAGTTTGGGGCATGCATCTTAGGCTCTGAAACAATGGCACAGGTCAAAGATCGCCATCTGGGCCTTTGTGTACCTCTTTCAGGGGAGGATGAGGGGCGTGTGCATCTCAGGCTCTTTAGCAGGGCTTGTGAGTTCTGTCATCTGGCGAGGCCCCCATCCCCTCACAGGAGCTGGACCCCACGCATTTTCAGGCTTGCTGGAGTCTTAGGGACCAAGATCTTGTTTCTCCTCTGCACCCTCTTTGGCTCAGCGCCAGGGGAGGCTGTCCTGGGACCAGGAACTTAAGCCCCTGTCCCTAGCCACCCAGATTCCCACAATTTCCCCCTCACTATCCTTTGCTCTTTTGGAGTGCTTTCAACCAGTCTCCAAGTTAATGCTGGTCCCCAGACGCAGGGCACTCTCGCTCGTATTAGGGGTATTACTTTCCAACCAGTCACCTCTGGTGGCTCACTCCCCCTTTTGTTTATTCTCGGATATCAGTCCACAATTCCCACACCACTTTACCTGCCCACTGGCGTCTTCTGCCCCTGTAGAGATTCAGACGTGTATAATTCTGATCTCAGGCTGGTTTCATGGGTGATCAGAGTTCTTTGGTAGGTAATCAGCTCACTTTAGGGTGCAGGTTTATAAGGCGCCTCCTCCTACTTCCCCGCCATCTTGTCCCCAACCTTGACTTTCTTAATTGTACATTTCTTTAAAGATTGGTTACCACTTTTTGTCACATTTGCATCCATCTTTAATTTTGACCCCATTTCAAGTCCCTAACTTCTGTGAACCAATTAATCTATTGTAATTTTGTATTTTAAAGAACATTTTATGAACAGACTCATGTAATATGTAATCTTTGTCATTGCTTTCTTCACATTGTAATTACAGAGATGCATAGAAGTTTGTTTGTGTACTAAGTTTTTTTTTTTTAATTCATAAACAGTAAACCTGATTACAGATGTGCCACAATTTAATTACTCACCCACTGGAGGACATTTAGATTACTTCAAAATTTTGACTATAGCAACTTAACGTATTATAAACACTTATATTTATTGTGAATACACACTCTGAATATTGTAACAATTGCAATTTTAGGGTCATGTAGCATTCAGATATTTATGTTTATTAGAAAATACAAACTTTTTATGAGATCTGTGACATTTTACATTTTTAATAGCAATGTGTGTTTGATCCAATTTACCTGTGTCTTTCCCAGCATTGGCATTGTCACTTAGGAAAAAACAAATATTTTTTACAGTAGATGTTTATTGATATTTCATAATGTTTTTATTTCATGTTTTCTTTATGGTACATAAGTATTTTTAATAACTATGTATACTCTATGGCTAACATGGAATAGCATCAGCAATGTCTGTTATGTTGTTTGTCCCATTTTTAATGACTAGTGTATTTCTTTTCATTTGTACTATTGATTTTTGATATTTGTTTATATATTATAACTAAAATATTCAGCACTGATGCTTACATGCTTGCCCCAAAAATGTAGGGTCAGGGAAGGAGATGACTCCCTCTACTGAAACAATTTATTGTTTCACACCATACATTGAATTATTTGGTGTTTCACAATGAATGTGAAAACAACAATGAATTATCTCTTTAAGTTGAATTCTTTTATATAGTAAGAACAAAATAGAAGTTATCAACAAAATAAGAAGACCTCTCTGACCAAAGTTGTTCTCCATAAGATAGTTCATGATATCTTTTAACAAAGCAGGAAGGTGTCTGTGTTGTGGTAAAAATCCCTGGTGCACCTGTATTAACACATCTGGTAAAGATGAAATTCAGTTACATAAGATCACTGGGTGAAACACTTGTCTTGAATAGGCAATAGTTTCAGAGGATGCCTTTCATGACTCATTGTCATCTCTCATTTTGATCAACTTTTGTCTTTGTAACCATAGCTCTGAAGTGTAGTCAACATTTGGAGTCTTGCAAATAACAATAATAATGACAATAATAATAAAATATTTGTTATGCTGTATTTTCTAAAAAGCTTCAAATGCATGCCAATTGATGCTAACCACCAAATAAATATCTCCCTAGAAGTGTGATATAGGAAAAGCTCAGAAGAGAATGAATGTCTCAGAAAATGTGAACCTGAGGTTCTGACCTGGGACTACCACAGAGATTCAACAAAAAATGTCATGACCTGTGAATACCACACAGAAAATCAGCAAGAACTGTGAGAACTTTGGAGCAATACCTGGAAGAAGCACTTGGACATTGATCGTTCTGTCAGTTAAGCTGACAGTCTTATTTAAAGGAGATAGTAGGCACCAAATGGAGTCACTTGTGCTAATTCCCATATCAACAAATCAAGACGTAATACATAACTAGGTTGTAGGAATGCAATCTTAAACCAGTCAGTGTGGGATTTTCTGGTTATCAGTATTGAGGTCAGCCACCTGATAGACTAATTCTATTTCCCTAATGTATGATGACGTAATCTGCTCTGTCCCTATTTTTGTCCCCTTCTACACAAAATGTCTCCCATTTTGCACAACTTTTTGGAACTTTCTTTATTTTCTAGATGAGGTGCTTCCAAATTAATTCATACATAACTAAATAAACTCAATTTGCTCATTAGGTTGAATTCTGTTTCTGATTCTACAAACTAGGACTCAACATCACAACAACAGGGGGAAAAAATCACCATTGAAATTAAAAAATAAATATATTTAAAACAACAACAACAAAAACAATGGCCTACAAAATCTTCAGTAACAGAGAAGACTCATATATGATGTACATATACCATGAATAATACCTAATATGTACCTGAGAATTAGCTATGTGAAGAAACCCCCAGAAAAAGAACATAAAAATGTGTTATTTCCTAACCTAATACTATCAGATCAAGTAACCCCAAACTGATATACATGACTATGAGAAAGTATTAAAAGGAGACGTGGTTGAGAATTAAGTCCAGGTAGAAACTAAGCATGTGACTGATGACGGAACTAAACCTGAATGAAACATACTAGAAAACGTAGGGATATAATAGTCAGTAACCTACTATCCTGTATATAAGGGTTATGATGCCAAAATAATGTGATCTTTAAGAACTTGGCTACAACAATTTTTGGGAGACAATGAAGAGTCAGAGACACCACTGCCTAGTGTAGATGAACCATGGATGTAACACACTATTTAAAGTCACCAGAAGGATGCAATCAAGGACCATGAACAAAACTGGATCAGATTTGACAAAAAGACCAGAATCTGCAGCCAGAGCAAGAAACCACATCTGAACCTTAGGAGGACCACAGATTATCCAGATATTACGTGCTTTTGTCAGGAGGCAGTGACTAAGTGGAGATTGTGGTATTTTTTTTGGTGAGTAGATGAACCCAATTTTATAGGTAGGAAGAAGTTTACATATACATAATTGGTGGTCAGAATGACTCAATATCACATATTGAAACATAAAAATTAAATATGTAAAATAAAACAAAAAGTAATTGTATAGTAAAAACAAACAGATATACAAAAGAAAAACTAAAGAAGTTTATTGACCTGGAAACAAGGAATACATCCAGGGAAAAATGAGTAATTCCCAAAATGTCCCAGAATTCATGCCTAAGTACCCACTTTAGAAAAAGACATTAAGAAGGTGTGGGGAAATAAGATCTAAGGAGGTAAACAGAGAGAGTATAAATCAATGTAAGATTTATTATACAGATGTTACTTCATATTTATTCCACCAAGAGTCTCTTGTGTAGTTATTCTGCCCTGACTGGCATGGAGGAGACACCCATACAAATGAAGTTGCTTTTATAAATGCAAATTTAGGGGCACCTGGGTGGCTCAGTGAGTTAAGTCTCTGCCTTCAGCTCAGGTAATGATCCCAGGGTCCTGGGATCAAGTCCTGCATCAGGCTCTCTGCTCAGCGGGAAGCCTGCTTCCCTCTCTGTCTCTGCCTGCCTCTCTGCCTACTTGTGATCCCTGTCCATCAAATAAATAAATAAAAACTTAAAAAAAATATATATATATATATACATATGTATATATATGCAAATTTATCTTAAAGTTGGTAACTTCTACTCTTTTTTCAGATCTTCTCTCATCTATGATTTTTTCTCAAAATAATTAGCTCCAAATACTTTGCAAAAAGGTGTATTTTTCAGTTACATTTATAGGTTAAACTGCTTTGTTAATTTTGCAGTGTCTGGCTTCATTGGTTTTATTTCATACCTGTAAGATTCATGCTTGTTTCCATCCTTCATTTTTATTGATATGTGTCTTATATAACCTTCCCACAATCTGTTTACCTATTTGTAATCTATTATATATAATACTGAAATGGAGATTGATGTACAAATCTATTGGTATGTTTGTGCAAGAGCTCTGATGTTTTACACCCATAGGTAGAATTGTTGGGTTATAACATGTGTTATTTTCTAGTTTTATACATACCAAATTTATTCCCAAATTTGTAAAGTATACACTGTATGCGAGACATCTGTGACAACTCACAATGACCAATTTTACTATTCACATTTATTGTGTGTATCTTTTTGTTTTATATTTTTTAAGTTTATAAATTTTAGTACAGATATTAGTATTGCATGGTGATATTCCTTTACACTTATCTAATTATTAGTACAATACTAATATTCCATTTTGTATGAAACTCTCAGTTCACCTATCTATTGTAATGTGAGTGGACTTTTTTTGTATTTTTCTTCAATTTTTCTCCACTTTGAATAATATTTCTTTGAACATTCTTTACCATTATGTGAGTGTGTGTGTATATATATATATACACACACACATGCACATACATTTTTTCTTTCATAAAATTGTGGGTAAAATTGCTGGCTGTCAGGATATCGATATATTCAAATTTAGTAAATAGTTTAGAAAATATTTGTGTCAATTTGTATTCTTAGAATTAGTGTACATGACATCTAGCTTCTCCATATCACTTTTCAAAGCTTAATGCTGACTTTTTTTATTTTAACCATTCTATTAGATTTTGTGATAAAATTCACTTTTTCTTTCAATTTCCATTTCCTTGAATAGAAAATTTATATATTTACATAGATAAGATGGTGACATAGTAGGCTCATCTCCTCCCTTCAACATAACTATATAACTCTCCAATCATGAAACCCCATTCCCCTGTGCTCAACTGCTACAGCTTTTGTTAGACAGTTGTGCCTAAGAACTAGTGCTATGGTCCCAAACCCTAGATGACCAGTATAATCCCCTGCATGCACCATTTCTGCTTACCTTAGTGTTCTGCAAAGCTCTGTTCTATGGAAAATAGCATCAGGTCTTATTTAGCAAGCAGACCAGAGCACACCTAATTAAAACTCACTATACTCTGGACAATGTCCAAACAATGCCCACTTCAGGAAGAGAACACCTGGAGATGACTGACCTGAGGGGATAGAGCAATCAGAACACAGCAGCAGAGGGCAAATAGCACACACCAGAGGCACTACCAGAAACACCAGGCCTAGAAAATTATATAACATCTTCCTCATAAATCCATTATTCTCAGGAGCAGAAAATATAATACACTTTCTTACCACACAGAAGAAAACAGAGACCTAGACAAACACCAAATTGGAAAAATATATTCCAAAAGAAAGAACAAGAAAGTTATCATGACCAGGAATCTAATCTAATCAAAATAGATATATGTAATATGTGTGATCCAACTTTAAAGCAGTATTCATAAGGATACTCCCTGGATTGAGAAAATCATAGAGGACATCAGGGAGACCGTTACCAGAAAGATAAGACATAAAAAACAATAAATCTAAATGAAAAAATGCAGTAACTGATGTTTGAAACTGGTTATAACGACCACGAAGATGGAAGAAGTAAAGGAACAAATAAGTGACATAAAAGATAGAATTATGAAAGTAATGAAACTGAAGAAAGAAGGAAAGAATATCCCTGGATTACAAAAGTAAACTTTGAGATTACAGTGAATAATTAAATTTAAAAAAGAAAGAAAGAAAAAAAAAATAGGAGTCCCAGAAGAAAAGAGAGAAAAGAGGGCAATAATATTGAGTGAATTATTTGAAATTTGAGTAAGTTGTTGCTGAAAACTACCCTAATCTAAAGAAGGAAATAAACATCCAAATCTGAAGGCACAGAGAATTCACATCATCATGAAAATCAACCAAAACGGGCCAACACCTAGTCATATTCCAATTAAATTTTCAAAATATAATGACAAAGAAAAACTCTTTAAAAAGCAGCAAGACAAAAGAAGTCCCTGACTTATAAGGGAACACAAATAAGGTCAGCAGCAGGTCTCTCCACAGCAACTTAGAAAGTCAGGAAAACAGTGGCATATATTCACTGTGCTCTATTGGAAAAATCTGCAGCCAAGAATACTCCATCCAGCGAGGCTATATATTCAGAATAGAAGGAGAAATAAGGAGTTTCCCAGGCAAACAAAAACTAAAGAAATTGAAGGCCACTAAAACAGACCTGTAGGAAATACTAAAGGAGAGTCTTTGAGGGGCTCCCAGGAGGCTGTCAATTAGGCATCTAACTTTGGCTCAGGTCATGATCTCAGGATCCTGGTATTGAGTTTCACATTGAGCTCTACAGTCAGCAGGGATTCTGTTTCTCCCTTTCCACTGCCCCTGACCCAACTTGTGCTCTCTCTCAAATAAATAAGTAAAATCTTAAATTAATAATAATAATAAAAAAATAAAAATAAAGGGAATCTTCTGAGTGGGGAAAGAAAGACCAAAGGTGGCAAAGACTACAAAGAGACAAAGAAAAAATTCCAGAAACAACAAAACATGTGATACGATATCAAAAATACCTATCTTTCTGGGGCACCTGGGTGGCTCAGTGAGTTAAGACCTCTGCCTTCAGCTCAGGTCATGATTCCGGTGTCCTGGGATCAAGCCCCACATTGGGCTCTCTGCTCGGCGGGGGGCCTGCTTCCTTCTCTCTCTGCCTGCCTCTCTGCCTACTTGTGATCTGTCTGTCAAATAAATAAATAAAATCTTTTTAAAAAATACCTATCCTTCAATAGTTACTCTGGATTTAAATGGGCTAAGTTCTCCTTTCAAAAGACATAGTTTGCCAGACTGGATTAAAACAAGAAGAAAACAAAACAAAACAACAAATAACAAGACACAACACTGTCTATAAAAGATTAATTTTAGTCGTGAAGACACCTGTACATTGAAAATAAGGGGACAGAGAAACATTTAACATGGAACTTGAAGTAAACCACAAGAAAAATTTGGAAACACCACAAATGCATAAAGGTTAAAGAATATCCTAGAATAAATAGTTGAACCAGGAAATTACAGAAGAAATAAAAAATACATGGAAACAAATGAAATGAAAATGTAATAATTGAAAATCTGTAAGATGAAGCAAAAAAAAAAAAAAAAACTCATGAGAGAAGTATATAGCAATACAAGCCTAACTTAAAAAAAAAAATATGTGAAATGCACAATTAAACCTTACACCCAAAGGAGATAGAAAAACAACAATCAATGAAACCTAATGATAAAAAAGAGAAGGGGAATAATAAAGACCAGAGCAGGAAAAAAAAAAAATGATAGAAAAACAATTGGATCAATGACACCAGGAGTTGCTACTTTGAAAAAACTAACAAAATTGATAAACCACCAGCCAGACTTATCAAAAAGAAAAGAGAAAGGACCCAAGTAAGAAGAAAAATCATGAATGAGAAGAACACCAAGGATGCACAAATAATTATTAGAAAGAAATAAGAAAAAGTATGTCAATAAACTGGGAAAATTGCAATAAATAAATAAATTCTGAGAAACATATAAACTACCAAAACTGAAGTAGTAAGGTATGGAAAACTTGAACAGGTAAATAGTAAAAAATTTGAAACTATAACCCAAAACTCCCAACAAACAAAAGTCCAGGGGCAGTTGGCTTCACAGGAGAATTTCATCAAACATTTAAAGATGAGTTAATAACTATTCTTTTGAAATCATTCCAATAAATAGAAATGGTGGAAACTTCCAAATTCAAACATTACCCTGATACCAAAACCAGATAAAGTGTTCACTAAGCGAGAGCAGCAGGACAATGTCCCTCATGAACATGGATGTAAAATTTCTCAACAAAATACTAGGAGAACAAACCTAACACTAGAATAGAAGACTCATTCACTACTATCAAGTATGATTTACCCCTAAGTTGCAAGAGTGGTTCAATATTCACATATTAATTAACATACCCCATATTAATAAAAGAAATTATAAGAAATGATAAGAAACATCAATAGATGTAAAAAAGTTTTGACAAAGCACAACATTCATCCATGATAAAAATCCCCAAAAGAGTAGGGACTGAGGGAATATAGAGAAACATCATAAAGGCCCTACATGAAAAACCCACAGCTAATATTATCCTCAGTATGGAAAAGCAGATTTTTTTCCTTTACTGTCAGGACTAGGATAGTGCTGTCAATTCCCGCCACTGTTATTTAATATAATAAAGGTAGTCCTAGTCTCAGCAATCAGACAACAAAATGTAATACAAGGCATCCAACTGCGGAGGGGAAAGTCAAACCCACTCTTTGTAAATAACATGATATATACATACAAAATCCATTAAACACCAATAAACTGCTAGAACTGATGCACACATTAAGTTGCAGGATACAAAGTGAATGTACAGAAATTGGTTACACTTCTATACACCAAAATTGAAGCAACTGAAAGAGATATCAAAGAATCGGTCCCATTTACAATTGCACAAAAAAACTGTAAGGTACCTAGGCATAAGCCTAATAAATTCTGAAAACTGTAAAACACTTCTGAAAGACATAGAAGATTTCACAAAGAAATGGAAAGACATTTCATGCTCATTGATTGGTAGAACAAATATTGTTAAAATGTCTATAATACTGAAAACAACCTACACATTTAAGGTAGTTCCTATGAAAATGCTATCAACATTTTTCAAAGAGCTAGAACAAACAAGTCTGCATTTTGAAAGAAAACACAGAAAAACCTGAATAGTCACAGTAATCTAGAAAAAAAAAATAAAAACTGAAGATATTGCAATTATGGTCTTCAGGCTGCATTTGAAAGCCAAGAAGACAGTATGACACAGACACAAAAACTGGCACATAGATATATGGAATAGAATAGAAAACCCAGAAATAGACCAACAACTATAAGCTCAACTAGTATTTGACAAACCAGGAAAGAATATCCGTGTGTTTGCAGGGTTAGGGGGAAGATCGCCTCTTCAACAAATTGTGTTGGGAAAACTAGACAACAACCAGCAAAAGAATAAATCTGGACCACTTTCCTACATCATGCAGAAAAATAAATTCAAAATGGATGAAAGACATAAATGTGAGACAAGAACCATCAAAATCCCAAGAAAACAGTCAGCACTCTTTTTGACATTGGACTTAGCAACATATTATCAGAAATGTCTCCAGAGTCAAGATAAACAAAATAAAAATTGAAGTATTGGAACTTTATCAAGAGATTTTTTCTTTTTTAATATAGACATTCATTGTTAAAAACACACCTCTTACAACTGTTCTGCAGGGGTTCCTGGGTGGCCCAGTTGGTTAAACAGCTGCCTTTGGTTCTGGGTTCTTGGATCTAGCCCCTGTCGGTTATTTTTCACATATCTAAAATTTCCAGCTTTATTCCTTTTATTGATTTCTAGTTTCATGCCATTGTAGTTAAAAAAAAAGTTATTGCATATGACTTCAATCTTATTAAATTTATTAAGATTTTTCATCTATAATGCAATCTGTGCTTCATAATATTCCCCATGTAATTGATTAAAAAATATCTTTCTGTCTGTATTTAGTGGAATGTTTTGTTTATTCCAGTTATGTCCATTTTGTCTTAAGCATTAAGTCAAACAATCCCTATTGATTTTCTGTCTGTGTGATATTGTTGAAAATGGGGTATCAAAGTAACTTAATATCACTGTATTGTACAATTTTTCCAGCTTTTTAATACATTAGATTCTTCTATGTTTGATGAATCTATATTTATTACGGCTATATCTTCCTGATCAATTGACATTTTTTATCATTATATAATGTCCTTTGTCTTTTGTTACTATTTTTGGCTTAAGGCCTATCTTGTCTGTTAAAGTATGGTCACTGCTATTCTCCCTTGTTTCCACTTGCATGAAATATCTTTATCCATCCTTTCACTGTTATACTACATGCATCTTTCTATTGATTTCTTAAAGTTCCTACTTTATTAATCCTTTCAAGAAAAATCTGCACAATCATGACAGATTAAATCCTGAAGAATCGTTATTCCTTCTTATGTCCAATCTCTAGATTACTTTTGCCAACATTAGCATTGAAGTTTGCAGTGCTACAATTTTCTTTCTTCATTCCATTCTTATGTTCCTTTTGATGTTTTCTTGAGGTCTTTTTCCTCTCATATAGGCCATGTCTTGCAAGTCTACATCTGGATGTTTGCGTTTATTTTCCTTCCTTCCTTCCTTCCTTCCTTCCTTCCTTCCTTCCTTCTTTCTACCTGTCTTTCTTTTGTTCTTTCATTATTTCTTTCTTCCCTTCATTCTTTCTTTATGTGTAGGGGGTTAATTTTTCTTGACACAATCCAAGGAATCATAAATAATGGCAAAACCAATTGTCCTGCCACCACTGAAATGAGTTCTGAATCAAAATTCAAAGATGATAACTGAAGCAGTCTTCGTTATTTTGGCTATATTACTGCAAAATTCTCTTTTAGGTAATGATGCATTCTGGACTAAAGAACATCAATGACCATTTGCTTCTGCCAAAGTAGTCAGTTGATCATGAACTTCCTGGTCTAGATAATTACTGTGCTATTTGTGATGGCAAACAAACTTCAAACAGGGGGAAAAGAACATAGATGCATCTTTTTTTTTTTAAAGATTTTATTATTTATTTAACAGAAAGAGAGAATAAACAAAGGGGACCAGCAGACAGACAGGGAGAAGTGGGATCTTTGCAGGGCTGGATTCCAGCACTTTGGGATCAAGACCCAAGCAGGAGGGAAAAGCTTAACCAGCTGAACAACCACGATGGCTTTATATGTGTCTTTAAAGCTAAAGTAATTCTTTTGTAGGCAGCATATGGTCATTGTTCTTGCTCTTTTTAAAAATCTGTATGGCAAACAAACAAACAAACAAAACTAACACTTTATGACCACTCTGTGTCTTTTGATAAGAGACTTTAATTCATTTATATATTTTGTTTTATTTATTTATTTATTTATTTATTTATTTATTTATAGACATTAATGTATCAATAGCCCCAGGGGTACAGGTCTGTGAATTGCCAGGTTTACACGCTTCACAGCACTCACCATAGCACATACCTTCCCCAATATCCACAGCCCCACCACGCTCTCCCTACACCCCTCCCCACAGCAACCCTCAGTTTGTTTTGTGATGTTGAGTCTTTCATGGTTGGTCTCCCTCCCGATCCCATCTTGTTACATTTATTTCATTCCTAACCCCCCAAACCCTCCACATTACATCTCCACTTCCTCATATCAGGGAGATCATATGATAGTTGTCTTTCTCCAATTGACTTATTTTGCTAAGCGTGATACCCTCTAGTTCCACCCACCTCATCACAAATGGCAAGATTGCATTTCTTTTGATTGCTGTGTAATATATATATATATATATATATATATATATATATATATATATATGGATAAAGATTGTGGATGTAGTATTTATATATCCATTCATCTGTTGGTAGACATCTGGGTTCTTTCCATAGTTTGGCTACTGGGGACATTGCTGCTATAAACAATCAGGTGCCATGCCCCTTTGGATCACTACATTTGTATCTTTCAGGTAAATACCCAGTAGAGTAATTGCTGGGTCATAAATTAGCTCTATTTTCAATTTTTTGAGAAACCTCCATACTGTTTTCCTGAGTGGTTGCACCAGCTTTCATTCCCACCAACAGTGTAGAAGGCATCTCCTTTCTCTGCATCCTCTCCAGCATCTGTCATTTTATGACTTGTTAATTTTAGCCATTCTGACTTGTGTGAGGTGGTACCTAATTGTGGTTTTGATTTCTTATTTCCCTGATGCACAGTGATGTGGAGCACTTTTTCATGTGTCTATTGGCCATTTGGATGTTTTCCTTGCAGAAATGCATGTTCATGTCTTCTGCTCATTTCTTGATTGGGTTATTTGTTCTTTGCTGTTGAGTTTGCTAAGCTCATTATAGATTTTTGATACTAGCCTTTTATCTGATATGTTGTATGGAAATATCTTCTCCCATTCTGTCAGTTATCTTTTGGTTTTGTTAACTTTTTCTTTTGTCGTCCAGAAGCTTTTGATCTTGATTAAGTCCCAATAGTTCATTTTTGCCCTTGCTTCCCTTGCCTTTGGCGATGTTCCTACGAAGAAGTTGCTGTGGATGAGGTCAAAGAGGTTATTGCCTGTGATCTCCTCAAGGATTTTGATAGATCCCTTTCTCATATTGAGGTCCTTCATCCATTTTGAGTCTGTTTTCTTGAAACTGTCCTCATGAAACTGTTCCAAAAAATAGAAATGGAAGGAAAACTTCCAAACTCATTTGATGAGGCCAACATCCCCTTGATCCCAAAACCAGATAAGGACTCCATCAAAAAAGAGAATTACAGACCAATATCCTTGATGAACACAGATGTGAAAATTCTCACGAAAATACTAGCCAATAGGATCCAACAGTACATTAAAAAGGTTATTCACCACGGCCAAGTTTGATTTATTCCAGGGCTGCAAGGTTGGTTCAACATCTGCAAATCAATCAATGTGATACTCTAGAACAAGAACCATACGTTACTCTCAAAAGATGCTGAAAAGCATTTGACGAAGTACTGCATCCCTTCTTGATCAGAACTCCAGTGTTTAGGGATAGAGGGCACATACCTCAATATCATCAAAGCCACCTATGAAAAACCAACTGCAAATATCATTCACAATGGAGAAATACTGAGAGCTTTTCCGCTAAGGTCAGGAACAGAGCAGGGATGCCCCTTATCACCACTGCTATTCAACATAGTACTTGAAGTTCTATCCTCAGCAGTCAGACAACAAAAATATATTAAAGGCATCCAAATTGGCACAAAAGAAGTCAAACTCTCACTCTTTGCAGATGGTACTATATGTGGAAAACCCAAAAGACTCCATTCCAAATCTGCTAGAACTTGTACAGGAATTCAGTAAAATGTCACGATATAAATTTAATGCACAGAAATCTGTTGCATTTCTTTACACCAACAAGACAGAAGAAAGAGAAATTAAGGAGTCAGTTGCTTTTACAACTGCAACCAAAACCATAAGATACCTAGGAATAAACCTAACCAATGAGGCAAATAATCTGTACTTAGAAAACTATAAAGTACTCATGAAAGAAATTGAGGAAGATGCAAAGAAATGAAAAATGTTCCATGCTCCTGGATTGAAAGAAAAAAAAATATATTGTAAAAATGTCTATGCTACCTAAAGCAATCTACACATTTAATGCAATCCCTATCAAAATAAAATCAATTATTTCTAAGAAATGGAAGAAATTATCCTAAAATTTATATGGAACCAGAGAAGACCTCGAATAGCCAAAGAAATATTGAAAATGAATGCCAAAGTTGGTGGCATCACAATTCCAGACTTCAAGCTCTATTACAAAGCTGCCATCATCAAGACTGTATGGTACTGGCATGAAAACAGACACATAGATCAATGGAACAGAACAGAGAGTCCAGAAATAGTCCCTTAACTCTATGATCAACTAATCTTCGACAAAGCAGGAAAGAATGTCCGATGGAAAAAAGAAAGCCTCTTAAACAAATGGTGTTGGGAAAATTACAGCCACATGCAGGAAAAAAAAAAAAAAAGGACCATTTTCTTGGACCTAAATAATTCTTTTTTAAATGTTTGGAAGAATTCCCCTGGGGAGCCTTCTAGCCCTGGGCTTTTGTTGGTTCAAAGATTTTTGATGACTGTTTCAATCTCCTTACTAGTTTTGGTTCTGTTCAGGATTTCTATTACTTTCTTGTTCAGTTTTGGTAGTTTATATGTCTCTAGGAATGCATTATTTTCCTCCAGATTGTCAAATTTCCTGGCATAGAGTTGCTCATAATAGTTCGTATAATTGTTTGTATTTCTTTGGTGTTGGTTGTGATCTCTCCTCTTTAACTCATGATTTTATTTATTTGGGTCCTTTCTCTTTCCTTTTGGATAAGTCTGGCCAGGCGTTAATCAATCTTATTAATTCTTTCAAAGAAACATCTCCTAGTTTCATTGGTTTGTTCTAATTTTTTTTTTCTATTTCATTGATTTCTGCTCTGATCTTTATTTCTCTTCTCCTGCTGGGTTTAGGCTTTCTTTGTTGTTCATTCTCCAGCTCCTTAAGTGGAGGGTTAGGTTGCGTATTGAGACCTTTCTTGTTTCTTGAGAAAGGTTTGTATCCCTATATATTTTCCTCTCCGTACTGCCTTTGCTGTGTCCCACAGATTGTGACCTGTTGTGTTTTCATTATCATTTGTTTCCATTATTTTTTTCAACTCTTCTTTATTTTCCTGGTTGACACATTCATTCTTTAGAAGGATGCTCCTTAGTCTCCATGTATTTGGATTCTTTCCAGATTTCCTTTTATGATTGAGTTCTAGCTTCAGAGCATGTGGCCTGAAAACATGCAGGGAATGATCCCAATCTTTTGATACCAGTTGAGACCTGACTTATGACCCAGGATGTGATCTATTCTGGAGAATGTTCCATGTGCACTAGAGAAGAATTTGTATTTTGTTGCTTTGGGATAGAATGTTCTGAATATATCTGTGATGTCCATCTGGTCCAGTGTGTCATTTAAGGCCTTTATTTCCTTGTTTACCTTTTACTTCAATGATAGTCCATTTAGTGAGAGGAGTGTTAAAGTCCCCAACTATTATTCTATTATGTTCAATGTGTTTCTTTGACTTTTGTTATTAATTGGTTTATATAGTTTTTTGCTCCCATGTTAAGTGCATAGATATTTAAAATCATTAGAACTTCTTGTTGGACAGACCCTTTATGTATGATATAGTGTCCTTCCTCATCTCTTATTATAGTCTTTGACTTAAAATCTAATTGATCTGATATAAGAATTGCCACCCCAGCTTACTTCCTATGTCCATTAGCATGGTAAATTCTTTTCCACCCCTTCACTTTAAATCTGGAGGTGTCTTTGGGTCCAGAATGAGTTTCGTTTAGACAGCATATTGATGGGTTCTGTTTTTTGTTTTTTTTTTTTAATCCGATCTGATATCCTCTGTCTTTTTGATTGGGGCATTTATCCCATTTACATTCAGGGTAACTATTGAGAGATATGAATTTAGTGTCATTGTATTCACTGTAAGGTGACTGTTACTGTATATTGTCCCTGTTCCTTTCTGATCCACTACTTTTAGGGTCTCTCTTTGCTTAGAGGACCCATTTCAAATTTTCCAGTAGAGCTGGTTTGGTGTTTACAAATTCCTTTAGATTTTGTTTGTTGTGGAAGCTTTCTATCCTTCTATTTTCAATGATAGCCTAGCTGGATATAGTACCCTTGGCTGCATGTTTTTCTCATTTAGTGCTCTGAATATATCACGCCAGTTCTTTGCGTACTGCCAGGACTCTGTAGATAATTCTGCTTGCAATCTATTATTTTTACCATTGTGTGTTACAGACTTCTTGTCCTGGGCTGCTTTCAGGATTTTCTCTTTGTCACTAAGACTTGTGATTTTACTATTAAATGACTGTGTCTGGACCTATTCTTACTGATTTTGAGGGGGATTCTTTGCATCTCCTGGATTTTTATGTTTGCTCTCTTCCATATGAGGGAAATTCTCTACAATAATTCACTCCAATATACCTTCTTCTCCCCTCTCTCTTTCTTCTTCTTCTTCTGCAATCCCAATTGTTCTAATGTTGTTTCATCTTATGGTATCACTTATCTGTTGAATTCTCCTTTCATGGTCCAGTAGTTTTTCGTCTCTTTTTTCCTCAGCTTTTTAATTCTATGTCATTTTGTCTTCTATATCACTAATTCTCTCTTCTTCTTCCTATATCCTAGCAGTAAGAGCCTACAGTTTTGATTGCACCTCATTAATATCTTTTTTGATTTTAGCTTGGTTAGACATTAATTCTTGTATTTCTCCAGAAAGACCTTTTATTTCTCCAGAAAGTGTTTCTCTAATATCTTCCATGCTTTTATAGAGACCAGCTAGCACCTTCAGAATTGTCATTCTGAACTCTAGATCTGACATATTACCAATGTCTGTATTGATTAGGTCCTTAGCCTTCAGTACTGCCTCTTGTTCTTTTCTTTTCTATTCTATTTTTTTCTTTGTTGTGAGTTTATCTGTCTTGTCATTTTATCCAGATAAGAATATATGAAGGAGAGAATAAAATACTTAATGGGTGACAAAGACCCCAGGAAAATATGCTTTAACCAAATCAGAAGAGACCCCAGATCATGGAGGGAAGATACGGAGTAAAAAGATGTTCAGGAAAAAAAAATTAAAAAGAAAAAAATACAGAAAAAATATAAAGAAGAAAAAAATATGTATTAGAATTGGGTTAGCCACTTAATTTGGGGAGTATTTTGGTCTTTTTGAAGAAACAACCTCCCAAAATTTTAAAGAATGAAAAGCATATATAAGGGTAAAGGGTAAACATAATGAAGGGTTGGAATATCACTATAAAGGTGAAATTATTTTTAGAAAATTCTATAAAACGAGTTGATAAGTTGGTTGGTAGAATAAAGAATAAGAATGTGGAAAGAATTTGGTCAGGCTGCAATCTACAAGAAAGCCCTGTGCTAGATTTAGGGTATGTTTTGATATTGGAAGTTGTATCCCAAATTTTTTGGAAGAAAAAACCCAATGTGTATGCAAAAAAATAAAGTTAGATACAATGAAGGATAAAATATGACTATAATAATGAATGTTCAAAAAAGATTTTTGTAAGATATTGTTAAGATAAACTAGTTAGAAATGTTAAAATGGGAAAGAGTAAAAGTTTAAAAAAATAGCATAAAAAATAAAACAATTTAACTTTGAGAGGGTAAAGAATCATGGGGAAAAAGCCATGAATTCCACGCTTTGCTTTCTCTTCCTCTGGAATTTGGATGTTCTCCTTGGTAAGTGAACTTGGTCTTGGATGTATTTATTGCTGATCCTCTGGGGAGAGGGGTCTGTTGTAGTGTTTCTCAAGTGTCTTTGCCTGACACAGAATTGCATCACCCTTACTAGGGGCTGGGCTAACAGTCTGCTAGGGTTTCTTTTGTGAGCTTTTGTTCTTTGAATGCTCTCAGTAGAGTTCCAGATAATGGGAATGAAAATTGTAGCCTCCCAGTCTCCAGTGTAGAAGAGCCAGTCTGGAAGAGGGGCCCTCAAGTGAGGCCCCCACTCCTCAGTGTGCCCTCGGAGAAAAATGCTCAATCATCCCCGTCTCCCTGGCCTCTGACTGCATTCCAAGCTCACCCAGCTGTGACCAAGCATCTCTGTCTCTGGCACACAGTCCCACCTGGAGTATCTAAATCCTTCGGATCCCTGCACTTTTCTGGGGGGGGGGGTCTTCCCGGATCATGCGGTGTCCCTTCTCAAACTGCAGTGGCCTGACTCTGCCATGGATCATAATTTAAGGTAACCCAGAGTTGAGAGCTCACCTCTTGGTGCCATCTCTCTAGCTGGCTTCCCTGCTCTAATATCTGAGAGCTCTCTGACACCCCTGATCCATCTGTGACCCCATGGGACCTGAGATTACACTGTCCCCACATTGGTTTCACCATGGCATAGCCTCTGGAGCAATGTCCCTCAGGGGAGAAGACTTATAACTTCTGATTTTATGCTCTATTGCTCCACCACTTGCTGGGAGCCTACCCCTCCCTCTGCAGTCTACCTTCCTGTCGCTTTGGATTCACTTCTCTGCCAGCCCTACCTTTCAGAAAGTGGTTGATTTTCTGTATTTAGAATTGCTGCTCTTCTCTTCAATCTCTTGTTGGCTTTGTAGGTGTTTGGAATGGTTTGATAAACTATCTAGCTGATCTCCTACTACCTGATATCATTGCAGCCTGCTACTTCTCTGCCATCTTGACTCCTCTCCTCTCCATATTTTTCTTAAATATCAAGATTTTCTTCTTTCCTGGTTGTGTAATTTTTCACATATGGCTGTATAATATTCTATATATATTCCATATATATGCATATACATAAAGTGAATATTTTGCAGAAAATTTAAATATTGCGCATTTCAATTACTTTCTTGAAAGCTGCCTACATACAGAAAAACCCTTTATTCATCCATTGTACTGGCCACATGCTTCTCAGGGAGATTTTCCTTCCTCAAATGTTTTTTTTTTTTTTTTTTTTTTTTTTTTACAATTTTATCAAATTCGTTTTCAAACTCACTTAGTTGCATTGAGAATACTAATGTTTTGCTGTTTCTCAATGTTTCCTCCTTTATTTTTATCATGATTGCTTATTTACTATTCATGAATATGAATGATAGATTCAATGAAGTATACATTCTTGCAAGACTTTTTCTGGACTTCTTAATAAGGCTGAACATATTTTCATATATATCTTATTAGTAAGATATAGACATATATTTTCATGTATGCCTATATATGAAAATATATATCTATATATCTATATCTTAATAATATATTTTATATTATATTTATATTGTGTTATGTTATATTTATATATTATATATGAAATATATTTTTTCATATAGACCTTCTCTTGGAAAAATAATGAACTGAGAAACAAGCATGATTTTCTTGGGTACCATCATTGAAGTTCTGTATGAAACCTATTAACCTATAGTGATCAGTGACAAATAGTCCTAGGAGTTATTCCTTGCACCTCACATCCCTTCTCATTAGGTATTCTCAAATCCTACTGGCCCTCTGTAATTAGGGAAATGCCAGATAGTGTCCAGTGTACTTTGTTGTTCTATTTGAAGGCATGCAGAATACATTTGTATGTTTTAAATTCTATAATTTAAATTTTGAGATCATATACACTTTTGACAGTGTCAGAAAATATTAATCTAATAAACTTTTCATATGAGATATATAACACTTACTATGTTTTCCATGAATTTAAAATGTTCAGATTTTGGTTGGAAATATATTTTTAAAATATATACCTTAACATAGTAATACCCAAAAATCTCACTCCTCCAAAGAGCACATTAAAAATTAAATGTACAGGGGCACCTGGGTGGCTCAGTGTGTTAAAGCCCCTGCCTTCAGCTCAAGTCATGATCCCAGGTCCTGGGATTGAGCCCCACATTGGGCTATCTACTAAGCAGGGGGCCTGCTTCCCTTCCTTCTCTGCCTTCTTCCATGCCTACTTGTTATCTCTGACATAAATAAATTAAATCATAAAAAATTAAATGTACAATGGAATATTACTCAGCCATTGGAAAGGATGAATACCCAGCTTTTGCATCAACTTGCATGGGACTGGAGGAGATTATGCTAAGTGAAATAAGTCAAAGAGACAGTCAACTATCATGTAGTTTCACTTGTGGAACATTAGCAATAGCATAGAGGATGTTAGGAGAAGGGAAAAATGGAGGGAGAGAACTCAGAGTGGGAGATGAACCATGAGAGGCTATAGACTTTGGATAACAAACAGAGAGTTTTAGAAGGGAGGGAGGTGGTGGGATGGGTGAGCCTGGTGACTGGTATTAAGGAGGACACAGATTGCATGGAGCATTGGGTATTATATGCAAATAATGAATCATGAAACACTGTATCAAAAACTAATGACATACTGTATGGTGACTATCAGAATACAATAAAAAACTAAAATATTTAAATGTATTATAAAATAGACTTGTATATGTATTATAATTGAAGATTGTTTATGATAGTAAAAAACTGGAAAATAATAAATTTCACCAGCAGAAAAATTGATACCTAAAAAAAGCACAAAAAATTCAGACATAAAATAATCCCAGAATTAAATGAAAAATGTAAAATGAAGCTATAAGTTATTTGATTTAAAAAATCTATAAAAACAGACTATTAAGCCTAATAGCAAATTATGCACAAAATCATAGGTGGTAAATTGTGTTTCTCCAAAACCTTTATGTTATGTTTACACCCAGTGCAACTGTATATGGATATAAATTTTTATGGTAATAATTAAAATTAAATGAGATCACACAGGTAACACCATTATCTAATAGGATTAAGATTTTTTTAAGAAGAGATCCAAGAATGGTCTCTCTTTCTCTCTCTCTCTGCCTCTCTCTCTATGCCATGCAAGGACACAGTGAGAAAGAAGGCAGAGAAATTCCAGCCAAGCTAAGTGCTTTTACCAGAACCTGTCCTTTCTGGCACCCTGGTTTTAGACGTCCAGGCTTTAGATCAGTAAGAAAATAAATTCTGTTGCTCATTCTACCCAGTCAATAACATTTTGTTATGAAAGTCTAAGCTGGCTAAGACACACCACTTGCATATGCACAAGCACATTTTTATGGAGAAAATATTTTAGTAAAATGATATATAAAATAAATGCATAAACTAGAAATTTCAAATAAATGGCTTTGGGAACAAAGGATACCTATGCCTTTGAAGTAAGGATTTTCTTAAAAGTTGACTGGTGAGGGGCACCTTGGTGGCTTAGGCAGTTGAGGGTGTCTTCAGTTCAGGTCATGATCCTGGAGTCCACCGATCAAGCTCTGTATCATGCTCCTCCCTGCTATGCAGTGTCCGCTTTTCCCTCTTTCCCTGCTCCTTCTCTCACTCTCTCCCTCTCAAATAAATAAATAAAATATTTTTTAAAAAGTTAACTGGTGAGCATATGTGCTCCTTAACACTTCACTTTCTATGTATTGTAGACTTAATAAACATTACAAAAGAAATCCAAATTCAGAAATGAAAAATCATCATAGGTCTTTTAGGGTTTTTTTTGTTTTTTGTTTTTTGTTTTTTACGTAGGTATAACTTATGAGTATCCTAAAGTAGTTCAAAATCATGCAATTCATCAAAATTTTCTGACATAAATTTGGTCTCTATTATTCTATCCACAAGCAAAACAAAATATGAAAAATGAAATATTTAGATATTAAAGTATTTATATCAATTACTTATCTAAATATTTGAAGAGCTATCTGTGTTGGGTCGAAAGCAAATATCATTAACACAGTTTCTCTAATGCTTTTTCTCTCTCTTTTTATATTAGGTTATGTTAGTCACCATACAGTACATTAGTTTTTGATATAGTGTTCCATGATTCATTGTGTGCATATAATAACCAGTGCTCCATGCAATCTGTGCCCTCAAAACCCATCACTGGCCTAACCCATCCCCCCCACCCGCCTTACCTCTAAAACCCTCAGGTTGATTCCCAGAGTCTGTGGTGTCTCATTGTTTATCTCCCACTCATGACATGTCTCCAAAGGCAAGGGAAACAAAAGCAAAAATGGGGGACTTCATCAAGATAAAAAGCTTTTGTATGGCAAAGGAAACAGTAATAAAAAAAAAAAAGGCAACCCATAGAATAGGAGAAAATATTTGCAAATAACACTACAGATAAAGGGTTGATACCCTAGATCTATAAAAAACTTCTCTAACTCAACAGCCAGAAAACCAAATAATCAAGTTAAAAAATGGACAGAATACATGAACAAAAATAATATTTTCAAACAAAAATTTTTCAACCTTATAATTAAAAAGAACAGTGCACAATAAAAATCAATATTCTTGTGATAAAGAAAAGAAAGAACTATTAGCACAGTAAGTCCAAAAATTATTCTGTCTTTAAAAAAAATAGACCAAAGAGATCACTGAGAAAACATTTAGAGGACTTCTGTGTAGTTGTATTCAGTCTGAAATTGAAGGTAAGTGATCTTGTATATTTTAGAAACTTAGTGGGACTGATTTTTTTCATAATGAATCAAGATTTCTTTGCCATTCTTCCTGTATTTATGCCTTCTTTTTTTCATTAATTATATAATTTCTGTATGCAAGTGTATTTACTTCACTTAATGCATGCTATTTTATTTTAGGATGTGTTTTTCTTTCACTTTTATACACTCATTCTATACATCAGTTTAAATTTATTTTATAAATAACATTATCATGCATATATTGAATTTTTAGAATAAGATTATTTCTTGCCCAACATTACCATTTAATATTTAGAATTTTATCCAAATCACCATCTATTTCTATTGTAACTGACTCATTAATTCCTAATTTGGAACAATAGCATTTTAATTGGTTTTATTAATTCCATATACATCTCTACTAATTTTTGCCTCGACTGTCCTCAGATATATTTCATATATTTCCTTTAAAAACTTGTCACAACTTCTTATTTACATATTCTATGGCTTTCCTTCTAGACTGACTGACATTCATAACCTTGTATACACAGGGTTCCTATGAGACCCTGGAAAATGTATTCTATCTATTATCTTGCCTATTAAAAATCTATAGTCTTAATACCTATAATTTTATTACATTTAATCTTTATATAAAGAGGGAAATTATTTTATAAACAGTATATCTGATTCTGATACATAACATACTTTGAAATCCTTATAACTAAGTTATCTAATCATTTTTTTTCCTGTGGCTAAACTTTATAAATGGTGTTTTTAACAATGCTTAATGTCATATTAAACACACACACACACACATCTCCAGTACTATGTGACAAATATGTGGCTAGGAAAATTACAATTGACTTTGAGCACACTGACAATTATTCAGCACATACAGTGCCCAAACTTTACTGTTTTTTAGGACATACACTTGTTTCTGAGCTCTTAAGCAAGTAAGGGGCTGGAACTACCAACGAGATATTTTGTCAGATATACAGATGAAGTTAAAGCATTATAGCATTGTCTTAAATAGAACATAAAAAAAAAATCAACAAAGATTTTGTTGATCCAGACTAGCTGGCCTTCTCTGTGGTAGTTAAGCTCTGCCATCAGGAAACCTATTTTCAAGGTATCTTCATAGTCAGCCAGCACAGCACTTTATCAGGATGTGGGAGATCGCCCTCACCAGTAAGTGTCTGCTACCTTGGAGAAGGGATTATTCCAGAGAGAGGATGGATGAATGAGAGGATAGCATTTGCATATGCTAAGACACTCCACTGATATTCAAAGCCATATAAATATACATCTTATAGAGCAGCACCAATGATACAATGGGTATCTGTTAAATTTACAAGATATATAAACCAAATAATTTAAAATTATGTGCATTTATATTTGAGAGTATTTTATTTGTGGTGATCAAATAAATTGTACAAACCAAAAATTTGATACACATTAGTAGATATCATATTCATTTATATTATAAATATTTATATATTTGGTATCATTTTTCACTAAAAAGTTTTCCAAGGGCCACCTTCATGTCCCTGTTTCTCAGGCTGTAAATGACAGGATTCATGCTGGGGGGATAACAGAGAATATAACACAGACATAAAGAGGTTCATTAATGGTGGGGATTTTGAGGCAGAACCTAAATATGCAATATATGCAGATGAGAGGAACAAGGTTAGCACAGTTAGATGGGGCATGCAGGTAGAGAAGATTTTAAACCTGCCTTGTGAAGATAGAATTCTTAGGACAGTGGACACAATATAAACATAGGAAGCAACCATGAAAATAAAACATACAAAAGCAAAACAACAACTAACAATAATAAGCACATATTCCAGAATTTGGTCCCCAGAACAAGCAAGTGTAAGCAATGATGGAATGTTATAGAAAAATTGATGCACTATGTTTGGCCCACAGAAGTGTACCAAAAATGTGCCTGCAACATGAATAGATCCATAGACACACCCACTGAACAAAGATGCTGTCACCCTCTGCACACAGGCACCTCTATTCATGATGGCTTCATAGTGCAGAGGACAGCAGATGGCAGCATAGCTGTCATCAGACATCACCAGGAGGGCAAACTCTGTGCCAGCAAAGAAAACAACAAGGAAAATCTGTGAGGCACATCCCACAAAGGAGATGGCATAGCTGTTGATCAGAGAGTTCGTGACAGATTTGGGGACAGTAACATAGATGTAACAGATATCAAAGACAAATTTTTCAGTAAGAAGCACATGGGGGTTTGGAGGTGGTGAGGGTGATAATGAGGAAGTTCCCCATCAGTACCACCAGGTAAACCAGGGAGAAGAATGCAGCATAAAGTCTCTGTAGAACCTGATTATCAGTAAATCCCATGAGCAAGAATTTTGTTATTAGGGTCATATTCATTAATTTCCTACGCATGATTTTTTTTGAAACATAAGAGCAATTTTCTTGAATCTTCCAAATCTGTGTCTTTTTGTTGGTTCTGTTATTCAGTGATTGTGAAGTTATTCCTGGGGTAAGACATAACTTGCAAACTATAATTTCCTCAATTTATTAAAACAGATTAGAATATATTTTTATGTGAGAACCTAAAATTTGTACAAAAATAGATATTACCACACAAAACAAAAAACTAGGGATTTTTTTTTTTTTTACTTTGCTGAAATAGATTAAGACATAGCAAATATGGAATAAACTGAAGTAATTTGTTTACTCTTTCTTGGAAAATTACTTTAGTTCAATGTAAACTGTAATCTTCATATATTTCAAGACTAAGTATGGATAACTAATTATCTCCCTTTAATTTTCTCTGAACTTTTATAGCAGAGGTAAATATAGAGGGGAAAATGGGTAGAGCTAAAAATTATAATTGTATTTTTTTTCTGTGACAATGATAAAGACTATGATAATAATTTACATCTTTGATGTAATCAGGCTTAAAGTCACTAATGTTTATTAAAAGGCTTTAAGAAGATACTACGTGAGCTTTATTTTAAAAGTCAATAAAAATCCCAGAAATACTGACATATTATTATGTTTTTTATATATATATATTTTTTTCAATAATGGACATGCCTCCTATGTAACTAAAAAACAAAATTAAAATATAATGCTGCCTTATTTTCCTGGAGGAAAATGGCATGTAAAACTGTGAAATAAATTTACCTATTTAGACATAGTAAGAGACCAAGTATAACACTGGGAAGTTTATAATAGATGCATAGAGGTTTGGAAGAAATTTATTTACCTAATAAGAATCATGTTTCCCTGATTTTAGAAGGCAATTGTTTGGACTTTTAAAATAAAAATGAGCTTAATAAAAGACACTTCCTCCCATAGGAAAAAAGTTGGAAAGCTAGATCTATTGTCCAACAAAATAAAAATTTCTGTTTAACCATTCTTATTGCTCTGGTTTCCAGTGTTTTGCTGAACAAAAGTCTTCTCTCTAAATGGCAAACACAGGTTGAAATGGTATTTATATGTGTCTTGCATTTTTGTGCAGGTTTAAAACTGACTATTTAGAATGAGAGCTAATTAACTGCATTAACCATGAGTTCTGATGTTATCTTATGTCATCACAGATGTCATAAACTCAGAAGGGAAAATAATTAAATCCACTTTGAGATTTTTTTGTTGTTGTTGTTATCCAGTAGGGTTAAATGCCATGAGACCTTCCAGTTAATAAGAATACTGCTAATAGATTTTGTAACACTTTACCTTGTTATGTAATGTGGGAACTTTAATTTCCTTTTTCATCTCCACTCTTCCTTACTTTACCTAGGGAATAAAGTTATATATATGTATATATATACATATATATATGTGTGTGTATATATATATATGTATATATATATATATATAGTTTGTTTGTTTACATTTTGATTTTCTGATGCATTTTTTGTATTTTCCTGTGGATTTGCAATATACAAGAGCAAAAAGCATACATATCAACAAAAATGAGCTCTATGTTTATTCTACCTATTTTTAATATTTTCCAAAAGCACATATGATACTGTTACAATTTAAGAATGATCAATTGTGTAACTAAACTTATGATTCTTCATAGAACTCAAAATGTTTCTCAATTCAAAATTAGCCCATATATGTACAGTAGTAACTGAGTAAAGTGTCATTTTCCAACTTATCTCTTAGATAGTATACACAATTTTTTTTTATTTTTAAAAAATTTTGTTTTATTTTTCCACTCTTCAAGATTCATTGTTTAAGCATGACACCCAGTGCTCCATGTAATATGTGCCCTTCTTAGTACTCACCACCAGGCTCAACTAAACCACACTACCCTCCTCTTCAAAGCCCTGTTTGTTTCTCAGAGTCCACAGTCTCTCCTGCATCCTCTCCCATTCCAACTTTCCCCAATTCACTTTTCTTTTACTTCTCCTAATGTCCTCCATCTTATTTGTTATGCTCCACAAGTAAGTGTAAGTATATGATAATGGACTTTCTCTGCTTGACTTATTTTACTCAGCATAACCTCCTTCAGTCCTGTCAATGTTGATGTAAAAGTTGGGTATTCATATTTTCTATTGTAGGCATAATATTCCATTGCATATATGGACCACATCTTCTTATCCATTTGTCTATTGAAGGGCAAATTGGCTTTTTCCACAGTTTTACTATTGTGGACATTGTTGTTATGAACATTGGGGTACATATGCCCCTTTTCACAACATCTTTATCTTTGGGTAAATATCCAGTAGTGAAATGTCACATCATGGAGTAGTTTTGTTTTTAATATTTTGAGGAATCTCTGCACTGTTTTCCAAAGTGGCCACACCAACTAATTCCCACCAACAGTGTAAGAGGTTTCCCCTTTCTCCACATCCTCTCCCCCACTTGTTGTTGTAACTGGTGTAAGGTGACACATCAATGTGTTTTTGATTTGAATCTCCCTGATGATGATGAACATGAGTTGCTTTCGTACACATTAACAATGAAAATATAGAAATGGAAAGTGGAGAATTGATTCCATTTACTATAGTACCAAGTACCATAACATTCATGGGAATAAACTTAACCAAAGAGGTAAGGGATCTGTATTCCAGAAACTAAAGAACACTCATGAAAGAAACTGAAGGAGACACAAAAAGATGGAAAAGCATTCTAAACTCATGGATCAGAACAATAAACTTTGTTAAAATGTCTATGCTGCCCAGAAGAATCTATACTCTCAATGTCATACCTATCAAAATTCTACTGGCATTCTTCAAAATGATGGAACAAACAATCCTAAAATTTGTATAGGACCAGAAAAGATGCTAAATTGGTAAGGAAATGTTGAAAAAGGAAAACAAAACTGGGCCCATCATGTTGCTTTATTCCAAGCTTTACTAAAAAGCTCCGATCACCAAGACAACATGGTACTGGCACAAAAACAGACACAGACCAGTGGAGCAGAATAGAGAGTTCATTTATGGAACCACAACTCTATAGTCAGATAATCTTCAAGAAAGCAGGAAAAAATATTCAGTGGAAAAAGACAATCTCTTCAATAAATGGTGCTGGGAAAATTGGAGAGCTATGTGTAGAAGAATGAAACTCGACCATTCTCTTACACCATATACAAAGATAAACTTGAAATAAATAAAATACCTCAACGTGAGGCAGGAATCTATGAAAATCCTAGAGGAGAACATATATCTTAAGACATATATAAATATGTATATATACACATATATAATATGCATATTATATACAATATATTCCATTTATTTCTATATTATATATTATATGTATGTGCATATGTATATTGTTATACTAGTAATACTAATAATTATAATTAAATATAAATAATACAATTATATTATTATAATATATTAATAATGCTGATAATACTAATATTATACTAATAATATTATATTATTATATTAAGTTGTTTATGTGGTATCTTTCTTTATTCCTAACATAGATATTTATTGCTATGAACTGTTTTCTTAAAACCTCTTTTGTCATAGTCCATAGACTTTGGCATATTATGTTTCTGACTTTATTTGGCTCTCTCTCCCCCTCTCTGTTTTTGTCTCTCTCTCTCTTTGTTTGTCCCTATGTCTAGTTCTCTTCCTGTAATTCTCTCTGCCTGTCTCTCCATCTTTGCCTTTTTGAGGAACCTCCATACTGTTCTCCAGAGTGGCTGCACTAGTTTTCAAGGCAGCTATGCTCACCACTATACCACCAACGTTGCACACTAGTTTGAATTCCCAACAGTGGTTAAGATGGTTCCCTTTTCTAATATCCATGCCAACATCTGTTATTTACTGAGTTGTTAATTATAAAAATTCTGATAGGTATGATATAATATATCAATGTAGTTTTTTTTTAATTGTATGATGTTAGTCACCATACAATCCATCATTAGTTTTTGATGTAGTGTTCCAAGAATCATTTTCATGCACCACACCCAGTGCTTCATTCAACACATGTACTCGTTAATACCCACCACCGGGCTCACTCATCCCTCCACCCCTCTCCCCTCTAAAACACTAAGTTTGTTTGTCAGAGTCCACATTATCTCATCACCTCCCCTTCTGATATCTCCCCCTTCACTTTTAATTTCCTTCTACTAATGTCCTCCATGTTATTCTTTATGTTCCACAAGTAAATGAAACCATATGATAATTCACTTTCTCTGCTTAACTTATTTCACTCAACATGATCTCCAGTCCCATCCATTTTGATGCAGAAGTTGGGTATTCGTCCTTTCTTTTTTAAAATTTTTTAATTTCTTTTCAGCATAACAGTATTTATTTTTGTTGTACCACACCCAGTGCTCTATGCAACTGTGCCCTCTCTAATACCCATCACCTGGTTCCCCCAAATTTCCACCCCCCGCCCCTTCATACCCCTCAGATTGTTTTTCAGAGTCCATAGTCTCTCATGGTTCACCTCCCCTTCCAATTTCCCTCAACTCCCTTCTCCTCTCCATCTCCCCTTGTCCTCCCTGCTATTTGTTATGCTCCACAAATATGTGAAACCATATGATAATTGAATCTCTCTGCTTGACTTATTTCACTCAGCATAATCTCTTCCAGTCTTGTCCATGTTGTTACAAAAGTTGGGTATTCATCCTTTCTGATGGAAGAATAAAATTCCATTGTATTTATGGACCACATCTTCTTTATCCACTTGTCTGTTGAAGGGCAAATTGGCTCTTTCCACAGCTTGACTATTGTAGACATTACTGCTATGAACATTGGGGTACATATGGCCCTTTTTACTACATTTGTTTCTTTGGGTAAATATCCAGCAGTGTAACTGTCACATTGTAGAGTAGCTCTATTTTTATTTTTGTGAGGAATCTTCATATTGTTTTCCAAAGTGGTTGCGCCAACTTGCTTTCCCACAAACAGTGTAAGAGGGTTCCCCTTTCACCACATCCTCTCCCCCAGTTGTTGTTTCTTGTCTTGTTGATTTTGGCCATTGTAACTTGAGTACAGTGGTATCTCAGTGCCATTTTAATTTGAATTTCCCTGATGGTAATTTGATGTTGAGCATCCATCTAGGTGTCTGTTAGCCATCTGCATATCTTCTTATCTTCTTTGGAAAAATGTATATTCATGTGTTCTTCCCATTTCTTACCTGGATTATTTGTTTTCTGGGTGTTCAGTCTGGTACGTTCTTTATAATTTGTGGTACTAGCCCTTTATCTGATAAAACAGTTGCAAATATCTTCCCCTATTGAGTACATTGTCTTTTAGTTTTGTTGACTGTTTCCGTCACATGTAGAAGATTTTATCTTGATGAAGTCCCAATAGTTCATGTTTGCTTTTGTCTCCCTTGCTTCTAGAGATGTGTCTAGTAAGAAGTTGCTGTTGCTGAAGTCATAGAGGTTGCTGCCTATGTTATGCTCTAGAATTTTGATTGTTTTCTCTCTCACATTTAGGACCTTCATCCATCATGAATTTATTTTTTGTATGTTATAAGAAAGTGGTTTCTTTCTTTTCTGAATGTTGCTGTCCACTTTTACCAGCACCATTTGTTAAAAAGACTCTCTTTTTTCAACTGAATATTCTTTCCTGTTTTATCAAAGATTAATGATCATATATTGTGGATCTATTACTGGGTTTCCTATCCTACTCACTGATCTTTCTATCTGTTTATGCCTGTGCCATATTGTGCCATACTGTGCTATACTTGATCACTACATCAATGTAAAACAGTTTAAATTCCAGAATTGTGATACCTCCAGTTTTGCTTTTATTTTTCAAGAATACTTTGGCTATTTGGGACTTTTGTGTCTCCATATGAACTTCAGTACCCTTTGTTCTAGCTCTGTGGAAAATGCTAGTATTTTGATAGGGTTTGTATTAAATATGTAAATTACATTATTTAATATAGAATTTTAAGAAAGATTTTATTTATTTATTTGACAGAAAGAGATCACAAGTAGGCAGAGAAGCAGGCAGAGAGAGAGGAGGAAGAAGGCTCCCTGCTGAGCAGAGAGCCTGATTCAGAGCTTGATCCCAGAACCCTGGGATTATGACCTGAGCTGAAGGCAGAGGCCTTAACCCACTGAGCCACCCAGGTGCCCCAATATAGAAATTTAAACATTTATGCTTCCAATCCATGAGCATGTATTTTTTTCCCCTTTCTTTCTGTTCTCTTAAGTTTATTTTGTCAGTGTTTTATAGTTTTCAGAGTACGAATCTTTTAGTTCTTCAGTTAGGTTTGTTCCTAGATGTCATAGATTCTGGTGCAATTGTCAATGGGATCAATTCCTTGATTTATTATTATGCTGCATTATTATTGGTGTTATAGAAACATAAGAGATTTGTATAAATTATTATTATTATTTTTTAATCCTGCCACTTCACTGTGTTCATTTAGCAGTTCTAGCAATTCTTTGGTGGATTTTGGTTTTCTACATAAAGCACCATGTCTTCTTTAAATAGTCAAAGTTTTACTTTGTCCTAGCTGATGTGGATGACTTTGTCTTTTATTTTTCTTGTCTGATTTCTGAGCTTAGGATTTCCAGTATTATGTTAAATAACAGTGATGAGAATGGACATCCCTGTCTTGTTCCTTACTGCAAAGGAAAGGTCTCAGTTTTTCCCCCATTGAAGATGATATTATCTGTGGGACTTTTGTATACGGCCTTTTATGATGTTATCTTCCTTCTGTCACTACTTTGTTGAGGTTTATTTTTTTTTCTTCAAAAATAGATGTTATATTTTGTCAAATGCTTTTTCTACATCTACTGGGAAGGTCATGTGGTTCTTTTCCTTTATTTTATTAATGTTGTGTGCCACATTGATTAATTTGTGGCTGTTGCACCACCTTTCCAGCCCAGGAGTAAATCTCCTTTGATCATTTTGAATAATTCCCTTAATGTACTGTTGGATTCAATTTGCTATTACTTTGTTAATGATTTCTGCAACCTCTTCATCAGGGATATTGACCTGTAATTCTCTTTTTCAGTGGGGTCCTCATCTGGTTTTGTAATCAATGTAGTATTGGCCTCATAGAATGATTCTGGAGTTTTTTTCTTAAATTCCCCATGAGTGAAATTTCATGATATTTGTCTTTCTCTAACTGACTTATTATTCTAAGCATAATAATTCTAACTCCATCCAGATTGTTGCAAATGTCAATATTTAATTATTTCATTATGGCCAAGTAATCTTTCATTGTATATACATATACCATATCTTTATCCATTTATCAATGGATGGATACTTGGGCTCCTTCCATAATTTCTGTATTGTAGATAATGCTGTTATAAGCAGCATGATGTGTGTCTCTTTTAATTAGTATTTTTCTATTCTTTGTGTAAATATCATGTAATGCAATTGCTAGATGATATGGTAGTGGTTTTTTTTTGTTTGTTTGTTTGTTTTTGTTTGTTTGTTTTCTTCTGTTTGTTTGTTTACTTTTTGATGAACGTTCATAATGTTTTACAGAATGGCATTACCAATTTGTATTCCTGCCATAAGTATAACAGAGTTCCCCTTTCTCCACATTCTTGACAATACCAGTTGCTTCTTTTGTTGTTGATTTTAGCCATTTTGACAAGAATGAGGTGATATTTCATTGTAGTTTTGAATGTATTTCCCTGATGATGAGTGATATTGACCGTCTTTTCATATGGCTCTTGATATTCTGTATGTCTTCTTTGGGAAAACTATGCATACATTCTGCCCATTCTTTATTGGATTATTCATTTTTGGGGTGTTGAGTTTTATTAGTTCTTTATATATTTTGGATACTGACTCTTGGTCAGATTTGAAATTTGCAAATATCTTCTTCCTCTCTTTGGGTTGTCTTTAGTTTTGTTGATGGTTTCCTTCATTGTATGGTAGAATTTTATGTTGATGAATTCTCAATTAATATAAAAAATTTTGTGAATTTCCCAATTTTTCTCTTTATGTTTTATCCTATAGGTCTGGAATTATTAAGTTTATTCTCTTCCATCTTTTTGCAACATTGTACTAAACATTATAGCTAATGAAATCAGGCAAGCAGAAATAAAAACAAACAAACAAAAAATAAACCTTAGGAAATAAAGAAGTAAGGTGTTTTTCACAGACAAAATATTTCCAAGTAAATCTCAAGGTCTTTATACAAAAAGCAACTAAAGCTTCTTGTTATGTCAAAAATTATTCATAATAAAATTAGAATATTTTATGGTAGTAAAAAAAAACAACAAAAATAGAACCTAATTTTTTTTTAAAGTTTCATTTATATTATATCATGAATGTATTTGTATTCTCAGGAATTATGCGTGTTAGCTCCCAACTATCAGAACATCAGAAAATGACTATATTTGGAATTAGGCCTTTTAAGGAATACTTAACTTAAAATGGGGACATGTAGGTGTCCTAATCTAATCTGACTACAGTTTCTCCTAAGATTTTATTTATTTGAGAGAGAGAACAGAACAATGGAAGAGTGGGGGAGGTGCCAAAGGACAAAGTGTGAGGAAGATGCGGGCTTTCCATTGAGCAGTGACCCCAAACAAATGACTTGATCCCAGGATCCTGAGGTCATGACCTGAGCCAAAGACAGAGCTTTAACTGACTTAGCCACCCAGGTGGCCAGTTTCCTGGCCTTAAAAGAAGAGAATAGGGGTAACACAATGGGCACTGGTCCACATGGGAATGTCATTTGAAGAGACAGAGGGAGGGCAGCCATAGGAAAACAAGAGTGATAACTCTGAAGAAACAACCCTGCCCATACATTAATCTTAAAATTTTCAACTCCAGAACTGTGTGAAGATAATTTCTGTTGCTTAAATTATGCAGTCTATGGCATTTCCATATGGCATCAATGGCCAACTAATACAGATTTGGATCTGGAAATGGGGTATTTAGTGATGAATTTAACAAAACATGTAACTCACTTATGTCCTCAAACTGTAAAATTTGCTAATAGAATTTTTAAAGTTTTTTTTTTTTTTTTTTTTTTTTTTTAATGAAGAAATATACCATCTCCATTGCTCATTGTACTCAGTGTTGTTAGGATAACAATGGTCTCTACATTGAGCTAGATTAAATTTCAATCAAAAGATTTCCAAGTGGTTTTGAAATTTGCTAAATGATTTAAAAGTTAATATAGTGATTGTCCATGTGTGGGATGCCTTATGGAATTGCTAAAGGTGCTGATGATATCAGAAAAAATGAGAATAAGGATAATGATACAATCCAAACAAACCCGTGATGAATGTTCTGGTGTTGATAAGAAATTCCTAGATAACAAAAACCAGATGCAGGAAACTTGGAAATTTTGTCATCCAGGATATCTAGAGAGGCAATAATTTAGAGCAAATATCACATAAATGAATAAACAATTATACATATTGTAGAAGATAAAGTGAATATTACTGGATCAGATTTGAAAAATAAACTCCACTTTATCTCAAGAATAAAGAAGTTCCTGTTGATTTTCATTATGATGTTAGCCCTAAAAGGACTCTTACATGCTCATTAGAATATCACTGACATTTGACAACTGCTAAAGATGTTAGGAAATACAAGTTTGGGGAGAGTTTCTATCCTGATATCTATATTCATTAGTTAGAATCTGAAGGAAAGTTACCTCACTGGAGTTGGCTTAAACCCAGGGAGTGAGTAAAGAAAAAAATCAATAGGACATTTTGTGGCTAAAGGACTTAAACAAAAACCATATTACTTATCCCAAAGTCAGAAGAGTATGTCTCTTAGTGATTCTCACTATTGCAACTTAACTGAAATTATTAGACCCAATTTCAAAATTAGTGGATGCAGACCTAAATGTAAATTGTTACAGGTTTTAGAAGGAAATGAATGTATTAGACTTCAATGTTCAAAAACATAATGAAAAATTAAAGGGATGCTGGTTGGCTTATTGTAATGAAATCAAGTGAGATCTAAACCTTTATCTCAGTAGAAAAAGGACAGTAGTGTTAACTCTCAAGTCAGATGGAATATGAGGGCAGTCTCAAAGGGTGTAGAAATGAAATTTACACACATCTGAAAGTCTGACCTCCTGGAGAATCCCATGTACTTTATAAAGGTTAAGAGCCTTATACCTTGTTAGAGAAAGAGTTGCCAGAGGCATAGGATGTTAAGGATGCTTTTTCCTCTTAGAACTTGGAGGCAGTACAAGGCAAACACATACTGGTGTGTACATGTCAGAGAAGCTCTCAAAATCATTGTGAGTTTGATAGGAAGGGGGACATATGAAACAAGAACCTAAAGGCCTGTGGTCAAGTTATTTGCAGTTTTCTGACTCTTCTTATGACTTGAGAATATAGTTTCATTTTTAACAGTGTAAAAAGAAACCCCAAATTACTTATTTATTTTTTATTTTATTTTATTTCATTTTTATTTTATTTTATTTTATTTTTTTTTCTTTTTTTAATTTACTTAATTCTTTATTAAATTACTTTGAAATTCTTCTCATCAGTCTTTTTCTAAAAATGCTATTCATTTTTTAATTATTTATTCAAGTTCCAGTTAGTTAACATACAGTGTAATACACACACACACACACACACATATATGTAAATATATAATGAGAATGTATGTATGTATTTATACATATACACATATTATACATATACAATGTATAGTATATATTATGTATGTCTGTATTATACACATAGAGTATATATATATCACAGTGTAATATTAGTTGTACAACATAGTAATTTAACACTTGAATAAAATACTTGGTGCTCATCACAAGTGGTATGCTTAATCCCAATCACCTATTTCATTCTCTCAATGGCCTCCCCTTTGGTAATCCTCAGTTTGTTCTGTATAGTTAAAAGCCTATTTTTCCTTTGCTTATTTGTTTTGTTTCTTAAATTCCACACATAATGAAGTCATATGGTATTTGTCTTTCTTTGGTTGGCTTATTTTGCTTAGCATTATAGTCTCTAGATTATCCATGTTGTAAATGACTCAATTTCATTCTCTTTTGTATCTAATAATATTCCATTGTGTGTGTGTGTGTGTGTGTGTGTGTGTGTATTCCACTCTTCCTTTAATCAAAAATAAAATGTCTAATGCCTTTCAATTCCTTGGTGATCTTCTATTCTCTGTCATTTATTCAATTTTACATTATTAAATAATTACCTTTCAAAACAAAATATGATATCACATTATTAGAAAAAACATTTTTAATTTTTTTTATTTTTTATTTTATTTTTTAATTAATTAATTTATTTTCAACATAACAGTATTCATTATTTTTTCACCACACCCAGTGCTCCATGCAATCCGTGCCCTCTATAATACCCACCATCTGGTTCCCCCAACCTCCCACCTTCCACCCCTTCAAAATCCTCAGATTGTTTTGCAGAGTCCGTAGTCTCTCATGGTTGACCTCCCCTTTCAATTTCCCCCAACTCCCTTCTCCTCTCTAACTCCCCATGACATTTCTCTTTTAATGTAGACATTATTTGAAAGAATATTTTAAAGATGTGAAGAGTATCAGAAATATGCTTTAAAAGGTAATACTTTGCAGGGTCATAGGGTAGCTCTATATTAAATTTCTTAAGGAATCTCCACTCTGTTTTCCAATGTGGCTGCACCATCTTGCATTCCCATCAACAGTGTAAGAGGGTTCCCCTTTCTCCACATCCTCTCCAGCACACGTTGTTTCCTGTCTTACTAATGTTGGCCATTCTAACTGGTATACGGTTGTATCCAATGTGGTTTTGATTTGAATCTCCCTGATGGCTAGTGATGATGAACATTTTTTCATGTGTCTGTTAGTCCTTTGTATGTCTTCTTTAAAGAAGTGTCTGTTCGAGTCGTCTGCCCATTTTTTGACATGACTATTTGTGCTGTGTATGTTGAGTTTGAGGTGTTCTTTATAGATCTTGGATACCAGCCCTTTGTCTGTACTGTCATTTGTGAATATCTTCTCCCATTCCGTGGGTTGACTCTTTGTTTTGTTCACCAATTCCTTTGCTGTGCAGAAGCATTTGATCTTGACAAAGTCCCAAAAGTTCATTTTCACTTTTGTTTCCTTTGCCTTTGGAGACATGTTTTGAAAGAAGTTGCTGGGGCTGATGTCAAAGAGGTTACAGCCTATGTTCTCCTCTAGGATTCTGATGGATCTCTGCCTCACATTGAGGTCTTCTATCCTTTTCAAGTTTATCTTTGTGTATGGTGTAAGAGAATGGTCGAGTTTCATCCATCCACACATAGCTGTCCAATTTTCTCAGGACCATTTATAGGAGAGACTGTCTTTTTTCCCACTGTATATTTTTTCCTGCTTTGTCAAATATTATTTGACCATAGACTTGAGGGCCATATCTGAGCTCTCAACTCTGTTCCACAGGTCTATGTGTCTGTTTTTGTGCCAGTACCATGCTGTCTTGGTGATCACAGCTTTGTAATAAAGCTTGAAATCAGGGAAGATTTTTATATGAGGGAACATTTTTCATTACATGCCCCTTGGTGTCAATTAATGTACCCATATGTATGATGCTGCTGTTTTTTTTTTAATTTAATTTTATTTTTAGAGTGTTCCAAGATTCATTGTTTATGCAACACACCCAGTGCTCCGTACAGTACATGCCTCCTTAATGCCCAGCACAATGTTTTCCTAAGCCCCCACCTCCTCTGCTCTACACCCCTCAATTTGTTTATCAGAGTCCACAGTTTCTTATGGTTCATCTCCCCTTCTGATTTTTCCCAGTTCACTTTTCATTTCCTTCTCCTGATGTCCTTTTTGTTATTCATTATACTCCACAAGTAAATGAAACCATATGATAATTGACTCTCTCTGCTTGACTTATTTCATTCAGCATAATATTTTCCAGTTCTGTTCATGTTGATACAAAAGTTGGGTATTCATCCTTTCTGATGGAGGCATAGAACTCCATATTATATATGGACCATATTTATCTGTTTAAGGGTATCTTGGTTCTTTCCACAGTTTAGCAACTGTACCCATTGCAGCTATGAACATTGGGGTACAGATGGACCTTCTTTTTATTACATCAGTAACTTTGGGATAATTACCCAGTACTGCAATTGCAGGGTCATTGAGAATCTCTATTTTAATTTCTTTCTTTTTTTTTTTTAATTTTCAGAAACATATAATGTATTTTTATCCGCAGGGGTAAGGGCTTTGAATCGCCAGGTTTACACACTTCACAGCATTCTCTATTTTAGTGTCTTAAGGAATCTTATACCATTTTCCAAAGTGGTTGCACCAACTTGTGTTCCCAACAACAATGTAAGAGGGTTCCCCTTTCTTCACATCCTCTCCCACACTTGTTTCTTGTTTTGTTAATTTTGGCTATTCTAACAGTTGTAAGGTTGCAGCTCAATATGGTTTTGATTTTGGAAAAGGTTTTGCAACATCCGGAAGATTTTGGACCATTCTGTTTTCTTCTTTAATCTTTTTTAAAAAATTAATTTTTTTCAGCATAACAGTATTCATTATTTTTCACCACACCCAGTGCTCCATACAGTCCATGCCCTCTATAATACCCACCACCTGGTACCCCAACCTACTACCCCCTCGCCACTTCAAAACACCTCAGATTGTTTTTCAGAGTCCATAGTCTCTAATAATTCACCTCCCCTTCCAATTACCCCAACTCACTTCTCCTCTCTAACTCCCCATATGTCCCATGCTATTTGTTATGATCCACAAGTAAGTGAAACCGTATGATAATTGACACTCTCTTCTTGACTTATTTCACTCAGCATTATCTCTTCCATTCCCGTCCATGTTGCTACAAAAGTTGGGTATTCATCCTTTATGATGGAGGCATAATACTCCATAGCATACTTGGACCACATTTTCCTTATCCATTCGTCCATTGAAGGGCATCTTAGTTCTTTCCATAGTTTGGCGACTGTGGCCATTGCTGCTATAAACATTGGGGTACAGATGACCCTTCTTTTCAGGACATCTGTATCTTTGAGGTAAATACCTAGGAGTGCAATGGCAGGGTCATAGGGAAGTTTTATTTTTAATTTCTTGAGGAATCTCCACACTGTTCTCCAAAGAGGCTGCACCAAATTGCATTCCCACCAACAGTGGATGAGGGTTCCCCTTTCTCTATCCCCTCCAACACGTGTTGTTTCCTGTCTTGTTAATGTTGACCATTCTAACTGGTGTAAGTTGATATCTCAATGTGGTTTTAATTTGAATCCCCTGAGGGCTAATGATGATGAACATTTTCTCATGTGTCTGATAGCCATTTGTATATCTTGATTGGAGAAGTGTCTGTTCATCTCTTCTATCCATTTTTTGATATGATTGCCTGTTTTGTGTGTGTTGAGTTTGAGGAGTTCATTATATCCTGGATATCAACCTTATGTCTGTACTGTCATTTCCAAATATCTTCTCCCATTCCATGGGTTACGTCTTTGTTTTTTTGACTGTTTCCTTTGCTGTGCAGAAGCTTTTGATTTTGATAAAGTCCCAACAGTTTATTTTCGCTTTTGTTTCCTTTGCCTTTGGAGACATATCTTGAAAGAAGTTGCTGTGGTTGATATCGAAGAGGTTACAGGCTACATTTTCCTCTAGGTTTCTGATGGATTCCTGTCTCATGTTGAGTTCTTTTACCCATTTTGAATTTATCTTTGTGTATGGAGTAAGAGAATGGTCGAGTTTCATTCTTCTACATATAGCTGTCCAGTTTTCCCAGCACCATTTATTGAAGAGACTGTCTTTTTTCCATTGCATATTTTTTCCTGTTTTGTCAAAGATTATTTGACCATAGAGTTGAGGGTCCATATCGGGGCTCTCTAATCTATTCCACTGTCTTTATGCAAGTACCATGCTGTCTTGGTGATCACAGCTTTGTAATAAAGCTTGAAATCAGGTAATGTGATGCCCCCAGTTTTATTTTTGTTTTCAACATTTCCATAATGATTCAGGGTCTCTTCTGTTTCCATATAAATTTTTTGGATTATTTGCTCCAGCTCTATGAAGAATACGAGTGGAATTTTGATTGGAATAGCATTAAAAGTATAGATTGCTCTAGGCAGTATAGACATTTTAACAATGTTTATTCTTCCGATCCAAGAGCATGGAATGGATTTCCATCTTTTTGTGTCTTCTTCAGTTTCTTTCATGAGTGTTCTGTAGATCCTCGAGTACAGATCCTTTACCTCTTTTGTTAGGTTTATTCCCAGGTATCTTATGGTTCTTGGCGCTATCGTAAATGGAATCGGTTCTCTAATTTCCCTTTCTGTATTTTCATTATTAGTGTATAAGAAAGCCACTGATTTCTGTACATTGATTTTGTATCCTGCCACGTTGCTGAATTGTTGTATGAATTCTAGTAGTTTGGGGGTGGAGTCTTTTGGGTTTTTCATATAAAGAATCATGTCATCTGCAAAGAGAGAGTGTTTGACTTCTTCATTACCAATTTGGATACCTTTTATGTCCCTTTGTTGTCTGATTGCTGTTGCTAGGACTTCTAATACTATGTTGAACAAGAGTGATGAGTGGGAATCCTTGTCATGTTCCTGAATTCAGTGGGAAGTACGCAAGCTTTTTTCACATTGAGGATGATATTTTCCTTTAGGTCTTTCATAGATAGATTTGATGAAGTTCAGGAATGTTCCCTCTGTCCCTATACTTTGAAGCGTTTTAATCAGGAATGGATGCTGGATTTTGTCAAATGCTTTCTCTGCTTTGCAGAAATGTCTGTTCATGTCCTCTGCCCATTTCTTGATTGGATTATTTGTTCTTTGGGTGTTGAGTTTGCTAAGTTCTTTATAGATTCTGGACACCAGTCCTTTATCTGATATGTCGTTTGCAAATATCTTCTCCCATTCTGTCAGTTGTCTTTTGATTTTGTTAACTGTTTCCTATGCTGTGCAAAAGCTTTTGATCTTGATGAAATCCCAATAGTTCATATTTCCCTTGCTTCCCTTGCCTTTTGCGTTGTTCCTAGGAAGATGTTGCTGTAGCAGAGGTCGAAGAGGTTGCTGCCTGTGTTCTCCTCAAGGATTTTGATGGATTCCTTTCGCACATTGAGGTCCTTCATCCATTTTGAGTCTATTTTTGTGTGTGGTGTAAGGAAATGGTCCAATTTCATTTTTCTGCATGTGGCTGTCCAATTTTCCCAGCTCCATTTATTGAAGAATCCAATCAAGAAATGGGCAGAGGACATGAACAGACATATCTGCAAGGAAGACATCCAGATGGCCAACAGACACATGAAAAAGTGCTCCATATCACTCGGCATCAGGGAAATACAAATCAAAACCATAATGAGATATCACCTCACACCAGTCAGAATGGCTAAAATAAACAAGTCAGGAAATGACAGATGCTGGCGAGGATGCGAAGAAAGGGGAACCCTCCTACACTGTTGGTGGGAATGCAAGCTGGTGCAGCCACTCTGGAAAACAGCATGGAGGTTCCTCAAAATGTTGAAAATAGAACTGTCCTATGACCCAGCAATTGCACTATTGGGTATTTACCCTAAAGATACAAACGTAGTGATCCAAAGGGGCACATGCACCCCAATGTTTATAGCAGCAATGTCCACAATAGCCAAACTATGGAAAGAACCTAGATGTCCATCAACAGATGAATGGATAAAGAAGATCTGGTATATATACACAATGGAATACTATGCAGCCATCAAAAGAAATGAAATCTTTCCATTTGCGACAACATGGATGGAACTAGAGCGTATCATGCTTAGCGAAATATGTCAAGCAGAGAAAGACAACTATCATATGATCTCCCTGATAGGAGGAAGTGGTGATGCAACATGGGGCCTTAAGTGGGTAGGAGAAAAATCAATGAAACAAGATGGGATTGGGAGGGAGACAAACCATAAGTGACTCTTAATCTCACAAAACAAACTGAGGGTTGCTGGGGGGAGGGGGTTTGGGAGAAGAGGGTGGGATTATGGACATTGGGGAGGGTATGTGCTTTGGTGAGTGCTGTGAAGTGTGTAAACCTGGTGATTCACAGACCTGTACCCCTGGGGATAAAAATATATGTTTATAAAAAATAAAAAATTAATTTAAAAAAAATGCTTTCTCTGCATCAATTGAGAGGACCATGTGGTTCTTCTCTCTTCTGTTATTAATTTGTTCTTTCACATTGATTTGCGAATGTTGAACCATCCTTTTAGCCCAGGGATGTATCCCGCCTGGTCGTGTTGGATAATCTTTTGTTGGATCCTGTTTGATCGGATCTTGTTGAGAATCTTAGCATCCATATTCATCAGTGATATTGGTTTGAAATTCTCCTTTTTGGGAGGGTCGGTGCCTGTTTTGGGGATCAGGGTAATGCTGGGTTCATAGAATGATTCAGTTTTCCTTCTGCTTCAATTTTTTTCAAACAGTCTGGAGAATAGGTGTTATTTCTTATTCGAAAGTTTGGTAGCATTCCCCAGTGAATCCGTCAGGTCCTGTGTTCTTGTTTTTTGTGAGGTTTTTGATCACTGCTTCAATCTCGTTACTGGATATTGGTCTATTCAGGTTGTCAATTTCTTTCTGATTCAATTTTGGGACTTTATAGTTTTCCAGGAATGCATCCATTTCATCTAGGTTGCTTAGATTAATAGCATATAACTGTTGATAATAACTTCTGATGAATGTTTCTACTTCCTTGGTGTTCGTTGTGATCTCTCCCTTTTCATTAATAATTTTATGTATTTGGGCTTTTTCTCTTTTATTTTTGGATTACTGTGGCCAATGGTTTATCAGTCTTATTGATTCTTTAAAAAAAAAAAAAAACAGCTTCTAGTTTCATTGATCCATTCTACTGTATCTCTGGTTTCTACCTCATTGATCTCACTCTAATCTTGATGATTTCCCTTCTTATGTGTGGAATTGGTTTGATTTGTTGTTGATTCTCCAGTTCTTTAAGGTGTAGAGACAACTGCTGTGTTCTGGATTTTTCAATTTTTGGGGGGATGCTTGGTTGGCTATGTATTTCTCCCTTAGGACCGCCTTTGCTGTATCCCATAGGTTTTCGATCAATGTGTCTTCATTGTCATTGGTTTCCATAAATTGTTTCAGTTCTTCCTTGATCTCCTGTTTGATCCAAGCATTTTTAAGCAAGGTGGTCTTTACCTTTCCAGTGTTTGAGTTCCTTCAGGACTTTTCCTTGTGATTGAGCTCCAGTTTCAAAGCATTGTGATATGAGAATGTGCAGGGGCATCATCTCAGTCTTTGGTATCAGTTGAGTCCTGATTTGTGACCCAGTATGTTGTCTATTCTTGAGAAGGTTCCATGTGCACTTGAGAAGAATAAGTATTCTGTTGTTTTAGGTTGGAATGTTCTGTATATATCTATGAGGTCCACCTGGTCCAATATGTTATTCAATGCTCTTATTTCTTTATTGATTTTCTGCTTTGATGATCTGTCTATTTCTGAGAGAGGTGTGTTAAGATCTCCAACGATTAGTGTATTCATATCAATATGACTCTTTATCTTGATTAACAGTTTTCTTATGTAACTGGCTGCTCCGATATTGGGGGCAGAGATATTTACAATTGTTAGATCATCTTGGTGGATAGTCCCTTTGAGAATGATGTAGAGTCCTTCTGTATCTCTGACTACAGTCTTGAGTTTAAAAACTAATTTATCTGATATGAGAATCGCTACCCCAGCCTTCTTTTGAGGCCCATTGGCATGAAGGATGCTTCTCCATCCCTTCACTTTCAGTCTGGGTGTATTTTAGGTTCAAAATGGGTCTCTTGTAGAGAACATATGGATGGGTCCTGTCGTTTTATCCAATCTGCAACCCTGTGCCATTTTATGGGCACATTTAGGCCATTCACATTGAGGGTGGTTATTTATAGATGTGTTTTTATTGACATCGTGTTACCTTTGAAGTCTCTCTTTCTTTAGATTGTCTCTATATTTCTGTTCAATGCTATTCTTGGGTTTTTCCTCCTTTAAAGAAGCCCCCTTAATATTTCCTGCAGTATCGGCTTGGTGGTTGCATAGTCTTTTAAGCCTTGCCGGTCCTGGAAACTCTTTATCTCTCCATTCATTTTGAATGTCAGTCTTGCTGGATAAAGTATTCTTGGCTCCATGTTCTTCTCATTCAGTGCCCTGAATATATCTTGTCAGCCCTTTTTGGCTTTCCAGGTCTCTGTGGACAGGTCTGACGTTATTCTGATGGGCTTTTCTATGTATGTAAGGATCTTCTTTGTCCTAGCAGCGTTCAAGAGGTTCTTCATACAATTATAATTCTTCATTCTTACTATTAGGTGTCTCGAGGACTTTCGAGAATCTGTAATCTTGGGGGGAAACCTTTTGGCCTCTGGTACATGAACGCTGGTTCCATTCACAAGATTTGGAAAATTTTCATGAAGAACTTGTTCCACTATATCTTCTAGACTTTTTTTCTCCTCCCGTTCAGGGATTCCAATAATTCTGATGTTGGAATATTTCATGGCATCATTTATTTCCCTGATTCTGTTTTTGTGGCTTCTAAGCTGTTTGTTCCAGGCTTCCTCCTGATCCTTTCTCTCTATCTGTTTGTCCTCCAGATCACTAATTCTATCTTCTGTCTCAGTTACTCTAGCGTTGAGAGAATTTATATTAGATTGGAACTCATTGAGAGCATTGTGAAGCTCATCCCTGGTAGCTTTCAGCTCTTCCCTAATATTGAAAACATGGTCTCTGGTCTTCTTCAGTTCGGCCCTAATCAATTCTTTTGGTCATCCATGGATTTCTCCAACCTAGCTATTTCTTGAATAATTTTTAGCCTGAATTCTCTCTCCAACATATTATCTAAGTTGATAGTTGTTAGCTTTTTTTGCAGAAGGTCCATCCCCTGTATTTTTCTTCTGTTGGGCATTCCTCCTCCTAGTCATTTTGGTGAGAGATGGCTGAACTTGTGTAGCTGGGTATATCGCCTGTGGTGCAGTCAAGATGCACCGTGGAATGCTTCTGATCAATCAGGGTTTCCCACCCAAATGAGAAGCAAAAGAAAAGGAAAAGAATAAAAGAGAGAGGGAGAGAGACAGAAAAGAAAGGTGAGATAAAAGAGAAGGTTCAGCCCACATGGGCCCCAAGGTAACATTTATGAAGTATACAAACAGAGACAAACAGAAAGACTGATAACAGTATATGAGAAGAGAAAAAAAATAATATATATTTCATATATATGCATATGCATATATATGCAAATAATGGAAGAACCTCGTCAAAAAGAACCCCGAGTATAAGATTTATATACTATCAGGACAAACACAAAAACACAGAAATACTGGTGGAAGAAAAAGATGGGAGAGTGGTTGTAAATTCTCAGTGTGGGTGAGGAAGGTTGTTTTGATTTTTCCTGGATGTATCTTGATATCTTTGTTAAAGGACTCAACTTTCCTATAATAAAGGGAGATTAAGAATTGATTTACCTATGGGGGTGGCATTGATTGGGGAAAGGGGATTACCTTGAAGTTTAACTCTATATGAATATTAGAAAATAAAAATTAAAAAAGGAATAAACTAGACTAAACTAAACTAAAATTTAAAAATAGAAAATTAAAAAATAGAAATGGAAAAGGAAAACACAGGTGTATGTATCAAAAAGTTCAGGTTAGACGGTTATTGTGGAATTTAATGTGTTCGACATCTCACTGTGACAGTAAATAGCTTAAAAATTATCTATATAATAATAAAAAATTATCTATATAATAAAAAAGGAGCCAGAATAATGGGAATGAATCAATAATAAAAATTGTCCTATGAAGTAGTGCTTGTTGTTCTCTTGTCGTCTATTTCTTTTTTCTCCTTTCCTGGTTGGTTTTCTGGGAGAGGGGCCTGCCAGGTGGGTTTTCAGTCAATGATGTTCTCTGAGTTAACTCCTCCTGCCCCCATCAAGGGTGTGGGCTCTGAGGAAACTGTTTTTTTCCGGCTTTTGTTCTCTGGAGGTTTTTATATTTGTTCACTTTGGTTTTTCTCTCTTGCCTTGACCGCTTTTGATGGTTTTTGTCGGTTTAGAGGATAACAAACTGCACCCTGACCTCCCTCTCATAGAGAAGCCTCAGTCTGGCTGCAGAGCCCAAACAAATCCCCACTTGGCTGATGACAGAGCAGGTTTCCAGTTGTGGTCCCTGGGGACTTAGGATTTTTTTGCTTGTAAACCATAACCATGGCAGTGGTGGCTGTCTGGGCAGCTCCAGACTGCCAGAGAAGTTCCAAGCAGTGATTGCACACTGAGATTTTCTCACTGGCCAGGGCTAGGAGTGCCTGGTCTTTCTGGGTCTGAGAGCACCAGGCTGGAGCCTGTGTGCACCTCTCTCAGGGGAGGGCATGGGGCAGGACTAGGACCCTGAGGCACAACAGGGCACTCATGTGGGGACTGAGAAAAGGCTCTACTTCTGTTGGCTGTCGAGGCTCCCAGCCCCTCATGGGAGCTGGGCGCCCTGCACTCTCAGGTGTGCTGGTGGTTCAAGGACTGAGACTGGGTTTCTCTGCAGCACTCTCTCTGGCTCTGTGCCAGGGGTGACTGTCCTGGGTCTGGGGACTTAAGCCTGGACCCTAACACCCCGATTCCTGCAAGTTCCCCCTGGTGATCCTTTGCTCTTTTTGATTGCTTTGTACCAGACTCCTGAGTTAATGCTGGTCCCCAGGCACAGGGCACTTTGGTTTTGGGATATTACTTTCCAATGGGTAACCTCTGGTGGCACTCTCCCCCTTTTGTTTATCTTCCTATATCAGTCTGACCTTCCCAATCCACTTTACCTGCCCACTGGTGTCTTCTGCTCCTGTAGAGGTCCAGACGTTTTTTATTCTGATCTCAGGCTGATATCGTTGCTGATTGGAGTTCTTTGGAAGGTAATCAGCTCACTCTAGGGTACAGGTTGAAAGGGCGCCTCTTCCTACTTCCCTGCATCTTGTCCCCCCCCCCCCACTGTGATGTTTTTCAAACCATTGTTTCTATGTAGTCTTTCTGTGGGCTATTTTTTGTACTGTCACTTTAAGGACAGGAACTCATTTTCTTCTCATCATATTGACTCTCCCATAGCTTAGCCTACTGATTTTTAAAATTCAAGGTTTTATGTCCTATTGGTTATAAGAACTCACAATATTTAGCCCCTCTCATTTAAAAAAAATGGTATAGGGATTTGTTTTCTCTATTCAGGGGCATCAGGTGATAATCTGTTTTTCTCTCTCCTGTTGATATCTATGGACAATCCCTCAAGTGGACAGTCCCATAGTTCTGTTTATCTCTCTAGCATGTCTCTGCTCTACTTATCCTCCTTGATGTGGCCTCTACTCTACATCTAGTTGTGCAGTTTGTTCTGCCTTTCTTCAGCTTGTTTTCTGAGTGTTAGGTAGTTGTACTCATGGGACAAAGTAAGCTTAGAGTCCTATTCTGACACCTTCCCTGACCTGATAACACTACATGATAGGATTGTACATGAAAATTTTAAAATAAATTTAAAAAATAAGTAACCTTTTTAAAAACTCATTTTTATTATGTTGGTCACCATATAGTATGTCATTAGTTTTTGGCGTGATGTTCCAAGATTCATTGTTTATGTATAACACCCAATACTCCATGCAATATGTACCCTCCTTAATACAATAAATAACCATTTAATTTATAATTTTTTCAGCTTATGTTTGGATAAATCAATGGATATGACTGGAAAGGGAAACAAACCACAAGAGACTCTTAATCTCAGGAAATAAACTGAGGGCTACTGAGAGTCAGGGGCAGGGATAGGGTGGCTGGGTTATGGACATTAGGGAGGGTATGGTTATGGTGAGTTCCGTAAATTGTGTAAGACTGATGTTTCACAAACCTGTACCCCTGAAGCAAATAACACATTATTTATTAATTAAAAAAACCCTCAATATTGATTTAGATTATTAAAAGTGTAGAATAATAGTGTTATTCTCTATAAAAGTAAAAAACATAAAAAATAAAATTATTTGAAAAGCTATATGTATAATATCTCTAGATTTTACTAAATTATTTTAAAGACATGAATAGCTGGAGAGATATTTTATGACTCATGATTTTAGAAATCTTACATTTTAAAGATAAAATTATCCTCTAAATTAATGCATGTACACAATGACATCAATTGAAACACATGCACACACTTACCACCACCACAAATGATGTAATTCTAACATCTATTCCTTCTAAATCATCACTCAACACCACTGATTCCTTACACATATACGAGAATAGAGGGATTTGAAGTTATAGGATATTAAAATGTGCAACACACTTTTTTTTTAGATTTATTTATTTGACCGACAGATCACAAGTAGGCAGAGAGGCTGGCAGAGAAAGAGGAGGAAGCAGGCTCCCCACTGAGCAGAAAGCCTGATGTGGGACTCGATCTCAGGACCCTGAGATCATAATCTGAGCTGAAGGCAGAGGCTTTAACCCACTGAGCCACCCAGGTAACCCCCAAATATGCAACATTCTTGTTGAAAAGTTACTCTATTGCATCTCAGCATGTGGAGTGGCAGGGTGCAACCTATGCAGGGACCTATGCAAGGTCTAAGACTAAGGACTACCAATTTATTAAGTGTTTTTATCCTCAATATATATAGGATTTGATGATAAAAAGGTGATCTATGGATATGTGTCTATTTTATAAGAGATATATCTAATAAAGTATAATATATTAGAAAATAGGATAAAGCAGCTTATTCTGCACACAATTCCTAAGCTTTGTATTATTTGAGATTTATTTTGCTATCACACTTCAACCTCATCAAGAAAATCTCTCATGAATTTTGGTTTGTTGTATAAACAGTCTCAAATTGTCTACACTTTTTTAGTGATTCAATGACCTTAATGATGTATATTCTGAATATACTCTTAGTTTATTATTTTGGGATTTGTTTAGTATATAATATATACTAAACATTTGTATAGATACTTTCTGGAGAACTAACTTGGAAGAGAAATAAAAGTGTGGTCCTGTACACTGTGCTGGAATATCTCCATAGAGGCAAATGAATGAGCCAAGAGTCCATGAGTGAACAATTATTGAAAATATAAATGTTGTGGTAGAAACCAAACACAATGCAAATTTACTCACCAAGACAAAGATTTATATAAATATGAGCTCCACAAATAAAACAGCTCATTTTTTCATGAAATGTAAAACTACTATTTTATGGTTTCTGAAAGTTCTGGGGTAAGAGATTCATGTTTCCAGTGGGAAACATTTCAAGAAAAAAAGGGAAGAAACCCTACTGAACCTTCATGAAAAAAACTTAATTCTGACCCTGTGTTTTATGTTCCTGAACAATAAAAAATTATCCAGAACTGTACAACATTTCTGGTTTCTATCCTATAAAATGGTGAGATTACAAGTAAAAACAACAACAATGACAAAAACCAAAATGAAAACAAAACAAAACAAACCAACAAAAACAAAACAAAACCAGAAAAATGTGGCAGGAAATTTTACCACTCCTGGGCCCTGGCATAATCATTGTTCTTACACTTATTTACCATATTGTAAGTAATTCTATCCTAGGCTAATATGAGGTATTTCAGAATTTGTGAAATATTTTATGACTATCTTTTAACTTTCTTGTATTTATACATATGCCACTGATACATCTTATCAATCTTTAACTATAAGTAGGAAAATATATGATTTAGAGATATATTAAATATTAAATAATATCAATTAATTATTAATATACTAATTAAATTATTAGAAAATTATATATTTAAATAATTAAATAATTAGAAAATATTATGTGATTTTAGAGAATGATAGCACTAGTTTAAGAGAAAGCAAAAGTTAATGGCACATACTAAATTAATTTAGAACCTTAGGGAATGTCACACTTGGGAGTCAACATAGACATTTTAGCCGATATTATCCCAGTGAATCATGGCTGCTCCAACTGGTTGCAACATGATGTAACCATCTCCAACTGGTATTCCACATGATGGTGCAGAAGCTGGAGCTGGCACTCTGGTATGTACACGTTACTTTTTCTACCACTCTCTTCAGAGAGAGTTCCGTGTCAACCTCCATGTCCACATCATGTTTTTCTTTGTTTGTTTTTCTTTGTTTGTTTTTCTTTTAGGGACGTTTTGTGGAGGGTCACATTGCCAATGCATACATCATAAATAAAGCTCAATGAGTTTTTCATAAAGGAGAAACAATCTTATAATCACCAGCCATATCAAGAAACAGACCTTATGAGCCTTCCAGAGTTCCTTTTGCATGTCCTCATGTTGCAACACCCTAGAAAGTTAACCTCCTCCCCCCCCCCAAAAAAAAATCCACACCTTTCCCAAGGTAATTGTAAAGGAGCTCTCTCTGTTACTAACTTTGACAGTGCATTCTAATATTAATCCATATAATTGGAAATCATAATATGCCAGCAGTATTATGGGAGATAAGGGCTCTGGCTTCCCTCTTGGAGAGACATATACACATATATTGAGTAACCACACTTACAGGAAGAGCTTTCAAATTTACATGGTAGTGCAGGCAACAATAAATATAAACTTCAAAAAATGTATACACCTGAAACTCAAATAATGCTGTATGTTAACTATACTATAATTAAAAGGCAATAAAAATAAAAATCTATAAAACATACTTATTTCTTTTGTATTATTTATATCTATAGTATAAAGACATGGATAGAAGTGGAGGGAATTGATTAATTGTCTCCAACTTGCTGTCAACTTAATATTATATGGCAAGCATTTTCTCTATTCGCTCCAGTGCTTTGGGGGAAATATTGCTATAATAATGTTAATAACCATAAATGTAAAGTTAGAAAAACACTTAAATAAAATAATCTGTTAAGCAGGCTAGTGGCCCTAGACTGATAATCTTCAGGTCTATATAATTGCTTTTCCCATCAGAGCTGAAAACATGAAAAAGGCATTGTCCTTCAGTGTATTCAAAGGAGCTGAATTTGAATATTTCTATGTTCAAAGTGGAACACTGGAAAATTATAGTGTGGAATCAGTCTATGGGGCTTTTGAGACTGCTGACTTGTTCATAGTTATTCATCTCCTTCCCTGGGAGATCATTAGAATTCACTAATAGACTATGATATCAGGATGGTCATGAAGTTTGCATTGGCCAATAAAATGGAAGTGAAGGTCAATGATGGACAAGTAATCAGTGTGTATATTTGACCACATTCTCTTCTCTCTGCCATATCAACCTGGAAGATCCAGGTAGGTGTTATTCAGTAAGAATGAGGATGAAATTCCAGTAGGACCAAAGTGCTCATCTAGTTAATAATGGATGTGTCATATAAAAGTAAAATAATCTTTATGACATTATGCCACTGAGAAATAAAAGTTGTTATATTAACATCAAATAGTTTTTTTTTTTCCCCTGAATAATGTTTTAGTCATTTGTCAACACAGAAATTTGACAAGGTGGTATCCAGGTCTTATTAATAAAGTAGTTACACTCTAAATTGAACTGCTTATTTTGAAATTTTAAACATACATACTTTAAGGTTACACAAGAAATGCAAGTAATGGTGCCGTTTTTCCTGATCCCAAACTGTGGAAATCTGTATTATATTACTAAATTAACAATGTCCTTGGAGTTGAAATTTCTAATGGAGGTTAAACATGCCTTGTGATAATCAGGTGTCTATCTGGAGCAGAGGACAGAAAATATTGTGGCATATTTTCAGAAGCACCACGAGTAATCATATCTATAGTACCATCTTTATTTGCGTGCCCTCTGTTCTAGAACAGAAAACTTTAATGGGCATATTTACTTCTACTTATTAGCTGATTCTTTGGATATTCAATCTATTAAAAGTAACGTGGCTTCAAGGCTATGTTTGCAGTCCATAAGTTGCCTTCACTTCTTCTCTTACAAAGGTGATATAATTGAAACATTTAAGTAACATGTTTGATCTACAGTTCCCTGTCTTGCCTGCCTGTCTCTAGAATTTCAGTTTGCAAGACATTTTAAGTTCCTAATAATAATGACCTTCTCTCAGTGTTTACAATATTTAGATAGCGAACCGTAGATTGGGTATTTAAGCTCCAGGGAATTTGTCATAGGTAAGAGACTTTAGTCAATCCCATATAGCAACCCTACACAACTTTTTTCAAATACAAGAACATAAGTAAGTATTTTATGTGGGGTTTGGTCAGCAAACTTCAAGGCAGTGAATGAGAAGATTACATGACATATCTAAGTAGGAGGAAGGAGAGGGTGAGGGGACCAGATGCTCTAGTGACTAAAGGTCCTGGGCCCAGCTCTATCTCCAGTTTTATTGTGAACATTATCAATACAACAAAGAAATTTTAAAAAGTATGTGAAGCTTTAATAATCAAGACTGTGACATAGGGAGTATTAATGATTAGAACAAGCTGTGCTCCTGATGTCCGTGCAGGTAGGGGATAGGAGACCACCAAAGATCAATGTTTCTTCTAAGACAAGCATCTACTCCCCAGATAAATGCATCAAACTGCAATAAGGATAAGGCTGTTTTCAGCCCAGAAACCTTAAAGGAGGTACATTTTTCTGGACATTGCTTCGCTTTTCAAGTAGTCTCACCAAGGGAGGCATGTGTTTATTAATTCTTACCTTGGCAGGCACTATGAATTCCCATGATTGCATGTCCAGTAATGCTTGTTTTTCATCTCCTGTTTCCAAGAGGAATAGTCTTGAATACAGTCACGATTATGAGCAGGTACTCTATGTGCTCAAAATTTTGGTGTTGGTTCTGAACTTCCAGTCTTGAGAAGTGTGTATATCCGAAGGCTGACAGATATTCAGTTCTCAGACTAGTTCCACAATTTCCTTAATTTGAGCAGCATTTATTGTACCAATAACAAGACTTTAAGATCTTGGAATCTTATTGAAAGGTGCTTCTAGCTCAGTTTAGGGAGTGTTTAATGCAGCTAAATACAGTATCTAGGTTCAATAAGACTAAATCTCATCAATTACCATTTTATATTGGATGGCCTGTGTGACTCAGTTGGAAGAGTGTGTGACTTTTGGGCCATGCTATGCATAGAGATAACTAAAAAACTAATAAACTTTAAAAAATCATATCAGGAGATATTTTCTAATCACACATATCCAATAATACACACAATAAAGTAACTTATCCTGAAGCTCTAATTTCACAGCCTCTGAGTGTCTCTCAAATATTTTTTATTGAGGTATAAATAATAGTATTCTAGTCATTGCAGATGTACTTTACACTGATTCAACAAATCAATACATTAATCTGTGCTCATCAAGAGAAGTGTAATCTTAATCCCCTTTATCTACTTTGCTTATCAACCTACCCATCTCCCCTCAAACAACCAAAAGTCTTTTTTTTTTTTCCTCTGTATTTAAGAGTCTGGTTTATTGCTTGTCTCTTTTCTGTTTATTTTGTTTCATATATTCTGCAAAGGAATAAAATCTTAACAATATTTGTCTTTCTCTGAGTGATTCATTTCTTTTGCATTATACACTCTAGATCCATCCATGTTGTTTCAATGTAAAGATATCATCTTTTTATGGCTAAGTAATGTCCCATTGTGTGTGTATGCATATATTTCACAACTTTATCAATACATTTGTTGCTGGACATTTGGGCTACTTCCAAACCTTGGCTATTGTACTAAAACTACAATAAACATAAGGGTGATTGTATCTTTTAAAATTTGTGTTTTTGTTTTCCTTGAGTAAATACCATGTAATGGAATTACTGGATCATATGGTAATTCTATTTTTAATTTTTTAGCAACATCCATACTCTTCCCTCATATTTGTATTCCGGTTAATAGTAAAAAAAGTGTTCCATTTTCTCCACATCCTCACCAACACTTGCTATTTCTTGACTTTTGTTTTGTTTTGTTTTTGCTTTTGTTCTTTTTATATTGTTTTGTTACTGTTTTTATTTGTTTGTTTGCTTGTTTTGTTTGTTTTAGCCATTCTAGAAGGTGTAATGTGATATCTCATTGTGATTTTGATATGCGTTTTCAGAGGAATCAGAAATGTTGAGCAACTTTTCATGTGTTGGTCATCTGAAGGTCTTCTTTATAAAAATGTGCATTCAGGACCTCTGCCATTTTTAATTTATAAAATCAGTATAAATTCTTTATATATTTTGGATATTAACTCATTATCAGATATATGTTTATTTGCAAATATCTTTCTGCCATTTAATAGGTTGCCTTTTTGTTCTGTTGGTGGCTTTTTTTTTTTTTTTCTGTGCAGAGCTTGTTTTATGGTTTAATCCAATAGTTTGATTTTGTTTTTGTTTTTCTTGCCTGAGGACAAATATATAGAAAAATGCATCTACTGCCAATGCCAAAGATATTACTATGCCTGTTTCATTCTACAAGTTTCACATGAAGATCTTTAATCCATTTTGTGTTTATTTTTGTGTGTGTAAGAATGTAGTCCAACTTTATTCTTTTGGATGGTGCTATTTAGTTTTCCTAACACCATTTATTGAAGACACTGTTTTCTTTTTTTTTTTTTTTTTTTTTAAAGATTTTATTTATTTATTTGACAGAGATCACAAGTAGGCATAGAGGCACAGAGGCAGGCAGAGAGAGAGAGGAGGAAGCAGGCTCCCTGCCAAGCAGAGAGCCCGATGCGGGACTCGATCCCAGGACCCTGAGATCATGACCTGAGCCGAAGGCAGCGGCTTAACCCACTGAGCCACCCAGGCGCCCCAAGACACTGTTTTCTATTATTTATTATTCCTTATTTTATCATAGATCAATTAACCATATCAATATGGGTTCATTTCTGGACTCTCCATTCTGTTCTGTTGATCTATGGGTAAATATTTGTGCTAGTACCATTACTGTTTTCATCATTATAGCACATTAGTGTATCTCGAAGTTTTTAATTGTGATACCTAAAGTTTGTTGTTCTTTCTCAGGGTGGTTGTCGCTATTCTTTCCTGGTTTCATAAAATTATTAGTATTATATGTTCTGATTTTGTGGAAAATGTTTTTACTATGACAGCTATTTAATGAAATCTGTAGATGGCTTTGAGTAGTATGAACATTTTAAAAATATTGATTCTCCCAGTCCATGACCATGGAGTATTTTTCCATTAATTTATGTCATCTTCAATTTTTCATCAATAATTTACAGTTTTCAGAGTACAGGTCTTTTGTCTACTTGGTTAAGTTTATTTCTAAGTAGTTAATTCTGTTTGGTGCATAGATTAATACTATTTTCTTAATTTATCTTTCTGTTGAGTCATTCTTAGTGTACAGTAATGGAGAAGATTTCTGTGTATTAATTTGATATCTTGTGACTTTAATATATGTATTTATCCATTCCAGTAGTTATTTGATAACATCTTAAGGGCTTTCTATATGTAGCATCATGTCATCTGCAAATAATGACAGTTTAATCTCTTCATTATAAATTTGTTTTCATTCTTTCTCTTTCTTGTCTCCCTGTTGGGGCTAAGAATTCCAGTATTATGTTGAATAAAAGTGAGAATGGACATCTGTGATTTTTCCCTTAACTTAGAGGAAAACTTCTAAATTTTTCATCATTGAGTTGATGTTAGTTCTGGGTTTTTCACATATGTACTTTATGTTGTGGTGTGTTTTGTCTGAACCTCCTTTGTTGAGTTTTTAACATGAATGGATGTTGTATAATGTTAAAAGTTTTTTTGCATCTTCTGAGATAATTGTATATTTTCCATTTTTTATCATTAATGTGATGTATCATGTTGATTGATCTGTTAATATTGAATCATCCCTGCATAACTGGAATAAATCTCACTTGATCATAATGGATGATTCTTGAAGCATATTTTTAGATTTATTTTCCTATAATCTTGAAGATTTTTATATCTATCTTCATCAGGGATTTTGGCCTATAATTTTCTTTTTCTATAGTGTTTTTATCTGGTTTTGAGTCAGGATATAAGGGGCGTTGTTGAATAAGAGTGGAAGTTCCGCTCCCTCATCTTTTGGTGGAATAGTTTGAGAAGAACACTACTATCTTGAAATGTTTGGTAGAATGAATGTACCTGTGAAACAATTTGGTCCTGGAATTTTGTTTGCTGTGAACTTTTTGATTATTGATTCAATCTTATCAACAATAATCATTGTACTCAAATTTTCCATTTCTTTCTAATTCAGTTTTTGATGGTCCTTGCCAGTGTTGCTTGCAGGATGTGTCAGAGCAAGAGTTTCTTTGCGGGGGAGACAAGATGAGAGGGAAGTAGGAGGAGGCACTTTTTCAACCTGTACCCTAAAGTGAGCTGATTACCTACCAAAGAACTCCGATCACCCATGAAATCAGCCGGAGATAAGGATTACACACGTCAGGATCTCTACAGGGGCAGAAGACGCCAGTGGGCACATAAAGCAGAGTGGAAACATTGGAATGATATCAGGAGATAAACAAAAGTGGGAGGGAGCCACAAGAGGTGACTGATTGGAAAGTAATACCCCTAATACGAGAGTGCCCTACATCTGGGGACCAGCATTAACTTGGAGTCTTGTTGAAAACACTCAAAAAGAGCAAAGGAATGGGGAAAAGTTGTGGGAATCGTGGTGGCTATGGACAGGGGCTTAAGTCCCTGGACCCAGGAAAGCCTCCCCTGGTGCTGAGACAGAGAGAGTGCAGTGGAGAAAACAGGTCTTGGTCCCTGAGCCACCAGCGCACCCAAGAACACAAGGGGTCTGGCTCCTGTGAGGGGCTGAGAGCCTCACCAGATGGCAGAATGCTGAGCCTTGCTACAGAGCCCAAGACACGCATGCCCCTCACCCTTCCCTGAGAGAGGTGTGTAAAGACGCACCTGGGGCTTTTAGACCCGTGCCATTGTTTCAGAGCCCGAGACACGCGTGTACCCCAAACTCTTCCCTGAGAGAGGTGCATGAAGGCCCAGCCTGGTGCTCTCGGACCCACACACTGTTCGCAAAGACTGAGATGTGTGCACACGTGACCCACAGCCTCCCCTGAGAGAGGTGAATGCAAGCCCGATGGTCTCAGACCCAGAAAGACCAGGCACTCCCAGCCTGGGACAGCGGGAAAATCTCAGTGTGTGATCACTGCTTGGAACCTGTCTGGTGGTCTGGAGCTGCCCAGACAGCTGCTGATGCCATGGTTTTAGGTACAAGCAGAAGATCCTGAGTCCCCAGGGACTGTGACTCTGAACATGCTCTGACAGCAGCCAAGAGGGAATTTATATTGGCTTGCAACACCCACAGGAGACCAGACTGAGGCTTTTCTCTGAGAGTGAGGTCAGGGTACAGTTTTTTTTTTCCTCTAAACCTACAAAAACCACCAAAAGCGGTCAAGGAGAGAGAAAAAAAAATTGTAGAAATAAAAATACCTCCAGAGAACAAAAGCCTAAAAAATCCGGTTTCCTCAGAGCCCAAAACCTTGAGGTAGGGCGAAAGGACTTAACTCAGGGAACATCATTGACTGAAAACCCACGTGGCAGCCCCTTCCCAAGAAAACCAGCCAGGAAAGAAAACAACAACAACAACAAAACTACAAGAGAACAACCACCACTACTTCATAGGAAACTTTTACTTTTAATTGGTTCCCACTACTATGGCTCTTATAGATATATAGATAGATAGATATTTTTTAATGTATTTACCATCACAGTGAGATGTCCAGTACATCAAATATCATAATAACCTTCTAACCTGAACTTTTTGATACATACACCTGTGGTTTTCTTTTGCATTTCTAATTTTTACATTTCTTTTTTTTTTCATTTTAGTTTAGTTTAATCTAATTTATTCCTTTTTTATTTTTACTTTCTAATATCCATATAGAGTTAAACATCAAAGTAATCCCCTTTCCCCAATCAATTCTACCCCTAAAGGTAAACCAATTTTTAATCGCCCTCTATCTTAAGAAAGTTGAGTCCTTTCACAAAGATATCAAGATACATCCAGGAAGAATCAAAACAAACTTCCTCGCCCACACTGAGAATTTATAATCACTCTCCCATCTTTTTCCTCCACCAGTGTTTCTGTGTTTTTGTGTTTGTACTGATAGTATATAAATCTTACACTGGGGTTCTTTTTGAGGAGGTTCTTCCTTTATTTGCATATATATATATATATATATATATATATATATATATATTCTTTTGTCATATATTTTTATCAGTCTTTTAGTTTGTCTGTTTTTGTTTGTGTACTTCATAAATCTTACCTTGGGTCCTATTTGGGCTGAAACTTCTCTTTTATCTTCCCTTTCTTTCCTCTCTCTCTCTCTCTCTTTTTATGTCTTTTTCTTTTTTTTTCTCTCACTTGGGTGGGGAATCCTGATTGCTCAGAAGCATTCCAGGGTGCACTTTGACTGCACCGTGGTTGATACATCCAGCTACATCTGTTCAGTCATCTCTCACCAAATGAGTACAAGGAGGAATTCCCAACAGAAGAAAAACACAGAGAATGGGCCTTCTGCAACAGAGCTAATAGCTATCAACATAGACAACATGTCGGAAAGATAATTCAGGCTAACAATTATCCAGGGAATAGCTAGGTTGGAGGAAAATATTGATGACAAAATGAAATTAATTAGGGCCAAACTTAAAGGGACCACAGATGATGTACACAATGTTAGGGCAGAGCTGAAAGCTACCAGGGATGAACTTTACAATGCTCTCAATGAACTCCAATCTAATATAAATTCTCTCAAAGCTAGGGTAACTGAGACAGAAGATAGAATTAGTGATCTGAAGGACAAACAGACAGAACGGATCAGGAGGAAGCCTGGAGGAAATACCTTAGAAGCCACGAAAACAGAATCAGGGAAATAAATGATGCCATGATGTTCCAACGTCAGAATTATTGGAATCCCTGAATGGGAGGAGAAAGAAAGAAGTCTAGAAGATAAAGTGGAAAAAAGTTCTTCATGGAAATTTTCCCAATCTCATGAATGGAACAAGTGTTCATGTACTAGAGGCCGAATGGTCTCCACCCAAGATTATAGATTCAAAAAAAAAAAAAATCAAGGCACTTGATAGTCAAATTGAGGAATCATAATGGTAGATATAATCTCTTGAAATCCACTAGGACAAAGAGGCTCCTTACTTACAGAGAAAAGCCCATCAGAATAACATCAGACCTGTCCACAGAGACCTGGAAAGCCCAGAAAGGACTGGCAAGATATATTCAGGGAACTGAATGAGAAGAACATGCAGCCAAGAATACTTTATCCAGCAAGACTGACATTCAAAATGGATGGAGAGATAAAGAGTTTCCAAGACCGGCAAGGCTTAAAGACTACGCAACCACCAAGCTGACGCTGCAGGAGATATTAAGGGGCATACTATAAAAGTGGAAAAATCCTAAGAATATCATTGAACAGAAATATAGAGACAATCTACAGAAAGAAAGACTTCAAAGGTAACACAGTGTCAATAAAAATGTATCTACCAATAATCACTCTCAATGTGAATAGCCTAAATGTGCCCTTAAAACAGCACAGGGTTGCAGATTGGAAAAAATGACAGGACCCATCCATATGTCGTCTACAAGAGACCCATTTTGAACCTAAAGTACACCCAGACTGAAAGTGAAGAGATGGAGAAGCATCTTCCATGCCAATGGGCTTCAAAAGAAAGCTGGGGTAGTGATTCTCATATCAGATAAATTCAATTTTAAACTAAATACTGTAGTCAGAGATACAGAAGGACACTACAACATTCTTAAAGGTACTATCCACCAAAATGATCTAACAATTGTAAATATCTATGCCCCCAATATGGGAGCAGCCAATTACATAAGAAAACTGTTAATCAAGATAAAAGCCATATTGATATGAATACATTAATAGTAGGAGATCTTAACAAAACTCTCTCAGAAATAGACAGATCATTGAAGCAGAAAATCAATAAAGAAACAAGAGCATTGAATGACACATTGGACCAGATGGACCTCATAGATATATACAGAACATTCCACCGTAAAACAACAGAATACACATTCTTCTCAAGTGCACATGGAACCTTCTCAAGAATAGACCACATAGGGGCGCCTGGGTGGCTCAGTGGGTTAAGCCGCTGCCTTCGGCTCAGGTCATGATCTCAGGATCCTGGGATCGAGTCCCGCATCAGGCTCTCTGCTCAGCGGGGAGCCTGCTTCCTCCTCTCTCTCTCTGCCTGCCTCTCTGCCTACTTATGATCTCTCTCTGTCAAATAAATAAATAAAATATTAAAAAAAAAAAAAGAATAGACCACATACTGGGTCACAAATCAGGACACAACTGATACCAAAGGACTGAGATTATTCCCTGGATATTCTCAGATCACAATTCTTTGAAACTGGAGCTCAATCACAAGGAAAATTTCAGAAGGAACTCAAACAACTGGAAGCTAAAGATCACATTGCTTAAGAATGCACTTCATAAAATCTATCTATGAGAGACCCACAGCAAATATCGTCAATGGAAAAAGCTTGCAGCCTTCCTGTTGAGATCAGGAACAAGAAAAGGATGCCCACTGTCACCACTCTTGTTCAACGTAGTATTAGAAGTCCTAGCAACATCAATCAGACAACAAAGAGAAATAAAATATACAAATTGGTAATGAAGAAGTCAAACTCTCTCTTCGCAGATGATTTGATTCTTATATGGAAATCCCAAAAAGACTTCATCCCCAAACTACTAGGACTCATACAACAATTCAGTAACGTGGCAGGATACTAAGTCAATGTACAGAAATCAGTGGCGTTCTTTTACACTAACAATGAAAATACAGAAAGGGAAATTAGAGAATCGATTCCATTTACTATAGCACCAAGAAACATAGGATACCTGGGAATAAAATTAAGCAAAGAGGTAATGCAAATGTACGTGAGGAACTACAGAACACTCATGAAAGAAATTGAAGAAGACACAAAAATATTGAAGACCATTCCATGCTTTTGGATTGGAAGAATAAACGTTGTTAAAATCTCTATACTGCAGAGAGCAATCTGTACTTTTAATGCTATTCCGATGAACATTCTACCGGTATTTTTAAAGAGCTGGAGCAAATAATCCAAAAATTTGTACGGAATCAGAAGAGACCCCAAATCGCTAACGAAATGTTGACAAACAAAAATAAAACTGGGGGCATGACGTTACCTGATTTCAAGCTTTACTACAAAGCTGTGATCACCAAGACAGCATTGTACTGGCATAAAAACAGACACATAGACCATTGCAACACAGTAGAGAGCCCAGATATGGACCCTCAACTCTATGGTTAAATAATCTTTGACAAAATAGGAAAAAATATACAGTGGAAAAAAGACAGTCTCTTCAATAAATGGTGCTGGGAAAATTGGGCAGCTATATGTAGAAGAATGAATCTCGACCATTCTCTTACACTATACACAAAGGTAAACTCAAAATGGATAAAAGAACTCAACATGAGACAGGAATCCGTCAGAATCCTAGAGGAGAATATAGGCAGTAACCTCTTCGATATCATCCACAGCAACTTTGTTCAAGATATGTGTCCAAAGGCAAAGGAAACAAAAGTGAAGATGAACTTTTGGGACTTCCTCAAGATCAAAAGCTTCTGCACAGCAAAGGAAATAGTCAACAAAACCAAAACGCAACCCACGGAATGGGAGAAGATATTTTCAAATGTCATTACAGACAAAAGGTTGATATCCAGTGTCTATAAAGAACTCCTCAAACTCAACACACACAAACCAGACAATCATATTAAAAAATGGGCATAAGATAAGAACAGACAATTCTCCAGCGAAGACATACAAATGGCTATCAGACACATGAAAAAATGTTCATCATCACTAGCCCTCAAGGAGATTCAAATTAAAACCACATTGAGATACCACCTTACACCAGTTAGAATGGTCAATTTTAGCAGGACTGGAAACAACATGTGTTGGAGAGAATGTGGAGAAAAGGGAACACTCTTCCGCTGTTGGTGGGAATGCAAGTTGGTGTAGCCACTTTGGAGAACAGTGTGGAGATTCCTCAAGAAATTAAAAATAGAACTTCCTTATGACCGTGCCATTGCACTCCTGGGTATTTACCCCAAAGATAGAGATGTCGTGAAAAGAAGGGCCATCTCTGATGTTTATAGCGGTATTGGCCTTGGTTGCCAAACTGTGGAAAGAACCAAGATGCCCTTCAACGGACGAATGGATAAAGAAGATGTGGTCCATATACACTATGGAGTATTACGCCTCCATCAGAAAGGATGAATACCCAACTTTTGTAGTAACTTGGACGGGACTGGAGGAGATTATGCTGAGTGAAATAAGTCAAGCAGAGAGTCAATTATCTTATGGCTTCACTTATTTGTGGAGTATAACAAAAAGCATGAAGGACAAGGGGAGTTAGAGCGGAACAGGGAGTTGAGGAAAATTGGAAGGGCAAGTGAACCACGAGAGACTATGGACTCTGAAAATCAATCTGAAGGTTTTGAAGGGGTGGGGTGTGGGAGGCTGTGAGAACTAGGTGGTGGATATTGGAGAGGTCATGGATTGCATGGAGCACTGGGTGTGGTGCAAAAAACAATGAATACTGTTCCGCTGAAAACAAATATATATGTTTTTTTAAAAGAGTATCATGAGAGACTATGGACTCTGGAAAACAATCTGAGGGGTTTGACGTAGCGGGGGTGTGGGAGGTTGGGGTACCAGGTGGTGGGTATTATAGAGGGCACGGATTGCATGGAGCACTGGGTGTAGTGAATAATGAATACTGTTTTTCTGAAAATAAATATTTTTTTTTTTTTAAAAAGGGTTTCTTTGAAGGGAGGCCTGTTCAGTGGTGCAGTTTGAATGGCATGGGTCCACAGAAGTAAAGGTGTGAGGCACATGTTTTTATCAAGATAAGTGGAGGATGTTTATGCTGATCCCTACAAGTGTCTGGCTCATTAAGCTGGAGGAAGAGCAAGGTAAATGGAACTTTCCAGGTCTTTTTTTATTAGAGAGTTGTTCTAAAATTCCCTGTATCTCTGGCAAATATTCCGAGATTTATAAATAAATCTCCTTATGAATACCCCAGGCTTTTATCCAACTACTGCCTCTATGTTATATTCTAGCAGGCTTATTTGTCATGCTATCTCCTTAAAGGCATGGACTCAGTTTCCTATTGCCTTCCATCTCACCCATAACTAAACCTACTGATTTTAATGTACCCAGACTTAAGCTCTGCTCATTGTAAAAAACCCACAAAATTAAGCTTCACTGACTTTCAAAGTCAAGCACGACAATGATTCATCATCCCAGTGTGGGCTACCCATGACTGGGATGCATCGTGTGGAGTCTGATCCTCTCAATTCTCCATGCTTGTAGTGCCTCTACAAGAATGGATTCTTGGTTAGTCTAGTCAAGGGTTTGGTTCCCTGCCATATCATGACATCCCCTATTTTTTTCAATGCAGCTTCTCTGTGATTAACTGTAGAATGCCAGACCTTCCAGTATTTGAGTCATTACTGAGGTACCTGCAGTGATGTGGTTATTATCTCAGTGTGTCCATGGAAGAAGGTGAGAATAGGATCTTCCTACTCTGCTATCTTCCAAGACTTCCTAACCTAGACAACCTAAAACTGTCCACATTATTTTCTTTTGTTTTCAGTGATATTGGCCCTTTTTAAAATGTTATTAAAAGTACAATAGTACATAAAGTGACAAAGAATTTTATAAAGACATGTACTTACTACACAAAAATGACAGCTATTACACAAAAATGATAGCTACAATGACAGCTATTTTATTATGGTTTTAATATCTATTTTCCTAATTGACAGGAAGCTGAGGATTTATTCATTGGTTTATTAGATATCTAGATTAATTCTTCCTTGAAGTGTTTTTTGGCTTTGGCTATTTTTAAATATTTTCTATTCAGACAAGTTGGAAACACTCTTTTTCATTTGGATGCTTTTTTTGATCCCCTTTATGATTTCTTTTCATTAATAGAACTTGCTTATTTTAATATAGTATCAGCCACTTGTTTTAGTGTCAATAGATTGTGTGTCTTATTTGAAATATTTTCTTTAGAGTATAAGGACAATGGCCTACATGATTTTCTAAGAGCTGTATATTCTTCGGCTTATATTTAGAACTGAATTCCACTTAAATTTGACACTTGTCTCTGATATGATGTAAACATGCATTAGCGATTGTTCAAGATGAATACATACTTCCCTGATCATAATTTATTAAAATGTGTTCTATTTCACCTGCTGCTTTGCTTTTTCCCTTGGTCCCTGCATGTCTCTAAGTCTTTCTATGGCAGAAGGGGTGAGAGCCAACACTTCATCCTCATTGAGCTCCAGGCAGCATTAGTCCTGCAATGAACATTACATATTCTTATGAAAGCCATTAGCAGGAGTTGCATTGAACAAGCCCTCTTACTATGAGGTACATTTTGTGCTATACCTTAAAAGGTTATATTTTCTTTCTTTCTTTTTTTAAGATTTTACTTATTTATTTGACAGACGGAGATCACAAATAGGCAGAGAGGCAGGCAGAGGGAGCGGAGGAAGTAGGCTCCCTGCAAGCAGAGATCCTGATGTGGGGCTTGATCCCAGGACCCTGAAATCATGACCTGAGCTTAAGGCAGAGGCTTTAACCCACTGAGCCAGCCAGGCTCCCCATGGGCTACATTTTCTGTTCAAGTAGGTAAACCAGGTGTAAATGTTCCAATTCCCTGACACCTCAAAATATTTGTGTTCCACAACTTTTGATTGTAATTACTTTTATGGGAGAGGAGGTGGGATGGGTCCACAGAAGGACAGAGGGGCCCTTCAGAGACTGAAAGAATTGTGTAAATCTCCTTTCCATTGGGAAGAGACAAATTTACTGCCCTATAGCAGACATGTTGGGCAGACAGACAGGATGAGCCATCAAGGCTTTCCACAGGGGTGGCAAACCCTTCTCCAAGGTCTCTTCACATGATAACTTTCTGAAACTTCCCTTCCTCATCATTTAACCTCTTGATGACTCTCAGTCCTTGAAAGCTGTCTATAGCTTTACTTCCCCTATTTTTCCCCTTTCTTCATAATGTGTATCTTTCTCAGGCTATGTTCTGAAACCCAACATGCATATATGCTTGAGCCCATCAGCTTACCTCATCCACTCATCTGCCCAGCAACTTCAGCTGCCCTCAATATCTGGAAAGTTCTTTACTTCCCAGAGAAGTGATTGCTGGCACAATCCTGGGGAAAATGACCTCCAGAATTCAACATCAGGAGTCAGCCTCAGTGACTGATGGTCAACCACTGAATTGGGGGGGGGGGGTGCTCTCACCTGAAATGAAAGCTTCTGTGCTATTTGTCTATAACAAGAGAATGAAAAATGTCCTCCAGCATATTTCTGGGGAAAAAAAAAATCCAGGGAATTGATCCCAGAACCCACAACTCATAAATTCTTCTGATAAACATTCTATATCAATATTGCCAATGGTTTTGAGCTGTCTCAGAGTTTAGAAAAACACATCAAGATAGAGCTGCTTTTCAGAGTTCTTATTTTACTATAAAAGCAAAACCATCGTCCATGCACAGGATTTAACATGGATGACATCAGGACTTTCATTCAACAAAATCCACATTCATGTCCCTTATTTTAGAGTTGCTTCTCTGACTTTAATGTTACCCCCACACAAAGGCAAATATAGGACGCATTTACTTTGGGGAAAAATAATATGTTTTTGAGAAAGTATTGTTCCATTTTGGCAATCTTGATTAATGACGTAGTCAAAAAAAAAAAAAATTTCTGCATGGTGACTACTAAAACTGTTTCAAGAAAGCAGAGCTCTAATCCACAACACTTTCTCTACCAATTGTAGCAACATAAATGTAGGCATTAGTCATACCTAAAGACTAAGTTTTTTTCATCTTCCTTTTCAATGCCTTCCGAATCTCCACAGTCTTTACTAGAAATGTCTTCACCATAGTTCCCCTGAGTCCCTAATTCCAGAGGTTCACCTTCTGATTTTGAGTTTCTGCATTTTGTTTAATTTTTTCCCCAAATTTCATTTAAATTCTAGTCAGTTCACATATAGTGTAATATTAGCTTAAGGGGTAGTATATAGCGACTCATCATTTACATAAAACACTCAATGCTCATCACAACAAATGCCTTCCTTAATATCCATCAATCATTTAGCATCTCCATCCCACTATATAAACACTCTAGTTTGTTTTCTATCATTAAGGGTCACTTAGTGTTTGTTTCCTTCTCTCTCTTTTTTTTTTAATTTAATTTTTTTTCAGTGTTTGAAGATTCATTGTTTATTCACCACACCCAGTGTTCCATTCAGTATGTGCCCTCCATAATACCCACCACCAGGCTCACTCAACACGCCACTCCTCTCCCCCCCCCCCCAAAACACTCAGTTTGTTTCTCTATTTTTTTCACATTTCCATATGTTTCTGTTTTATTAAATTCCACATATGAGTGAAATCCTATGGTATTTATTTTTCTCTGACTGACTTATTTCTCTTAGCATAATACACTCTAAATCCATCCACACCCTTGCAAATAACAATATTTCATTATCATGGGTGAGTTCTATTACATTTCATATGTACATATATGTTAAATATAAATATATATTATGCATATATGTAAATATATATTTATACATTATATGAAATATAAATTTAATACATATGTGTATTCTATGGGAGAATACACACACACACACACACTGCTGATGCTTATTTTTAATCCAATCATCAGTCTATGGACATTTGGGTTCTTTCAATTTTAGGTATTGTTGATCATTCTGCCATAATCTTTGAGGTGTGTATATCCCTTTGAATCAGAATTTTTGTATCCTTTGGATAGATACCAAGAAATACAGACCTGGATAAGAGGGTTGTTCTACTTTTAAAATTTTGAGGAACCTCCACAATGTTTTTTTGAATGGCTGCACTAGTCTGCATTACCACCAACAGCATAAGAATGTTCTTATTTAGTCAAATCTTCACCAACATCTGATTCTTCCTGTGTTGTTAATTATTGCCATTCTGACAAGCGTCAGGTGGTGTCTCAACTTGGTTGATGACAAGTGATGTGGAGCATCTTTTCATGTACCTGTTAGCCATCTCCATGTCTTGTTTGGAAAGGTCTATTAATGTCTTATACTCATGTCTTAACTGGATTATTTGGTTTTTCGGTTTTGAGTATGATAAGTTCTTTATAGATTGTGGATACTATTTCTTTATCAGATATGTTATTTGCAAAAGTCTTCTCCCATTGAGTAGCCAGCCTTGTAACTTTGTTAATTATTTCCTTCATTGTGCAGAGGCTTGTATTTTGGTAAACTCCCAAGAGTTAATTTTACCTTTTACATATCTTGCCTCTGGTGAAATGTCTAGTCAAGAGTTTTATGACCAAAGTCAGAAAAATAAATAAATTGTTCAATAAATAAATAAATAGATGAATAAATACAATATTTTTTAATTCAACCATCTGATACTGGAGGAAATAATTGAACAATGATGCTACACTGTGACTATTTTAAGATGCATATTGGTTATACGACCTATAATTTATAATGTGGTAAAAGGGCAACCTTGCTTCAACTCATAACTAATCATATATAGAGAGATCAGTTAAATGAGCTGATACTTGATAATGTGGAAATCAATTCCTAATTTAATTTAAATCAATAAAGTATGTTTATATAGTAACTTTCCCTCTATAATATAAACAAATGCCACCTACCTTTCTCTATAACTAATATTTCTGTGTAAAAAAAAAAAATATATATATATATAGAATAAACAATTCAATAAAGTATTTGTGGAAGAATTTCTAGAGAAGAAGACATTAAACATTTCTTTGAAACACTGATGTGGTAAAATATTAGTCACCTATGTGAAAACAAGTGATCCAGAAGAGAAATAAGGAAATAGGTACTGTGTACATAATTTAAAATGGGTGAGGGCTATAAGAATCCATGGTATCCTGAGATGTGTTTATAAGTCCATCATCTAATTACATCCATGAAAACCCATCTGGTGATTGTGTGGAACTCACCCTAGAATATTCCCCAAACTTCAGCAAGATTACAAAGGGGGTCTGAGCTGCAAGACCCTGGGACAGGATCACTGAGCCTTTGGAAGGGAGAGGCATCCAGAATCAGGAATAACCTGGAACAGCCAGTAAGGCGTCACTCCTCAACCCAATAAATTTAAATCCTAAAGGGTAGTGGTTCCTAATATGTTACTAAACCATAAGTGAAAACTTGATAGAGCAGCATTCTTCATCGTATGACTCCTGGCACAGTAGCATCAGCATTTCTCAAGTGGGACCATGTTAGAAATACGAATAGTAGAGTCTTACTCAGAACTGCTGAATCAGAAATTCTGAGTTGTGTGTATCAGCAATATATGCCTTCCATGAGATTCTCATGCATTTGCAGATTTGAGAACATTTGGTCAATTAGGCGCATACAAATAAACTATTGAACAGAATGGTAGAGTGTCTCTGCCCTAGATCTTTGAAAATGACAAGACACAGTTACTCCATGAGGACATGGCTAAAACAGTGTTCATATGTTTAAAAAAAGCAGTCCACTAGCCATTAATTAAGTTCTCTCCTAAGACTAAGAAATGGATAAAATTAGTTTTATGGGATAGAGGGAAAATTCTTGAACTTCATCATATCTATCTATGAAAGACCCAAGGCAAATATGATCCTCAATGGGAAAAAGCTTGCGTCTTTCCCGTTGAGATCAGGAACACGACAAGGATGCCCACTCTCACCACTCTTGTTCAACATAGTTTTAAAAGTCCTAGCAACAGCAATCAGACAACAGAGGGACATAAAAGGTATTCAAATTGGTAATGAAGAAGTCAAACTCTCTCTCTTCGCAGATGACATGATTCTTTATATGGAAAACCCAAAAGACTCCACCCCGAAACTACTAGAACTCATACAGCAATTCAGCAACATGGCAGGATACTAAGTCAATGTACAGAAATCAGTGGCTTTCTTTTACACTAACAATGAAAATACAGAAAGGGAAATTAAAGAATCGATTCCTTTTACTATAACACCAAAAACCATAAGATACCTGAGAATAAACCTAACCAAAGAGGTAAAGGATCTGTACTCAAGGAACTACAGAACATTCATGAAAGGAATTGAAGAAAACACAAAAATATTGAAGACCATTCCATGCTCTTGGATCGGAAGAATAAACATTGTTAAAATGTCTATATACTGCATAGAGCAATCTATATTTTTAATGCTATTCCGATCAAAATTCCACCGGTATTCTTCAAAGAGCTGGAGCAAATAATTGTAAAATTAGTATGGAATCAAAAGAGACCCCGAATCACTAAGGAAATGATGAAAAACAAAAATAAAACTGAGGGCATCACGTTACCTGATTTCAAGCTTTACTACAAAGCTGCGATCACCAAGACAGCATAGTACTGGCATAAAAACAGACACATAGACCATTGCAACAGAGTAGAGAGCCCAGATATGGACCTTCAACTCTATGGTTAAATAATCTTTGACAAATCAGGAAAAAATATACAGTGGAAAAAAGACAGTCTCTTCAATAAATGGTGTCAGGAAAACTGGGCAGCTATATGTAGAAGAATGAAACTCGACCATTCTCTTATACTGTACACAAAGATAAACTCAAAATGAAGAAAATACCTCAACGTGAGACAGGAATCTATCAGAATACTAGAGGAGAACATAGGCAGTAATCTCTTCGATATCAGCCACAGAAACTTCTTTCAAGATATGTCTCCAAAGGCAAAGGAAACAAAAGCGAATATGAACTTTTGGCACTTCATCAAAATCAACAGCTTCTGCACAGCCAAGGAAACAGTCAAGAAAGCAAAGAGGCAACCCACGGAATGGGAGAAGATATTTGCAAATGATAGTACAGACAAAGGTAATATCCAGGATCTATAATGAACTCCTCAAACTCAATACACACAAAACAGACAAGCATATCAAAAAATGGGCAGAAGATATGGACAGACACTTCTCCAATAAAAACAGACAAATGGCTCTCAGACACATGAAAAAAGGTTCATCATCACTAGCCATCAGGGAGATTCAAATTAAAACCACATTGAGATATCACCTTACACCAGTTATAATGGCTAAAATTAGCACTACAGGAAACAACATGTGTTGGAGGGGATGTGGAGAAAGGGGAACCCTCTTCCACTGTTGGTGGGAATGCAAGTTGGTGCAGCCTCTTTGGAGAACAGTGTGGAGATTCCTCGAGAAATTAAAAATAGAACTTCCCTATGACCCTGCCATTGCACTCCTGGGTATTTACCCCAAAGATATAGATGTCATGAAAATAAGGGCCATCTGTACTCCAATGTTTATAGCAGCAATGGCCATGGTCGCCAAACTTTGGAAAGAACAAAGATGCCCTTCAACGGACGAATGGATAAGGGAGATGTGGTCCATATACACTATGGAGTATTATGCCTCCATCAGAAAGGATGAATACCCAACTTTTGTAGCAACATGGACGGGACTGGAAGAGATTATGCTGAGTGAAATAAGTCAAGCCTAGAGAGTCAATTATCATATGGTTTCACTTATTTGTGGAGCATAACAAATATCTTGGAGGACAAGGGGTGTTAGAGAGGAGAAGGGAGTTGTGGTAAATTGGAAGGGGAAGTGAATCATGAGAGACTATGGACTCTGAAAAACAATCTGAGGGATTTGAAGTGGCGGGGGGGTGGGAGGTTGGGGTACCAGGTAGTGGGTATTATAGAGGGCGCGGATTGCATGGAGCACTGGGTGTGGTAAAAAAATAATGATACTGTTATGCTGAAAAGAAATAAATAAAAAATTAGTTTTATGGGAATTTTTTAAAGTATTAACAATACCTGAATATTCTCTCTTTGGTGTACGTTGGGGCACACCTTGAAACTGTGACCTTCTACTCTAAATGGGAACATGAGTTTCTCTGAGTTAGAAGTCAAACAACTCTGTGCCAGGGATTACTCAGTTGGATGAGCATATGCCTTCAGCTCAGGTATTAATCCTGGAGTCCAGGGATCAAGCTCTGAAACCAGATACCTGCTTAGCAGGCGGTCTGCTTCTGGCTCTCTGCATTGATCAACTCACTCTCTCAAACTATCCCTCTAAAATAAGTACACAAGTCATTTAAAAAAGAGCCAGTTATTGATGATGATTTTTTTAGTAGACATCTTATCAAATAAAATGCAAAAATATTTTAATTATCATTTAATAATAATGCATTCAGTATTTAAAGAAAAGCAAGATGAAGATCAAAGTTCAGGTAATCATTTGTATTTTGGAGGTATTAGATAATGATGTATTTTATGGTGACTAAAATAACATAAAAAAGAGAAGCAATACTGGCAAAAATAATAAAGGAATATCTGAAATCATTAATGGGCCTTTAAAAACTAAACATCTAAGAGAACCTGTGTAACTCAGCCAGTTAAAGTATAGGACTCTTGGTTCACTTAGGTCCACATCTGAGAGTCATGCATTCCAGGCCCACATTGGACTCCATGCTAAGTGTGGGCTATAAATGTCTCTTTCACAATGCTCCTCCTCCCAAGCATGCTCTTCCTATATAAAAATAAACAAATAAAATGTTAAAAATATATAAAAAAGTAAATAATTATACAAAGTTTCTACGCTGGGAGTATTTAAAAATGTTTATTTGTTATATAATCTGAAATTTATACTGTTACAAAAGGAAAATCATTTTTTCAAATCTTTACTAATCATATATAGGGAGACCAGAAAAACGAATGGATAGTTATGATCTGAAATCAATTATGAATATGATCTTCACAGATGAAATATACTTGACAAGAAAGTTCCCCTCTAAATTATATACAAATATGAGTTGCCTTTTTTGCAGTGGGATCTTCTGTGTAAAAACAAAATATGTAATAGATTATTCAACCCAGAATAAAAGGATGAGTGCCTTGAAAAGCTGACTTTACTCAAAAATTTCAGACTCTGCATAATCAAACTCTGGTTTGTTATGCTATTACCAACTAGGTGAAAATTAGAGATAGAAAAGGGAGACAAAGACATAGGCCTCGTGTACCTTTTCTCAAATGGATGATTTTAAAGAGATTCCAGAGTATAAAGGATGGTTCACTAACTTTTTCTTAAGTTCTTACCTCAATGTATCTATTTGAAACATGTGCAATGGTAGTTCAACTGGAATTTTCCATGTGTGCACATTTCCTGCAATTTTCTCTACTTGACCCTTGTATGTTTAGGCCCACCTTGAATCTCTGACTTTTTCTCTAAATGAAAGAATTAGCTCCTCTGAGGTAGAGGTCAACCAAATGGGGGGATCTGAGTGGCTCAGTTGGTTAAGCATCTGCCTTCACCTCAGATCATGGTCTTGGAGTCCTGGAATCAAGCCATGAGGTTGGTTTCTTGGTCAGTGGGAGTCTGCTCCTCCCTTCTTCTCTGCCACTTTCAAAATACTTGCTTGAAAAACTCTCTATCAAAATCACAATATAAATCATTTTTTAAAATGTCAAATACTGTTATTTAGGTACTTCTGAGTATCTTAACAAGAAAACACAAATTCCCATTCATTATAATCTAATACTAATGAACTTGGGATTTAGATCAAAACTGAGAGGAAGATTAATGTTCACTTACACATTGTACTTTAGACCAAAGAGTAGAAAATAATCACCCTAATACCAACTAAGAAATGAACCCTTTTTCAAAATATAAAGGAACTCATAATTTTGGAAATAATGGAACAGGCATGCTCCACTGTGACCCTTTAAAATGTATACTGGTTACACAACACATACTTTATAATTTCACAAAATTATAACCTTGTTTAAACTTATAACTAATCATATATTGGGAGACAAGATAAAGGAAATGATAGATTAGGATGCGGAGATCAATTGTGAATAACTTTTTCATAGGTCCAATATACTTTTCTAGGAGAATGATTACTCTAAAAGTGACACAAATACCACTAACCTTGATCAGCTGTTGGTCTCCTGTGTAAAACACAGAAATATAATAAACAAGTGAACAATGAATGTGTGAGTGAATGTTTTGAGAAGCAGAATTTCTATAAATTATTCAAGCTCTGAATTGGTATACTATTACTGAAAGGTTGAAAATTCATAAAGAGAAAGGAAACAGAGACACAGGACTGGTGTAACTCATCCTGAATGGATGATTTTGATGGCATTCTACAGTATCATCAACTATGCTCACAACTCCATCATCCACAGTCTCCTTTCTTCAAGAAGTAAGCTGCTCCATGCAAAATTATCTAATGGTTCTGCAGAGTTCCTCCTAGGATCTCTCCCAAAGTTCACCCAGATCACCCTGACAGTCTGAGCTGCAAGAAACTGGGATGGAATGACTGAGCCTCTATAAGGAGGAGGCATGCAGAGTCAGGAAATGAAGTTAATAATATAAAAAATAATTAAAAGAGATGCTACAGTGTGACTATTTTAAATGAAATTTGGTTACACAAATTGTAATTTAAATCCTTCAGAAGGACAGCAATGTTTCAACTGATATGCAAAATATATTGGGAGACCACATTAAATATTGATAGCTTATGATGGGGAAACCATCTCCCAATGTGATTTTCACTGATCAAATAGGTTTTTTAATGATATCTTCCATTCCAAAAAGTATACACAAGACCACTCCTCTTTCTTTGTATTTATGATCTGTATAAAACAAAAAGATATACAGAAATCAAGAAAGTGTGGGGAAGAGTGTCTAGTGAAGTAGACTCAAGTCAAATTATTCCAACGGTGATGTGCTCAAAGGTCAGCCGACGAGGTGAAAATAAGAGAGAGAAAACAGAGAAAATGAAGCAGACATGTCATGCATCATATGAAAGAGTTGATTTATAGGAATTTCGAAAATATCAAGAAGCATTTTTTTAAATGGGGGGGGTGGTCAGAGTAGGCAAAAATGATCCTCCAGACAGGTGGAGAATTTCAAAGATGCAGAGGAGGAAAAAGGTTTTCCAAAGACATTTTATCTAAGCTTTATTTTCTCAAATTACAAAGAAGTGGGTTAGCAAGGAAAGCCTACCTGCAAATTAATGACAAAAGGTGAGACTTATGGTGAAATTGGTAGAGATTTGATGGTGGACTAGGCTGTGCTCTGCTTGGAAATGGAGCACCATGAGACTTCTAAGAATTTATGAGACCTTTACCACAGAACTTCATTTACTGCACTGCCCAAATTTTTAGTGGCTCTCCTCTCCATAGAATCCAAGTTATGAATGATAAATTTGAGGAATTCTAGATATAACAATCCAACAGAGCTCAAGGAACCTGGGACAACCTCATTCATAAAACAGGGAAGGAAATGCACAAATTCAAAACCCAAACTGCTATTTACTTCTTTATAGCTAGAGAGACTGTTTTCTCTTAAAACTTTCAAAAAAAATGCCTGACCTTTAATTTGTGAACAATCCATTCAACACAAAGAAGTAAAAGTTGACTTACCACATTCTTACTGATGTGTACTTTTAAAAAGAAATACAGAACTAAGTTATAGAATGGAAATAATACTCCTGACAGTTCATGGCTCTTGGAACACAGTGAATCTATATATAGGACTAGAAATTTTAAAGTGTGTCTGAGAGAGCCAAGTGTTTTGCAGCCACTTAAAAGTTATGCTGAAGTTTCAATGACATAGGCAATTCTACCTTACTTATGGTAAACCACAACGTGATTCACAGAGGTCTATTTGTGACCTTCCAAATTTCCCAGGGAGATATTCTGTATCTATATCTGTACATTCATCTATGTCTAAACGCATGCCTATGTCAACATTTTCTGTATTTCCTGCTTATATATCGTACACATATCTTCCTTATCACATATGGGTGTGTGTGTGTGTGTATATATATATATATATATATATATATATATATATATATATATATGTATACATAGTCATAAACATACATTTTTCCTTGTTGGCTATATATAATTCCTCTAATATACATAGGGTAGAGCAATCGCCTTTTTGCAGTAGGATTTATGTTTTCTATAGATGAACACCTGTAATTCCATTACTGCATAATTTGCTAATTCCCTATTTTTTTTTTCTTTTAAAGAATGTGAGACACGTTACAATATTTGATGTTCACAACACGGATTTCGGTGTTTCCTTTCTAGAACTTGAACAAAATTTCTTCAGTTTCTGATAAAAATCTTTAGGTCAGATATTTTTCTTCTGTGTGCTCACATAACGGAATGTTCCCTATTTCCTTAGGAGATGATTCTGGTAGATTCCTCGATAGTCTACGTTTATTTCAAACCCAGTTATATCCTTTCATAAGGTATGAATATATAGTAAGTCTCATAAGAACACATCCCTTAGCACTTTCACTCAGGAATCTCATACAGCCTAGCCCATAGTCTCCTTCAAATCTATTTCTCAGGAGCTCCTGACCAAGTTTCTGTGAGGTGCTTTCGTTTTCCCGAGATGAGTATGTCCAAAGACATGAGGTTCATAGCTAAACAGGATGGATCCGTCAGCGGGTTGACTTTGGACATGAGCGATTCTGTGAAAAGGCACTGTTGGGAGGCCATTAAAAGCTGGACCAGGGATGGAAATGGAGCTCACAATGTCTTTCCTTCTTAATCCAGAAAAGGAAGGATCCAAACAAAAAAATGGGAAAATAAATACATGCAAAGAAGTTTCTCTTCGCCAAATGTCCTGGTGACTGGCCAAAGTTAATCCTGCACTGATCATGCTCCTGACTCTCAGTGAAGAAGGACAAGTAGCACTGTCCAGGCCCATGTGCAAAGCTCCATGCAAAGCAATAAAGAGGAGGATGTGAGACACTGGGGTCCCAAAGAGTACTCGAATAGCACTCAGATCTAGTGAGGGTTCAGAAGGTTCCCACAGGGAAATCTTAGGAAATTGAGAAATGATAACAGCAATGAAATAGTTCAGAAAATACAGACAAACAAGACCAAATGCATAGCAATCCAATTACTATGAAAGTGTTCTCCAAAGGAACGAGGGCAAGTGAACAAATCAATAGAAAACAAGTGATCCAAAAATATATGGAAAGAGAACATGAAACTTAGGCATCGGATATGTGAACACGGGAATTATAGTGAAACACCTAAATCTTAATTTGGCCAAATATTGGGACACGTGGGTGGTAAAGCCATGTAAGTGAGCAACTCTTGATTTTGTCTCAGGTCATGATCTCAAGTAGATCAAGCCCCATGATATGTGCTGTGGCCAGCACAGAGTCCTCTCATGATTCCTCTCAGTCCATCCATTCCCCACACTGTCTCACACTGATCCTGTAAAGTAAAGAAATATCACTGTAACTAAAGAGGCAAATGTGGATGTTGACGAATCGGCTTGGCCTCTTATCATATAAAACAGAAGTTAGGCATAATTATCCTTACATAATAAAGAATTGGGGAACTAGAAGGAAACCGAGGTTAAAGACAAAGTTCGGATATGGAATTCTATTTTAGAAGTAACAGAAAAATTTCCTCAAGGGTTACCTGTATATTTGGGGGAATTAAAATAAAGTCACCTAGCAGTGTCTGGGTGGCTTTGTCAGTTAGTGATGACCTTTCCTTTTTGCTCATTGGCTGATCTCAGATATTGGTGTCACATCAACTCATGGACCGCCTTGCACAGTGGGAGGTCCACTTGTCATTTACCCTGGGCTTCTACAACCAGCATCTCTCTCTCTTTCTCTGTCTGTCTCAACTAAGAAAATGAAATCTCTTAAAACATAAGAGCAGTTAATAATATGGAAAATAATTAAGAAAGATGCAACAGTGTGAAGATTAAAAAAGAAACTTAGTAATACTACTTGCAATTTACAATGCTTCAGAGGACAGCATTATTCCAACTGATAAGCCAACATTTATAGGAGACCATTTTAAAAACTGGTAAATGATAATGTGGAACCCATTTGGTAATGTGACTGTCCTAGATCAAGTGCATATTTTTCAAATTAACATCCCCTCCAAAATATAAACCAAGACTACTCACATTCCACTGCAGTTAATTTTTCTGTAAAAAAACACATGATACAATAAATGATTCAACAGTGTATGTGTGGAAAAATGTCTAGAGAAGTAGACTCTACAGAATTTTTTCAACCTGTGACTTTTTCATATGTTAGCAAAGTTCATGAAAATACGTGATTCATAAGAGAGATAAGGAGGCAGGCAATCTGTCCATTTGGGAAATAGTTGTTGTCTAAGAGTTTCTAAAGTGTCATGAAAAACGGCTGTAATTCCATCATCCACGGTCTCCTTTGATCACTAATTCAGTCAGTCCATGCAGATCCATCTGTTGACTGTACTGAGCTCTTCCAAGGGCATTCCCCAAAATCCATGCAGAATACCCATAGGAGGGCCACTTGGGTGGCTCAGTCATTAAGCATCTGCCTTTGGCTCAGGTCAGGGTCCCAGGGTCCTGGGATCAAGCCCCACATCGGGCTCCCTGCCCTGCAAGAAGCCTGTTTCTCCCTCTCCCATTCCCTCTGCTTCTGTTCCCTCTCTTACTGTGTCTATCTCTGTCAAATAAATAAATAATATCTTAAAAAAAAAAAAGAATACCCATGAGATCTGAGCTGCAAGAGACTGGAAATGGATTATTGAATGTTTGGAAAAGTGCAACCTTCAAATTCAGTAGTAGGCTGAAGCAGGCAGCAAGATCCTCTGCTGACCCAAGGAGAACATTGGGACATTCAAAGACAAATTGTTGCCTAGACGCTTGACAAAATTAATACATAATCTACTGAGAATACATACATCAACTGATATCGTGGACAAAGGGATGCAGCAGGTTATGAAAGATTTTTAAAGGGGAAGGGGCCAGAGTAGGTGCAAAAGATTCCTGGAGATGGCGTGTGTGTGGGTAGGGAGTTTGCAAAGTGGGGAAGACAGCAATATTCTCCAAAGACATCCTATCCAAGGTTCCTTTTCTCAATTTCCAAAGTAGTGCGTTAGCAAGGGATGTCTAACTGATGGCAAAAAGTGAAACAAGGTGACATTGGTAGAGAACTGGTTGTGGACCAGCCTGTGCTCCCCGTGGAAATGGAGCACCACGAGCTTTTTCAGATTATCAGGGGCATTTACTGAAGATCTTCATTTACTGCACTGCCCACGGTTTACAGGGCTCTCCGTTCCATAGAATTCAATTTATGAGTGAGAAATTTGAGGGATTACACAAGTAATATTCCAAATGAACTCAACAAACCTCGGACAACCTAATTCATAACACAGCAAAGTTAATGCACAATCCCCAAGCTCAAATTGCTATTTTCTTCCTTATATCTGGAGAGACTGTTTTGTCTTAAATCATTCCATCAAAAAAAGCCCGGAGCTTTAATTTGTGAAAAATCCTTTTAACACAGAAGTAATGGGTGACTTACCATTCTTTTCCTGAGGTTTGCCTTTAAAAAGAAAGACAGAAATAAGTTATAGAATGGAACTAAGACTTCTGACCATTCATTTCTCTGTGAAGGCCGTGTATCTCTTTATATATAGGACTAGAAACTATTAACTTTGTCTGAGAGAGCCAAGTGATTTGCAGCTATTAAAACATAGGCAAAATTTTCAATGACATAGAGATTTCGAGCTGACTTTTAGTAAACCGCACCTTGATTCACAGAGCTCTATATGTGACCTTCCAAAACTGCCCCGGGTGATATTCCGTATCTATATCTATTCGTTCATCTATGGCTAAAAGCATAACTATGTCTACATTATCTGTATATATCATACACCTATCTTACTTATCACGTGTGTGTGTGTGTCTGTGTCTATAGATATATACACAAGGGCATATACATTCATTCTTTACTTCTTGGCGATATATAATTTCTCTAATATACATAAGGTAGAGCAACTGCCTTTTTCAGTAGGAATTATGTTTTGTATAGATGAACACCTGTACTTCAATTACTGCATAATTTACTAATTACTTTTTTTTTCTCCTAGGAATGTGAGACATGTTACAATATTTGATGTGCTTTTGATATTCACACCAAGGAATTTGGTGTTCCCTTTTTAGAACTTGACCAAAATTTCCTCGCTTTATGATTAAAAATTTTAGGTCAGTTATTTTTCTTCTGTGTGCTCACATAACAGAATGCTCCCTCTTTCCTTTGGAGATAATTACAGTAGGTTCCTCGATAGTCTACGTTTATTCCAAAACCACTTATATCCTTTCATAAGATTGAATATATAGTAAGTCTCATAAGAACACATCCCTTTGCACTTTCCCTCTGGAATCCCAAACAGCCTAGCACATAGTCTCCTTCAAGTCTATTTCTCAGCAACTCCTGACCAAGTTTCTGTGAGGTGCTTTTGTTTTCCTGTGACGAGTACGTCCAAAGACATGAGGTTAAGACCTAAGCAGGATGGAATCCATCAGCAGGTTGACTTTGGACATGAGCGATTCTTTGAAAAGGCATTGTTGGGTGGCCATTAAAAGCTGGACCAGGGATGGAAATGGAGCTCACATTTTCTTACCCTCTTAATCCAGAAAAGGAAGGATCCAAACAAAAAATGGAAAAAAAATACATCTCAAGAAGTTTCTCTTCGCCAAAAGTCCTGGTGACTGGCCAAAGTTAATCCTGCACTGATCACGCTCCTGGCTCTCAGTGAAGAAGGACACCTAGCCCTGTCCAGGCCCATATGCACAGCTCCATGCAAAACAATAAAGAGGGGGATGTGAGACTCTGGGGTCCCAAAGAGTACTCGGATCGCCCTCTGATCTAGTGAGGGTTCAGCAGGTTCACAGGGAAATTTTAGGAAATTGGAAATTGATCACAGCAATGAAATAGATTAGAAAATACGGACAAACAAGGCCAAATGCATAGCGATCAAAGTACTCTGACCGTATTCTCCAAAGGAACGAGGGCAAGTGAACAAATCAATAGAAAACAAATGATCCAAAAATATATGGAAAGGGAACATGAAACTTAGGCATCGGATATGTGAACACGGGAATTATAGTGAAGCACCTAAAGCTTAATTTGGCCAAATATCAGGACACATGGGTGGTACAGCCATATAAATGAGCGACTCTTGCTTTTTGCTCAGGTCATGATCTCAAGATAAGGAGCTCAAGCCCTCTGGCCAGCACAGAGTCTTCTTGTGATTTCCTCTCAGTCCATCCACCCCCCAGCCGGTGTCTCACACTGATCCTACAAAGTAAAGAAATCTCTCTGTAATTAAAGAGGCAAATGTGGATGTTGATGAATCGGCTTGGCCTCTTATCATATAAAACAGAAGTTAGACATAATCATCCTTACATAATAAAGAATTGGGAAACTAGAAAGAAACCGAGGTTAAAGACAAAGTTCGGTTATGGAATTCTATTATAGAAGTAACAGAAAAATTTACTCAAGGGATATATATTTGGGGGTATTAAAATAAAGTCACCTAGCAGTGTCTGGGTGGCTTTGTCAGTTAGTGTTGACCCTTCCTTTTTGCTCATTGGCTGATCTCAGATATTGGTGTCCCATCAACTCAAGGACCACCTTGCTCAGTGGGGGGTCCACTTGTCATTTTCCCTGGGCTTCTAAAACCAGCCTCTCTCTTTCTCTCTCTCTCTCTCTCTCTCTCTCTGTCTGTCTGTCTCAACTAAGAAAATGAAGTCTTTTAAAACATAAGAGCAGTTAATAATATGGAAAATAGTTAAGAAAGATGCAACAGTGTGACGATTTAAAAAAGAAACTTAGTTATACTCCTTGCAATTTACAATGCTTCAGAACGACAGCATTATTTCAACTGATATGCAAACACTTAATAGGAGACCGTTTTCAAAACTGATAGCTGATAATGTGGAACCCATTTGGTAATGTGATTGTCCTAGATCAAGTGCATATTTTTCAAATTAACATCCCCTCCAAAATATAAACCAAGACTACTCACATTCCACTGCAGTTAATTTTTCTGAAAAAGAAAAAAAAAAACATATGATACAATAAATGATTCAACAGTGTATGTGTGGAAAATGTGTAGAGATGTAGATTCTACAGAAATTTTTCAACCTGTGACTTTTTCATATGTTATCCAAGTTCATGAAAATACGTGATACATAAGAGAGATAAGGAGGCAGGTAATCGTCCATTTGGGAAATAGCTGTTGTCTAAGAGTTTCTAAAGTGTCATGAAAAACGGCTGTAATTCCATCATCCAAGGTCTCCTTTGATCATTAATTCAGTCAGTCCATGCAGATCCATCTGCTGACTGTACTGAGCTCTTCCAAGGGCATTACCCCAAATCCATGCAGAATACCCATAGGAGGGCCACCTGGGTGGCTCAGTCATTAAGCATCTGCCTTTGGCTCAGGTCAGGGTCCCAGGGTCCTGGGGTCAAGCCCCACATCGGGTTCCCTGCCCTGCAGGAAGCCTGTTTCTCCCTCTCCCATTCCCTCTGCTTCTTTTCCCTCCCTTACTGTGTCTCTCTCTGTCAAATAAATAAATAATATCTTAAAAAAAAAAAAAAAAGAATACCCATGGGATCTGAGCTGTAAGAGACTGGAAATGGATTATTGAATGTTTGGAAAAGTACAACCTTCAAATTCAGTAGTAGGGTGAAGCAGGCAGCAAGATCCTCTGCTGACCCAAGGAGAACATTGGGACATTCGAAGACAAATTGTTGCCTAGACGCTTGACAAAATTAATACATAATCTGCTGAGAGTACATACATCAACTGATATCGTGGACAAAGGGATGCAGCAGGTTATGAAAGATTTTTAAAGGGGAAGGGGCCAGAGTAGGTGCAAAAGATTCCTGGAGATGGCGTGTGTGTGGGTAGGGAGTTTGCAAAGTGGGGAAGACAGCAATATTCTCCAAAGACATCCTATCCAAGGTTCCTTTTCTCAATTTCCAAAGTAGTGCGTTAGCAAGGGATGTCTAACTGATGGCAAAAAGTGAAACAAGGTGACATTGGTAGAGAACTGGTTGTGGACCAGCCTGTGCTCCCCGTGGAAATGGAGCACCACGAGCTTTTTCAGATTATCAGGGGCATTTACTGAAGATCTTCATTTACTGCACTGCCCACGGTTTACAGGGCTCTCCGTTCCATAGAATTCAATTTATGAGTGAGAAATTTGAGGGATTACACAAGTAATATTCCAAATGAACTCAACAAACCTCGGACAACCTAATTCATAACACAGCAAAGTTAATGCACAATCCCCAAGCTCAAATTGCTATTTTCTTCCTTATATCTGGAGAGACTGTTTTGTCTTAAATCATTCCATCAAAAAAAGCCCGGAGCTTTAATTTGTGAAAAATCCTTTTAACACAGAAGTAATGGGTGACTTACCATTCTTTTCCTGAGGTTTGCCTTTAAAAAGAAAGACAGAAATAAGTTATAGAATGGAACTAAGACTTCTGACCATTCATTTCTCTGTGAAGGCCGTGTATCTCTTTATATATAGGACTAGAAACTATTAACTTTGTCTGAGAGAGCCAAGTGATTTGCAGCTATTAAAACATAGGCAAAATTTTCAATGACATAGAGATTTCGAGCTGACTTTTAGTAAACCGCACCTTGATTCACAGAGCTCTATATGTGACCTTCCAAAACTGCCCCGGGTGATATTCCGTATCTATATCTATTCGTTCATCTATGGCTAAAAGCATAACTATGTCTACATTATCTGTATATATCATACACCTATCTTACTTATCACGTGTGTGTGTGTGTCTGTGTCTATAGATATATACACAAGGGCATATACATTCATTCTTTACTTCTTGGCGATATATAATTTCTCTAATATACATAAGGTAGAGCAACTGCCTTTTTCAGTAGGAATTATGTTTTGTATAGATGAACACCTGTACTTCAATTACTGCATAATTTACTAATTACTTTTTTTTTCTCCTAGGAATGTGAGACATGTTACAATATTTGATGTGCTTTTGATATTCACACCAAGGAATTTGGTGTTCCCTTTTTAGAACTTGACCAAAATTTCCTCGCTTTATGATTAAAAATTTTAGGTCAGTTATTTTTCTTCTGTGTGCTCACATAACAGAATGCTCCCTCTTTCCTTTGGAGATAATTACAGTAGGTTCCTCGATAGTCTACGTTTATTCCAAAACCACTTATATCCTTTCATAAGATTGAATATATAGTAAGTCTCATAAGAACACATCCCTTTGCACTTTCCCTCTGGAATCTCATACAGCCTAGCCCATAGTCTCCTTCAAGTCTATTTCTCAGCAACTCCTGACCAAGTTTCTGTGAGGTGCTTTTGTTTTCCTGTGACGAGTACGTCCAAAGACATGAGGTTAAGACCTAAGCAGGATGGAATCCATCAGCGGGTTGACTTTGGACATGAGCGATTCTTTGAAAAGGCATTGTTGGGTGGCCATTAAAAGCTGGACCAGGGATGGAAATGGAGCTCACATTTTCTTTCCCTCTTAATCCAGAAAAGGAAGGATCCAAACAAAAAATGGAAAAAAAAAATACATCTCAAGAAGTTTCTCTTCGCCAAAAGTCCTGGTGACTGGCCAAAGTTAATCCTGCACTGATCACGCTCCTGGCTCTCAGTGAAGAAGGACACCTAGCCCTGTCCAGGCCCATATGCACAGCTCCATGCAAAACAATAAAGAGGGGGATGTGAGACTCTGGGGTCCCAAAGAGTACTCGGATCGCCCTCTGATCTAGTGAGGGTTCAGCAGGTTCACAGGGAAATTTTAGGAAATTGGGAATTGATCACAGCAATGAAATAGATTAGAAAATACGGACAAACAAGGCCAAATGCATAGCGATCAAAGATCTCTGACCGTATTCTCCAAAGGAACGAGGGCAAGTGAACAAATTAATGGAAAACAAATGATCCAAAAATATATGGAAAGGGAACATGAAACTTAGGCATCGGATATGTGAACACGGGAATTATAGTGAAACACCTAAAGCTTAATTTGGACAAATATCGGGACACATGGGTGGTACAGCCACATAAATGAGCGACTCTTGGTTTGGGCTCAGGTCATGATCTCAGGTTAAGGAGCTCAAGCCCCATGTTATGCTCTGTGGCCAGCACAGAGTCTTCTTGTGATTTCCTCTCAGTCCATCCAACCCCAACCTGTGTCTCACACTGATCCTGCAAAGTAAAGAAATCTCTTTGTAAATAAAGAGGCAAATGTGGATGTTGATGAATAGGCTTGGCCTCTTATCATATAAAACAGAAGTTAGACATAATCATCCTTATATAATAATGAATTGGGGAACTAGAAGGAAACTGAGGTTAAAGACAAAGTTCGGTTATGGAATTCTATTTTAGATATAACAGAAATGTTTCCTCAAGGGTTACCTGTATATTTGGGGGTATTAAAATAAAGTCACCTAGCAGTGTCTGGGTGGCTCTGTCAGTTAGTGTTGACCCTTCCTTTTTGCTCATTGGCTAATCTCAGATATTGGTGTCCCATCAACTCAAGGACCACCTTGCTCATTGGGGGGTCCACTTGTCATTTTCCCTGGGCTTCTAAAACCAGCCTCTCCCTCTCTCTCTCTCTCTCTCTCTCTCTCTGTCTGTCTCAACTAAGAAAAGGAAGTCTTTTAAAACATAAGAGCAGTTAATAATATGGAAAATAATTAAGAAAGATGCAACAGTGTGACGATTTAAAAAAGAAACTTAGTTATACTCCTTGCAATTTACAATGCTTCAGAAGGACAGCATTATTTCAACTGATATGCAAACACTTAATAGGAGACCGTTTTCAAAACTGATAACTGATAATGTGGAACCCATTTGGTAATGTGATTGTCCTAGATCAAGTGCATATTTTTCAAATTAACATCCCCTCCAAAATATAAACCAAGACTACTCACATTCCACTGCAGTTAATTTTTCTGTAAAAAAACATATGATACAATAAATGATTCAACAGTGTATGTGTGGAAAAATGTCTAGAGAAGTAGACTCTACAGAATTTTTTCAACCTGTGACCTTTTTATATGTTAGCCAAGTTCATGAAAATACGTGATACATAAGAGGGATAAGGAGGCAGGCAATCTGTCCATGTGGGAAATTGTTGTTGTCTAAGAGTTTCTAAAGTGTCATGAAAAATGGCTGTAATTCCATCATCCAAGGTCTCCTTTGATCACTAATTCAGTCAGTCCATGCGGATCCATCTGCTGACTGTACTGAGCTCTTCCAAGGGCATTCCCCCAAATCCATCCAGAATACCCATGGGAGGGGCACCTGGATGGCTCAGTCATTAAACTTCTACCTTCGGCTAAGGTCATGGTCCCCGTGTCCTGGGATCAAGCCCCGAATCGTGCTCCCTGCCCCACAGGAAGCCTGTTTCTTATTCTCCTATTCCTCCTGCTTCTTTTCCCTCCATTACTGTGTCTACCTCTGTCAAATAAATAAATAATATCATAAAAAAAAAAGAATACCCATGATATCTGAGCTGCAAAAGACTGGAAATGGATTATTGAATGTTTGGAAAAGTGCAACCTTCAAATTCAGTAGTAGGCTGAAGCAAGCAGCAAGATCCACTGCTGACCCAAGGAGAACATTGGGGCATTCGAAGACAAATTGTTGCCTAGACGCTTGACAAAATTAATACATAATCTGCTGAGAGTACATACATCAACTGATATCGTGGACAAAGGGATGCAGCAGGTTATGAAAGATTTTTAAAGGGGAAGGGGCCAGAGTAGGTGCAAAAGATTCCTGGAGATGGCGTGTGTGTGGGTAGGGAGTTTGCAAAGTGGGGAAGACAGCAATATTCTCCAAAGACATCCTATCCAAGGTTCCATTTCTCAATTTCCAAAGTAGTGCATTAGCAAGGGATGTCTAACTGATGGTAGAAAGTGAAACAAGGTGACATTGGTAGAGAACTGGTGGTGGACCAGCCTGTGCTCCCCGTGGAAATGGAGCACCACGAGCCATTTCAGATTTTCGGGGGCATTTACTGAAGATATTCATTTACTGCACTGCCCATGGTTTACAGGGCTCTCCTCTCCATAGAATTCAAGTTATGAGTGAGACATTTGAGGGATTATACAAGTAATGATTCAACTGAACTCAGCAAACCTTGGACAACCTAATTTATAACACAGCAAAGTTAACGCACAATTCCCAAGCCCAAATTGCTATTTTCTTCCTTATATCTGGAGAGACTGTTTTGTCTTAAATCATTCCATCAAAAAAAGCCCGAGCTTTAATTTGTGAAAAATCCTTTTAACACAGAAGTAATGGGTGACTTACCATTTTCTTCCTGAGGTTTGCCTTTAAAAAAAAAAAGACAGAAATAAGTTATAGAATGGAACTAAGACTTCTGACCATTCATTTCTCTGTGAAGGCCGTGTATCTCTTTATATATAGGACTAGAAACTATTAACTTTGTCTGAGAGAGCCAAGTGATTTGCAGCTATTAAAACATAGGCAGAATTTTCAATGACATAGAGATTTCGACCTAACTTTTAGTAAACCGCACCTTGATTCACAGAGCTCTATATGTGACCTTCCAAATTGCCCTGGGTGATATTCCGTAACAATATCTATTCGTTCATCTATGGCTAAAAGCAAACCTATGTCTACATTATCTGTATTTCCTGCTTATATATCATACACCTATCTTACTTATCACGTGTGTGTGTGTGTGTGTGTGTGTGTGTGTGTCTATAGATATATACACAAGGGCATATACATTCATTCCTTACTTCTTGGCGATATATAATTTCTCTAATATACATAAGGTAGAGCAACTGCCTTTTTGCAGTAGGAATTATGTTTTGTATAGATGAACACCTGTACTTCAATTACTGTAATTTCCTAATTAATTTTTTTTTCTCCTAGGAATGTGAGACATGTAACAATATTTGATGTGCTTCTGATATTCACACCAAGGATTTTGGTGTTCCCTTTTTAGAACTTGACCAAAATTTCCTCGTTTTATGATAAAAATTTAGGTCAGTTATTTTTCTTCTGTGTGCTCACATAACAGAATGCTCCCTCTTCCTTTGGAGATAATTATGGTAGGTTCCTCAATAGTCTACATTTATTTCAAACCCACTTATATCCTTTCATAAGGTTGAATATATAGTAAGTCTCATAAGAACACATCCCTTTGCACTTTCCCTCTGGAATCCCAAACAGCCTAGCACATAGTCTCCTTCAAGTCTATTTCTCAGCAACTCCTGAACAAGTTTCTGCGAGGTGCTTTTGTTTTCCTGTGATGAGTACGTCCAAAGACATGAGGTTAAGACCTAAGCAGGATGGAATCCATCAGCAGGTTGACTTTGGACATGAGCGATTCTGTGAAAAGGCATTGTTGTGTGGCCATTAAAAGCTGGACCAGGGATGGAAATGGAGCTCACATTGTCTTTCCCTCTTAATCCAGAAAAGGAAGGATCCAAACAAAAAATGGAAAAAAAAATACATCTCAAGAAGTTTCTCTTCGCCAAAAGTCCTGGTGACTGGCCAAAGTTAATCCTGCACTGATCACACTCCTGGCTTTCAGTGAAGAAGGACACCTAGCCCTGTCCAGGCCCATATGCACAGCTCCATGCAAAACAATAAAGAGGTGGATGTGAGACTCTGGGATCCCAAAGAATACTCGGATCACCCTCTGATCTAGTGAGGGTTCAGCAGGTTCCCAGAGAAATTTTAGAAAATTGGGAATTGATCACAGCAATGAAATAGTTCAGAAAATACGGACAAACAAGGCCAAATGCATAGCGATCAAAGTACTCTGATCATATTCTCCAAAGGAACGAGTGCAAGTGAACAAATCAATGGAAAACAAATGATCCAAAAATATATGGAAAGGAAACATGAAACTTAGGCATGGGATATGTGAACACGGGAATTATAGTGAAACACCTAAAGCTTAATTTGGCCATATATCGGGACACATGGGTGGTACAGCCACATAAATGAGCGACTCTTGCTTTTTGCTCAGGTCATGATCTCAAGATAAGGAGTTCAAGCCCCATGTTATGCTCTGTGGCTAGCACAGTGTCTTCTTGTGATTTCCTCTCAGTCCATCCACCCCCCACCCTGTGTCTCACACTGATCCTGCAAAGTAAAGAAATCTCTCTGTCAATAAAGTGGCAAATGTGGATGTTGATGAATCGGCTTGGCCTCTTATCATATAAAACAGAAGTTAGACATAATCATCCTTACATAATAAAGAATTGGGGAACTAGAAGGAAACCGAGGTTAAAGACAAAGTTCGGTTATGGAATTCTATTTTAGAAGTAACAGAAAAATTTACTCAAGGGTTACCTTTATATTTGGGGGTATTAAAATAAAGTCACCTGGCAGTGTCTGGGTGGCTTTGTCAGTTAGTGTTGACCCTTCCTTTTTGCTCATTGGCTGATCTCAGATATTGGTGTCCCATCAACTCATGGACCGCCTTGCTCAGTGGGGGGTCTACTTGTCATTTTCCCTGGGCTTCTACAACCAGCCTCTCTCTCTCTCTCTGTCTGTCTCAACTAAGAAAATGAAGTCTTTTAAATCATAAGAGCAGTTAGAGGGGAGGAGTCAAGATGGCGGAGAAGTAGCAAGCTGAGACTGCTTCAGCTAGACGGAGATCAGCTAGATAGCTTATCTAAAGATTGCAAACACCTGAAAATCCATCGGCAAGAACAGCAATTCTGGAAACAGAAAAACAACCACTTTCTTAAAGGTAGGACCGGCGGAGAAGTGAATCCAAAGCGACGGGAAGATATACACCGGGGGGCGGGGGGCGGCTCCCCGCAAGCGGCGGAGCAACAGCACACAAAATCAGGACTTTTAAAAGTCTGTTCTGCTGAGGGACATCACTCCAGATGCTAAACCGGGGCAAAGCCCACGTGGGGTCAGCATGGCCTCAGGTCCCTGCAGGGTCACAGAAGGATCGGGGGTGTCTGAGTGTCGCAGAGCTTGCGGCTATTGGAACGGGAAAGCCGGCTACAGAGACAGAGCCGACAGTAAGCTCACAGCTCGGTGTTACCTTGAACCGGTCGCAGGTTCGGTGAGCTCGGAGCGCGGCAGGAGGTCAGGCAGACGGGAGTAACTGGGCGCTGTTCTCTGAGGGCGCACTGAGGAGTGGGGCCCTGGGCTCTCGGCTCCTCCGGGCTGGAGACCAGGAGGCCGCCATTTGTATTCCCGTCCTCCGGAAGTCTACGGAAAGCGCTCAGGGAACAAAAGCTCCTGAAAGCAAACCCGAGCAGATTACTCACCCCAGCCCCGGGTAAGGGCGGTGTAATTCCGCCTGGGGCAAAGACACTTGAGAATCACTACAACAGGCCCCTCCCCAAGAAGATCAACAAGAAATTTAGCCGAGACCAAGTTCACCTACCAAGGATTGCGGTTTCAATACCAAGGAGAGCAGCAGAATTCCAGAGGAGGAGAAAGCGAAGCACGGAACTCATGGCTTTTTTCCTGTGATTTTCTTTTAGTCTTGCAGTTAACTTAATTTTTTCTTTTTCATTTTTTTTTTTTTTTATTCTCGCCTTCGGGTAAATTTTTTTTTTTTTTTTTAACGGTTACCTTTTTCTTTTTTAACGATTTTTTACTAGTTTATCGAATATATATATTTTTTCTTTTTTACATTTTTCTTAGGTGTTTTCTTTTTTAAAATATTCTTTTCTTTTCTTTTTTTTTTCCTTTTTCTTTTTTTTTTTCTTTCTTCCTTTTTGAACCTCTTTTTATCCCCTTTCTCCCCACTCACGATTTTGGATCTCTTATAATTTGGTTAAAGCATATTTTCCTGGGGTTGTTGCCACCCTTTTAGTATTTTACTTGCCCCTCATATACTCTTCTCTGGACAAAATGACAAGACGTAAAAATTCAACACAAAAAAAACGAACAAGAGGCAGTACCGAAGGCTAGGGACCTAATCAATACAGACATTGGTAATATGTCAGATCTAGAGTTCAGAATGACAATTCTCAAGGTTCTAGCCGGGCTCGAAAAAGGCATGGAAGATATTAGAGAAACCCTCTCGAGAGATATAAAAGCCCTTTCTGGAGAAATAAAAGAACTAAAATCTAACCAAGTTGAAATCAAAAAAGGTATTAATGAGGTGCAATAAAAAATGGAGGCTCTAACTGCTAGGATAAATGAGGCAGAAGAAAGAATTAGTGATATAGAAGACCAAATGACCGAAAATAAAGAAGCTGAGCAAAAGAGGGACAAACAGCTACTGGACCACGAGGGGAGAATTCGAGAGATAAGTGACACCATAAGACAAAACAACATTAGAATAATTGGGATTCCAGAAGAAGAAGAAAGAGAGAGGGGAGCAGAAGGTATACTGGAGAGAATTATTGGGGAGAATTTCCCCAATATGGCAAAGGGAAGGAGCATCAAAATTCAGGAGGTTCAGAGAACGCTCCTCAAAATCAATAAGAATAGGCCCACACCCTGTCACCTAATAGTAAAATTTACAGGTCTCATTGACAAAGAGAAAATCCTGAAAGCAGCCCGGGAAAAGAAGTCTGTAACATACAATGGTAAAAATATTAGATTGGCCGCTGACTTATCCACAGAGACCTGGCAGGCCAGAAAGAGCTGGCATGATATTTTCAGAGCACTAAACGAGAAAAACATGCAGCCAAGAATACTATATCCAGCTAGGCTATCATTGAAAATAGAAGGAGAGATTAAAAGCTTCCAGGACAAACAAAAACTGAAAGAATTTGCAAATACAAAACCAGCTCTACAGGAAATCTTGAAAGGGGTCCTATAAGCAAAGAGGGAGCCTACAAGTGGTAGATCAGAAAGGAACAGAGACCATATACAGTAACAGTCACCTTACAGGCAATACAATGGCACTAAATTCATATCTCTCAATAGTTACCCTGAATGTGAATGGGCTAAATGCCCCTGTCAAAAGACACAGGGTATCAGAATGGATAAAAAAACAAAACCCATCTATATGTTGCCTCCAAGAAACTCATTTTAAGCCCGAAGACACCTCCAGATTTAAAGTGAGGGGGTGGAAAAGAATTTACCATGCTAATGGACATCAGAAGAAAGCAGGAGTGGCAATCCTTATATCAGATCAATTATATTTTAAGCCAAAGAGTATAATAAGAGATGAGAAAGGACACTATATCATACTCAAAGGGTCTGTCCAACAAGAAGATTTAACAATTTTAAATATCTATGCCCCCAACGTGGGAGCAGCCAACAATATAAACCAATTAATAACAAAATCAAAGAAACACATCAACAATAATACAATAATAGTAGGGGACTTTAACACTCCCCTCACTGAAATGGACAGGTCATCCAAGCAAAAGATCAGCAAGGAAATAAAGGCCTTAAACGACACACTGGACCAGATGGACATCCCAGATATATTCAGAATATTTCATCCCAAAGCAACAGAATACACATTCTTCTCTAGTGCACATAGAACATTCTCCAGAATAGATCACATCCTCGGTCCTAAATCAGGACTCAAGAGGTATCAAAAGATTGGCATCATTCCCTGCATATTTTCAGACCACAATGCTGTAAAGCTAGAACTCAACCACAAAAGGAAGTTTGGAAAGAACCCAAATACATGGAGACTAAACAACATCCTTCTAAAGAATGAATGGGTCAACCGGGAAATTAAAGTAGAATTGAAAAAAATCATGGAAACAAATGATAATGAAAATACAACGGTTCAAAATCTGTGGGACACAACAAAGGCAGTGCTGAGAGGAAAATATATAGTGGTACAATCCTTTCTCAAGAAACAAGAAAGGTCTCAGGTACACAACCTAACCTACACCTAAAGGAGCTGGAGAAAGAACAAGAAAGAAACCCTAAGCCCAGCAGGAGAAGAGAAATCATAAAGATCAGAGCAGAAATCAATGAAATAGAAACCAAAAAAACAATAGAATAAATCAACGAAACTAGGAGCTGGTTCTTTGAAAGAATTAATAAAATTGATAAACCCCTGGCCCGACTTATCAAAAAGAAAAAAGAAAGGACCCAAATAAATAAAATCATGGATGAAAGAGGAGAGATCACAACTAATACCAAAGAAATACAAACTATTATAAGAACATACTATGAGCAACTCTATGGCAATAAATTTGACAATCTGGAAAAAATGGATGCATTCCTAGAAACATATAAACTACCACAACTGAACCAGGAAGAAATAGAAAGCCTGAACAGACCCATAACCAGTAAGGAGATTGAAACAGTCATTAAAAATCTCCAAAGAAACAAGAGCCCAGGGCCAGACAGCTTCCCAGGGGAATTCTACCAAACATTTAAAGAAGAACTAATCCCTATTCTCCTGAAACTGTTCCATAAAATAGAAATGGAAGGAAAACTTCCAAACTCATTTTATGAGGCCAGCATCACCTTGATCCCAAAACCAGACAAGGATCCCACCAAAAAAGAGAGCTATAGACCGATATCCTTGATGAACACAGATGCGAAAATACTCAACAAAACACTAGCCAATAGGATTCAACAGTACATTAAAAAGATTATTCACCACGACCAAGTGGGATTTATTCCAGGGCTGCAAGTTTGGTTCAACATCCGCAAATCAGTCAATGGGATACAACACATCAATAAAAGAAAGAACAAGAACCATATGATACTCTCCATAGATGCAGAAAATGCATTTGACAAAGTACAGCATCCCTTCCTGATCAAAACTCTTCAAAGTGTAGGGATAGAGGGCACATACCTCAATATCATCAAAGTCATCTATGAAAAACCCACCGCAAATATCATTCTCAATGGAGAAAAACTGAAAGCTTTTCCGCTAAGGTCAGGAACACGGCAGGGATGTCCATTATCACCACTGCTATTCAACATAGTACTAGAGGTCCTAGCCTCAGCAATCAGACAACAAAAGGAAATTAAAGGCATCCAAATCGGCAAAGAAGAAGTCAAATTATCACTCTTCGCAGATGATATGATACTATATGTGGAAAACCCAAAAGACTCCACTCCAAAACTGCTAGAACTTATACAGGAATTCAGTAAAGTGTCAGGATATAAAATCAATGCGCAGAAATCAGTTGCATTTCTCTACACCAACAGCAAGACAGAAGAAAGAGAAATTAAGGAGTCAATCCCATTTACAATTGCACCCAAAACCATAAGATACCTAGGAATAAACATAACCAAAGAGACACAGAATCTATACTCAGAAAACTATAAAGTACTCATGAAAGAAATTGAGGAAGACACAAAAAAATGGAAAAATGTTCCATGCTACTGGATTGGAAGAATAAATATTGTGAAAATGTCTATGCTACCTAAGGCAATCTACACATTTAATGCAATTCCTATCAAAGTACCATCCATCTTTTTCAAAGAAATGGAACAAATAATGCTAAAATTTATATGGAACCAGAAAAGACCTCGAATAGCCAAAGGGATATTGAAAAAGAAGGCCAACGTTGGTGGCATCACAATTCCGGACTTCAAGCTCTATTACAAAGCTGTCATCATCAAGACAGCATGGTACTGGCACAAAAACAGACACATAGATCAATGGAACAGAATAGAGAGCCCAGAAATAGACCCTCAACTCTATGGTCAACTAATCTTCGACAAAGCAGGAAAGAATGTCCAATGGAAAAAAGACAGCCTCTTCAATAAATGGTACTGGGAAAATTGGACAGCCACATGCAGAAAAATGAAATTGGACCATTTCCTTACACCACACACAAAAATAGACTCAAAATGGATGAAGGACCTCAATGTGCGAAAGGAATCCATCAAAATCCTTGAGGAGAACACGGGCAGCAACCTCTTCGACCTCTGCCGCAGCAACATCTTCCTAGGAACAATGCAAAAGGCAAGGGAAGCAAGGGAAAAATGAACTATTGGGATTTCATCAAGATCAAAAGCTTTTGAATAGCAAAGGAAACAGTTAACAAAATCAAAAGACAACTGACAGAATGGGAGAAGATATTTGCAAATGACATATAGGATAAAGGACTAGTGTCCAGAATCTATAAAGAACTTAGCAAAATCAACACCCAAAGAACAAATAATCCAATCAAGAAATGGGCAGAGGACATGAACAGACATTTCTGCAAAGAAGACATCCAGATGGCCAACAGACACATGAAAAAGTGCTCCATATCACTCGGCATCAGGGAAATACAAATCAAAACCACAATGAGATATCACCTCACACCAATCAGAATGGCTAAAATCAACAAGTCAGGAAATGACAGATGCTGGCGAGGATGCGGAGAAAGGGGAACCCTCCTACACTGTTGGTGGGAATGCAAGCTGGTGCAGCCACTCTGGAAAACAGCATGGAGGTTCCTCAAAATGTTGAAAATAGAACTGCCTATGACCCAGCAATTGCACTATTGGGTATTTACCCTAAAGATACAAACGGAGTGATCCAAAGGGGCACATGCACCCGAATGTTTATAGCAGCAATGTCCACAAGAGCCAAACTATGGAAAAAACCTAGATGCCCATCAACAGATGAATGGATAGAGAAGAGTTAGTATATATACACACAATGGAATACTATGCAGCCATCAAAAGAAATGAAATCTTGCCATTTGCGACAACATGGATGGAACTAGAGCGTATCATGCTTAGCGAAATAAGTCAAGCAGAGAAAGACAACTATCATATGATCTCCCTGATATGAGGAAGTGGTGATGCAACATGGGGGCTTAAGTGGGTAGGAGAAGAATAAATGAAAGAAGATGGGATTGGGAGGTAGACAAACCATAAGTGACTCTTAATCTCACAAAACAAACTGAGGGTTGCTGGGGGGAGGGGGTTTGGGAGAACGGGGTGGGATTATGGACATTGGGGAGGGTATGTGCTTTGGTGAGTGCTGTGAAGTGTGTAAACCTTGTAATTCACAGACCTGTACCCCTGGGGATAAAAATATATGTTTATAAAAAATAAAAAATTAAAAAAAAAAGATTTGCATAGGCTTCTGTCTCCATATCTCTTTATTGAACAAATATTCATGGAGCAGCTAATATACATCAGAAATATTTTCAGGTGCTATGATAACCTGTAAAAAACAAAACAAAGTAAAAGAAAACAAAAAAGAACAGACTAAAATCTTTGCCCTTCAAAGTTTGTCATATAATGAGGAGGAAATAAAAAAAAAAATAAGTTATTAAAAAAAAACCATAAGAGCAGTTAATAATATGGAAAATAACTAAGAAAAATGCAACAGTGTGACGATTTAAAAAAGAAACTTAGTTATACTCCTTGCAATTTACAATGCTTCAGAAGGACAGCATTATTTCAACTGATATGCAAACACTTAATAAGAGACCGTTTTCAAAACTGATAACTGATAATGTGGAACCCATTTGGTAATGTGATTGTCCTAGATCAAGTGCATATTTTTCAAATTAACATCCCTTCCAAAATATAAACCAAGACTACTCACATTCCACTGCAGTTAATTTTTCTGTAAAAAAAACATATGATACAATAAATGATTCAACAGTGTATGTGTGGAAAAATGTCTAGAGAAGTAGACTCTACAGAAATTTTTCAACCTGTGACTTTTTCATATGTTAGCAAGTTCATGAATACGTGATTCATAAGGGAGATAAGGAGGCAGGCAATCTGTCCTTTTGGAAAATTGTTGTTGTCTAAGAGTTTCTATAGTGTCGGGAAAAACGGCTGTAATTCCATCATCCACGGTCTCCTTTGATCACTAATTCAGTGAGTCCATGCAGATCCATTGCTGACTGTACTGAGCTCTTCCAAGAGTATTCCCCAAAATCCATGCAGAATACCCATAGGAGGGCCACCTAGGTGGCTCAGTCATTAAGCATCTGCCTTCGGCTCAGGTCAGGGTCCCAGAGTCCTGGGATCATGCCCCACATCGGGCTCCCTGCCCTGCAGGAAGCCTGTTTCTCCCTCTCCCATTCCCCCTGCTTCTGTTCCCTTCCTTACTGTGTCTATCTCTGTCAAATAAATAAATAATATCTTAAAAAAATAAAAGAATACCCATGGGATCTGAGCTGCAAGAGACTGGAAATGGATTATTGAATGTTTGGAAAAGTGCAACCTTCAAATTCAGTAGTAGGCTGAAGCAGGCAGCAAGATCCTCTGCTGACCCAAGGAGAACATTGGGACATTCGAAGACAAATTGTTGCCTAGTCGCTTGACAAAAGTAATACATAATCTGCTGAGAGTACATACATCAACTGATATCGTGGACAAAGGGATGCAGCAGGTTATGAGAGATTTTTAAAGGGGAAGGGGCCAGAGTAGGTGCAAAAGTTTCCTGGAGATGGCGTGTGTGTGGGTAGGGAGTTTGCAAAGTGTGGAACACAGCAATATTCTCCAAAGACATCCTACCCAAGGTTCCTTTTCTCAATTTCCAAAGAAGTACGTTAGCAAGGGATGTCTAACTGATGGCAAAACGTGAAACAAGGTGACATTGGTAGAAAACTGGTGGGGACCAGCGTGTGCTCCCCTTGGAATTGGAGCACCACAAGCCTTCTCAGATTCCTGGGGCATTTACTGCAGATCTTCATTTACTGCACTACCCACGGTTTACAGGGCTCTCTTCTCCATAGAATTCAAGTTTTGAGTGAGAAATTTGAGGGAATATACAAGTAATGATCCAACTGAACTCAGCAAACCGTGGACAATCTAATTCATAACACAGAAAAGTTAATGCACAATTCCCAAGCCCAAATTGCTATTTTCTTCCTTATATCTGGAGAGACTGTTTTGTCTTAAATCATTCCTTCAAAAAAAAAGCCGGCGCTTTAATTTGTGAAAAATCCTTTTAACACAGAAGTAATGGGTGACTTACCATTTTCTTCCTGAGGTTTGCCTTTAAAAAGAAAGACAGAAATAAGTTATAGAATGGAACTAAGACTTCTGACCATTCATTTCTCTGTGAAGGCCGTGTATCTCTTTATATATAGGACTAGAAACTATTAACTTTGTCAGAGAGAGCCAAGTGATTTGCAGCTATTAAAACATAGGCAAAATTTTCAATTATGTAGATATTTCGACCTGACTTTTAGTAAACCACACCTTGATTCACAGAGCTCTTTATGTGACCTTCCAAAACTGCCCCGTGTGATATTCCGTATCTATATCTATTCGTTCATCTATGGCTAAAAGCATACCTATGACTACATTATCTGTATTTCCTGCTTTTATATCATACACCTATCTTACTTATCACGTGTGTGTGTGTGTGTGTGTGTGTGTGTGTGTGTGTGTGTGTCTATAGATATATACACAAGGGGATATACATTCATTCTTTACTTCTTGGCGATATATAATTTCTCTAATATACATAAGGTAGAGCAACTGCCTTTTTCAGTAGGAATCATGTTTTGTATAGTTGAACACCTGTACTTCAATTACTGCATAATTTACTAATTACTTTTTTTTTCTCCTAGGAATGTGAGACATGTTACAATATTTGATGTGCTTTTGATATTCACACCAAGGATTTTGGTGTTCCCTTTTTAGAACTTGACCAAAATTTCCTCGCTTTATGATAAAAAATTTTAGGTCAGTTATTTTTCTTCTGTGTGCTCACATAACAGAATGCTCCCTCTTTCCTTTGGAGATAAGTACGGTAGGTTCCTTGATAGTCTACATTTATTCCAAAACCACTTATATCCTTTCATAAGGTTGAATATATAGTAAGTCTCATAAGAACACATCCCTTTGCACTTTCCCTCTGGAATCTCATACAGCCTAGCCCATAGTCTCCTTCAAGTCTATTTCTCAGCAACTCCTGACCAAGTTACTGCGAGGTGCTTTTGTTTTCCTGTGACGAGTTCGTCCAAAGACATGAGGTTAAGACCTAAGCAGGATGGAATCCATCAGCAGGTTGACTTTGGACATGAGCGATTTTGTGAAAAGGCATTGTTGGGTGGCCATTAAAAGCTGGACCAGGGATGGAAATGGAGCTCACATTGTCTTTCCCTCTTAATCCAGAAAAGGAAGGATCCAAACAAAAAATGGAAAAAAAAATACATCTCAAGAAGTTTCTCTTCGCCAAAAGTCCTGGTGACTGGCCAAAGTTAATCCTGCACTGATCACGCTCCTGGCTCTCAGTGAAGAAGGACTCCTAGCCCTGTCCAGGCCCGTAGGCACAGCTCCATGCAAAACAATAAAGAGGGGGATGTGAGACTCTCGGGTCCCAAAGAGTACTAGGATCGCCCTCTGATCTAGTGAGGGTTCAGCAGGTTCCCAGGGAAATTTTAGAAAATTGGGAATTGATCACAGCAATGAAATAGTTTAGAAAATACGGACAAACAAGGCCAAATGCATAGCGATCAAAGTACTCTGACCGTATTCTCCAAAGGAACGAGGGCAAGTGAACAAATCAATAGAAAACAAATGATCCAAAAATATATGGAAAGGGGACATGAAACTTAGGCATCAGATATGTGAACACGGGAATTATAATGAAACACCTAAAGCTTAATTTGGCCAAATATCGGGACACATGGGTGGTACAGCCACATAAATGAGCGACTCTTGCTTTTGGCTCAGGTCATGATCTCAAGATAAGGAGCTCAAGCCCCATGTTATGCTCTGTGGCCAGCACAGAGTCTTCTTGTGATTTCCTCTCAGTCCATCAACGCCCCACCATGTGTCTCACACTGATCCTGCAAAGTAAAGAAATCTCTCTTTAAATAAGAGGCAAATGTGGATGTTGATGAATTGGCTTGGCATCTTATCATATAAAACTGATGTTAGACATAATTTTCCATACCAAGTTTAAAGACAAAGTTCGGTTATGGGATTCTATTTTAGAAGTAACAGGAACATTCCTCAAGGGTATCTGTACATTTTGGGGGTATTAAAATGAAGTCACCTAGCAGTGTCTGGGTGGCTTTGTCAGTTAGCATTGACTTTTGCTATTGTCTCTTTGGCTGATCTCAGACATTGGTGTCGCATCAACTCATTGACCTCCTCGCTCAGTGTTGAGTCCACTTGTCATTTTCCCTGTGCTACTACAACCTTTCTCTCTCTCTCTCAACAAGAAAATGAAATCTTTTAAAACATGAGGGCAGGGGCACCTGGTTGGCTCAGTAGGTTAAAGCCTCTGCCTTCGGCTCAGTTCATGATCCCAGGGTCCTGGGATCGAGCCCCACATTAGGCTCTCAGCTCAGCGGGAAGCCTGCTTCCTCCTCTCTCTCTGCCTGATTCTCTGCCTACTTGTGATGTCTATCTGTCAAATAAATATATAAAATCTTTAAAAAAAATGAGGGCATTTAACAATATGGAAAATAATTAAGAGAGATTCAACAGTGTCACCATTTTAAAAAGAAATTTAGTTATACCACTTGCAATTTCAATGCTTCAGAAGGACAGCATTGTTTCAACTGATATATGAACACTGAATGGGAGACAATTTTAAAATCTGATAACTAATGATGTGGAATCCATTTGCTAATGTGATTGTCCTAGATCAAATGCATTTTTTTAAATTAACTTCCCCTCCAATATATAAACCATGACTACTCACAGTTCTCTGCGGTTAATTTTTCTGTAAAAAAAACCCCAAAATATATAATAACTAATTCAACTATGTATGTGTAGAAAAATTTCTAGAGAAGTATTCTCAACTCAAAATTTTCAAGCTGTGACTTGGTCATATGTTAGGCAAGTTCATGAAAATAAGAGACATATAAGATAGATAAGGAGGCAGGCAATATGTGCATTTGTGAAATAGTTGGTGTCGAAGCATTTCTAAGTGTCATGAAAGATGGCTGTAATTCTATCATCCACTGTCTCCTTTGATCATTAATTCAGTCAGTCCATTCAGATCCATCTGCTGACTGTGTTGAGCTCTTTCAACAGCATTCCCAAATTCTGTGCAGAATACCCATGGGGTCTGAGCTGCAGGAAACTGGGAATGGATCATTGAACCTTTGAAAAAGTACAACATTCAGAATCAGTAGTACGCTGAAACAGCCGGCAAGTTTCACTGCTCATCCTAAGGAGAACATGGGGCATTTGAAGACAAAATGATGCCTAGATGCTTGAAAAAGATCTTACATAATCTGCTGAGAATATGTATATCACCTGATACCGTGGGAAAAGGGATGCAGCAGGTTATGAAGTATTTCTAAATTGGAAGTGGTCAGAGTAGGTGCAGAAGATTCCTCAAGACAGTGTGTATGGGGGGGGGGGGGTAGTCAGAAGTGCAAAAGAAGAAAAGGTTCTCCAAGGACATTGTATCCAAGGTTCCTTTTCTCAATTTCCAAAGAAGTGGATTAACAAAGAATATCTACCTGCCAACTAACAGCAAAATGTGAAACTAGGTGGCATAGGTAGAGAACTGTTGGTGGACCAGGCTGTGATCCCCATAGAAATGGAACACGATTAGCCTTCTCAGTTTTTCTTGGGCATTTACTACAGACCTTCATTTACTGCACTTCCCAAGGTTGATGGGCCTCTCCTCTCCACAGAATCCAAGTTATGAATGAGAAATTTGAGGAATTATACATGTAACAATCCAGCAGAACTCTGGGAACCTTGGACAGCCTAATTCATAAAATGGGGAAGGAAATGCACAATTCCAAAGCCCAAATTGCTATTTACTTCCTTATGTCTGGAGAGACTGTTTTGTCTTAAATCTTTCCTTTTATAATGCCCAACCTTTAATTTCTGAACAATCCATTCAACACAGAGAATGAATGACTTACCATATTCTTCCTGAAGTTTGCCTTTAAAAAGAAATACAGAAATAAGTTATTGAATGGAACTAAGACTTCTGACCTTTCATGGCTCTATGAAGGCCATGAAATTCTTTATATAGGTCTAGAAACTATAAAGTTTGACTGAGAGAGCCAAGTGTTTTGCAGCTACTTAAAAGAAATGCAGATGTTTCAACCACATAGAGATTTCTACCTGACTTTTGATGTACCACACCAGGATTCACAGAGTTCTATACGTGACCTTCCAAAACTGCCCAGAGAGATATTCAGTATCTATAAGTTTATCTATGTCCAAAAACATACCTATGTCTACATTATCTGTAGTTCTTGCTCTATATATCATATACCTATCTTCCTTATTACATATGTACATGAGGTTATATACATTAGTTCCATTTCTTGCTTGGCTATATATAATTTCTCTAATATACATAGGGTAGAGCAACCGCCTTTTTGCAGTAGGGTTTATGTTTTATACAGATGAACACCTGTACTTCAATTACTGCATAATATGCTAATTCCTTTTTTTTTCTTCTGAGAAATGTGAGGCATGTTTCGATATTTGCTGTACTGTCTGATATCCACACCAGGGCTTTCCAGTGTTCCCTTTCTACAACTTTGTACCAAAGTTCCTTCTCTTTCTGATTAAAACATTATGTTCGATGTTTACGTCTGTGTTCTTACAGAATGAAATGCTCACTCTTTCCTTTGGAGATGATTCTGGTAGTTTCCTCAATGTTCTACCTCTTTTCCCAACCCATCTATATCCTTTCATAAATCAATATATAATAAGTCTCCTAAGAATGCATCATATCATTATCATATATGTATCATCTTTATCATATATGTATCATCTGTGGACATTTATATTACTTGCTTTTCTTGCATGGCTATATGAAAAATCCTCTAATAAACATTGGGGAGAGCATGCACTTTTTAGCAGTAGTGTTTTTAATTTCTCCTGATAAATACCTAGTACTTGATTTACTGCATGATTCGATTAATTCCATTTTTGTTCTGTTGAGAAACATGAAAATATTTTTTCCAATATTGGCTGCACAAATTTATATTCTCATCAGTAGGTCATCATGTTCCCTCTCTACACCTTCACCAAAGTTGCCTCTCTGTTTTATAAAAAACATTGTGCCAGGTATTTTTTCATCTATGTGTTCAGAGGATGAAACACTGACTCTTTCCTTTGGGGATGATTCTGGTAGATTCCTCAACATCCTACCTTAGAATTCAAATCCCATTTATATCCTTTCATGGGGTATGAATATTTAGTAAGTCTCTTAAGGACATCTCCCTTTGCATGATCCGTCTGAGGTCTCATAGAGCCTAGTGCGAAGTGTGATACATGTCTATTTCTAAGCAGCTCCTAATCAAGACTCTTATAAATGTCTTACTTTTGGCTCAGTGGAGTATGTCCAAATACATAATGTTCAGACTAAAATAAGATGAAGTCAGTCCAAATTAATACTAATTTTAAAAATGTCTAGATGATAATATTTATTAATAAACATATCACCACTGGAAAAAAACAAGTTGAAGTCAATCAAAGTGTTTCATTTTCACATAAGTGATTCTGTGAAAATTAACTATATTGGGTTTTTTTTTATACCTAGGCCAGAGAAGAAACCAGAGATTATGTTCTCTTTCCTTCATAATCCAGAAAAAGAGGGGGCAAAACAAACAAGGAAAAAGTCATAAAAAATCAGTTTTTTTCCACCCAAAGTGTAATGGTGGACTAGTCACACTCAATTCTGCACTGATCAGGCCACTGACTCTCAGTGAAGAAGATCACATAGCGCTGACCAGTCCCATGTTCAGAGCACCATCCAAAGCAATGAAGTGGGTATGTAATCCTGTGGGGTCCCAGAGAGTACTTAGATCCTTCTCTGAAATTTTGAGGGTTCTCCGTTTCTAAATGGAAATCAAAAGAAATTAGGAAATGACCACAGAAAAGAGATATTTCAGGAATAGGGAACAAATGCTAATGCATATAGATCAAATAACTTTGAAAATAACCTAAATAACCTGGTGAAGAGTTAAAAACAAAATCAAAACAAATAATAAAATACATGAATAAAGTATATGAAACTTATGCATCTTTTATGTCAACAAACATAGTGAAAAATGTAAAGCCTTAAAGGAGCCAACTATTGGGACACATGGGTGGTCCAGCTGTTTAAGCCAGCAACTCTTGCTTTTGGCTCAGGTCATGTTCTCAAAATCAGGAGCTCAAGCCCCACATCATGCTCCATGCACAGAACAAAGTCTCCTCATTATTTTTTCTCCCTCTCTCCCTTCCCTCACTCTCACTCACACTGAATTTCCTATGTACATAAATACGTCTTTAAAAAAAATAGCCCAATAAGGTTGTTGATGCATTGATTTGGACTCTTATCATAAAAAATACAAATTAGCACTAATTATCATCTAATAATAAATAACTAAGGGATTAGACAAAACCAAGGTCAATGCTAAAGTTCACATATGGAATTTTATTTTAGAAGTGATAATAGAAAATAATCCTCAAGGGATAACTGAATATTTATTGGGCCTTTAAAAATTAAAACAACAACAAAAACAAAAACCCTAGGGTTACCTGGTTGTCTTGGCTTCTTAGTGGTGACATTTGGTTTTGTCTCATGGACTGACCACTGACTCATGTGTTCCAGGCCCTCTTGGGGCGCATTGATCAGTTTGTAGTCTACATGTACCTCTCCCTCAGCTTCTACCCTCTCTCATGCTCTGTCTCTCTTTCTATCTCTCTAAACTAAGTAATGGAAACCTTTTAAAATGTAAGAGCAGTTAATAACATGGGATATAATTGAACAAAGATGCTACTGTACAACCTACAATTTATAATGCTACAAAAGGACAGCTTTCTTTCAGCTTATATGTCAACAGATAAAGAAGTCCATTTAAACAACTGATAGGGAGGAGGAGTCAAGATGGCGGAGAAGTAGCAGGCTGAGACTACTTCAGCTAGCTGGAGATCAGCTAGATAGATTATCTAAAGATTGCAAACACCTGAAAATCCATCGGCAGATCGAAGAGAAGAAGAACAGCAATTCTGGAAACAGAAAAACAACCACTTTCCGAAAGGTAGGACTGGCAGAGAAGTGATTCCAAGGCGACAGGAAGATAGACCCCGGGGGGCGGGGCCGGCTCCCGGCAAGCAGCGGAGCAACCGCGCACAAAATCAGGACTTTTAAAAGTCTGTTCCACTGAGGGACATCGCTCCAGAGGCTACCCGGGGCGAAGCCCACGTGGGGTCAGCGTGGCCTCAGGTCCCGCAGGGTCACAGAAGGATCGGGGGTGTCTGAGTGTCGCAGAGCTTGCGGCTATTGGAACGGGAAAGCCGGATACAGACACAGAGCCGACAGTAAGCTCGCAGCTCGGGGTGACCTTGAACCGGTTGCAGGCTCAGTGAGCTCAGAGCACGGCCGGAGGTCAGGCAGACGGGAGTAACTGGGTGCTCTTCTCTGAAGGCGCACTGAGGAGTGCGGCCCTGGGCTCTCGGCTCCTCCAGACCAGAGACCAGGAGGCTGCCATTTGTATTCCCTGTCCTCTGGAACTCTACGGAAAGCGCTCAGGGAACAAAAGCTCCTGAGAGCAAACCAGAGCGGATTACTCACCCAGGCCCCAGGTAAGGGCTGTGTAATTCCACCTGGGGCAAAGACACTTGAGAATCACTACAACAGGCCCCTCCCCCAGAAGATCAACAAGAAATCCAGCTGATACCAAGTTCAACTACAAAGGAGTGCGGTTTCAATACCAAAGAGAGCAGCAGAATTCCAGAGGAGGAGAAAGCCAAGCACGGAACTCATGGCTTTTTCCCTGTGATTTTTTTTTTAGTCTTGCAGTTAATTTAATTTTTTTCTTTTTCATTTTTTTTTTCTCGCCTTCGGTAAAATTTTTTTTTAACTGTTACCTTTTTCTTTTTTAACAATTTTTTACTAGTTTATCTAATATATATATTTTTTCTTTTTTATATTTTTCTTAGGTGTTTTCTTTTTTTTAAATTCTTCTCTTTTTTTTTCTTTTTTCTTTTTTCCTTTTTGAACCTCTTTTTATCCCCTTTCTCCCCCCTCAAGAGTTTGGATCTCTTCTAATTTGGTTAAAGCATATTTTCCTGGGGTTGTTGCCACCCTTTTGGTATTTTACTTGCCCCTTCATATACTCTTCTCTGGACAAAAAGACAAGACGTAAAAATTCAACACAAAAAAAAAAAGAACAAGAGGCAGTACCGAAGGCTAGGGACGTAATCAATACAGACATTGGTTATATGTCAGATCTAGAGTTCAGAATGACAATTCTCAAGGTTCTAGCCAGGCTCGAAAAAGGCATGGAAGATATTAGAGAAACCCTCTCGAGAGATATAAAAGCCCTTTCTGGAGAAATAAAAGAACTAAAATCTAACCAAGTTGAAATAAAAAAAGCTATTAATGAGGTGCAATCAAAAATGGAGGCTCTCATGCTAGGATAAATGAGGCAGAAGATAGAATTAGTGATATAGAAGACCAAATTACAGAGAATAAAGAAGCTGAGCAAAAGAGGGACAAACAGCTACTGGACCATGAGGGGAGAATTCGGGAGATAAATGACACCATAAGACAAAACAACATTAGAATAATTGGGATTCCAGAAGAAGAAGAAAGAGAGAGGGGAGCAGAAGATATACTGGAGAGAATTAGTGGGGAGAATTACCCCAATATGGCAAAGGGAACGAGCATCAAAATTCAGGAGGTTCAGAGAATGCCCCTCAAAATCAATAAGAATAGGCCCACACCCCGTCACGTAATAGTAAAATTTACAAGTCTCAGTGACAAAGAGAAAATCCTGAAAGCAGCCCGGGAAAAGAAGTCAGTAACATACAATGGTAAAAATATTAGATTGGCAGCTGACTTATCCACAGAGACCTGGCAGGCCAGAAAGAGCTGGCATGATATTTTCAGAGCACTAAATGAGAAAAACATGCAGCCAAGAATACTATATCCACCTAGGCTATCATTGAAAATAGAAGGAGAGATTAAAAGCTTCCAGGACAAACAAAAACTGAAAGAATTTGCAAACACCAAACCAGCCCTACAGGAAATCTTGAAAGGGGTCCTCTAAGCAAAGAGAGAGCCTACAAGTGGTAGATCAGAAAGGAACAGAGACCATATACAGTAACTGTCACTTTACAGGCAATACAATGGCCCTAAATTCAAATCTCTCAATAGTTACCCTGAATGTTAATGGATTAAATGCCCCTGTCAAAAGACACAGGGTATCAGAATGGATAAAAAAACAAAACCCATCTATATGTTGCCTCCAAGAAGCTCATTTTAAGCCCGAAGACACCTCCAGATTTAAAGTGAGGGGGTGGAAAAGAATTTACCATGCTAATGGACATCAGAAGAAAGCAGGAGTGGCAATCCTTATATCAGATCAATAAGATTTTAAGCCAAAGACTATAATAAGAGATGAGGAGGACACTATATCATACTCAAAGGGTCTGTCCAACAAGAAGATTTAACAATTTTAAATATCTATGCCCCCAACGTGGGAGCAGCCAACTATATAAACCAATTAATAACAAAATCAAAGAAACACATTAACAATAATACAATAATAGTAGGGGACTTTAACACTCCCCTCACTGAAATGGACAGGTCATCCAAGCAAAAGATCAGCAAGGAAATAAAGGCCTTAAACGACACACTGGACCAGATGGACATCACAGATATATTCAGAACATTTCATCCCAAAGCAACAGAATACACATTCTTCTCTAGTGCACATGGAACATTCTCCAGAATAGATCACATCCTCGGTCCTAAATCAGGACTCAACCGGTATCAAAAGATTGGGATCATTCCCTGCATATTTTCAGACCACAATGCTGTAAAGCTAGAACTCAACCACAAAAGGAAGTTTGGAAAGAACCCAAATACATGGAGAATAAACAGTATCCTTCTAAAGAATGAATGGGTCAACCGGGAAATTAAAGTAGAATTGAAAAAAATCATGGAAACAAATGATAATGAAAATACAACGGTTCAAAATCTGTGGGACACAACAAAGGCAGTGCTGAGAGGAAAATATATAGCGGTACAAGCCTTCCTCAACAAACAAGAAAGGTCTCAGGTACACAACCTAACCCTACACCTAAAGGAGCTGGAGAAAGAACAAGAAAGAAACCCTAACCCAGCACGAGAAGAGAAATCATAAAGATCAGAGCAGAAATCAATGAAATAGAAACCAAAAAAACAATAGAACAAATCAACGAAAGTAGGAGCTGGTTCTTTGAAAGAATTAATAAAATTGATAAACCCCTGGCCCAAATTATCAAAAAGAAAAGAGAAAGGACCCAAATAAATAAAATCATGAATGAAAGAGGAGAGATCACAACTAATACCAAAGAAATACAAACTATTATAAGAACATACTATGAGCAACCCTACGGCAATAAATTTGACAATCTGGAAGAAATGGATGCATTCCTAGAAACATATAAACTACCAGAACTGAACCAGGAAGAAATAGAAAGCCCGAACAGACCCATAACCAGTAAGGAGATTGAAACAGTCATTAAAAATCTCCAAACTAACAAAAGCCCAGGGCCAGACGGCTTCCCGGGGGAATTCTACCAAACATTTAAAGAACTAATTCCTATTCTCCTGAAACTGTTCCAAAAAATAGATATGGAAGGAAAACTTCCAAACTCATTTTATGAGGCCAGCATCACCTTGATCCCAAAACCAGACAGGAATCCCACCAAAAAAGAGAGATATAGACCAATATCCTTGATGAACACAGATGCGAAAATACTCAACAAAACACTAGCCAGTAGGTTTCAACAGTACATCAAAAGGATTATTCACCACGACCAAGTGGGATTTATTCCAGGGCTGCAAGGTTGGTTCAACATCTGCAAATCAGTCAATGTGATACAACACATCAATAAAAGAAAGAACAAGAACTATATGATACTCTCAATAGATGCTGAAAATGCATTTGACAAAGTACAGCATCCCTTCCTGATCAAAACTCTTCAAAGTGTAGGGATAGAGGGCACATACCTCAATATCATCAAAGCCATCTATGAAAAACCCACCGCAAATATCATTCTCAATGGAGAAAAACTGAAAGCTTTTCCACTGTCAGGAACATGGCAGCAATGTCCATTATCACCACTGCTATTCAACATAGTACTAGAGGTCCTAGCCTCAGCAATCAGACAACAAAAGGAAATTAAAGGCCTCCAAATCGGCAAAGAAGAAGTCAAATTATCACTCTTCGCAGATGATATGATACTATATGTGGAAAACCCAAAAGACTCCACTCCAAAACTGCTAGAACTTATACAGGAATTCAGTAAAGTGTCAGGATATAAAATCAATGCACAGAAATCAGTTGCATTTCTCTACACCAACAGCAAGACAGAAGAAAGAGAAATTAAGGAGTCAATCCCATTTACAATTGCATCCAAAACCATAAGATACCTAGGAATAAACCTAACCTAAGAGACACAGAACCTATACTCAGAAAACTATAATGTACTCATGATAGAAATTGAGGAAGACACAAAGAAATGGAAAAATGTTCCATGCTCCTGGATTGGAAGAATAAATATTGTGAAAATGTCTCGGGTACCTAAAGCAATCTACACATATAATGCAATTCCTATCAAAGTACCATCCTTCTTTTTCAAAGAAATGGAACAAATAATGCTAAAATTTATATGGAACCAGAAAAGACCTCGAATAGCTAAAGGGATATTGAAAAAGAAAGCCAACGTTGGTGGCATCACAATTCTGGACATCAAGCTCTTTCACAAAGCTGTCATCATGAAGACAGCATGGTACTGGCACAAAAACAGACACATAGATCAATGGAACAGAATAGAGAGCCCAGAAATAGACCCTCAACTCTATGGTCAACTAATCTTCGACAAAGCAGGAAAGAATGTCCAATGGAAAAAAGACAGCCTCTTCAATAAATGGTGCTGGGAAAATTGGACAGCCACATGCAGAAAAATGAAATTGGACCATTTCCTTACACCACACACAAAAATAGACTCAAAATGGATGAAGGACCTCAATGTGTGAAAGGAATCCATCAAAATCCTTGAGGAGAACACAGGCAGCAAGCTCTTCGACCTCTGCCGCATCACCATCTTCCTAGGAACAACGCCAAAGGCAAGGGAAGCAAGGGCAAAAATGAACTATTGGGATTTCATCAAGATCAAAAGCTTTTGCATAGCAAAGGAAACAGTTAACAAAATCAAAAGAGAACTGACAGAATGGGAGAAGATATTTGCAAATGACATATAGGATAAAGGACTAGTGTCCAGAATCTATAAAGAACTTAGCAAAATCAACACCCAAAGAACAAATAATCCAATCAAGAAATGGGCAGAGGACATGAACAGACATTTCTGCAAAGAAGACATCCAGATGGCCAACAGACACATGAAAAAGTGCTCCATATCACTCGGCATCAGGGAAATACAAATCAAAACCACAATGCAATATCACCTCACACCAGTCAGAATGGCTAAAATAAACAAGTCAGGAAATGACAGATGCTGGCGAGGATGCGGAGAAAGGGGAACCCTCCTACACTGTTGGTGGGAATGCAAGCTGGTGCAGCCACTCTGGAAAACAGCATGGAGGTTCCTCAAAATGTTGAAAATAGAACTGCCCTATGACCCAGCAATTGCACTATTGGGTATTTACCCTAAAGATACAAACGGAGTGATCCAAAGGGGCACATGCACCCGAATGTTTATAGCGGCAATGTCCACAATAGCCAAACTATGGAAAGAACCTAGATGTCCATCAACAGATGAATGGATCAAGAAGATGTGGTATATATACACAATGGAATACTATGCAGCCATCAAAAGAAATGAATTCTTTCCATTTACGACAACATGGATGGAACTAGAGCGTATCATGCTTAGCGAAATAAGTCAAGCAGAGAAAGACAACTATCATATGATCTCCCTGATATGAGGAATTGGTGATGCAACATGGGGGCTTAAGTTGGTACGAGAAGAATAAATGAAACAAGATCGGATTGGGAGGGAAACAAACCATAAGTGACTCTTAATCTCACAAAACAAACTGAGGGTTGCTGGGGGAGGGTGTTTGGGAGAAGGGGGTGGGATTATGGACATTGGGGAGGGTGTGTGCTTTGGTGAGTGCTGTGAAGTGTGTAAACCTGGTGATTCACAGACCTCTACCCCTGGGGATAAAAATATATGTTTATAAAAAAAATAAAAAATCAAAATACAAAAAAAAAACAACAACTGATAATTTGTGATGTGGAAACCATTTACTAATGTGATTTTCATAGATCAAATACATTTTTTCCAAGATAACTTCCCCTCCGAAATATAAAAAAAAAAAAGACTAATCATGTTTTTTTTTAAGTTCTGTATATAAACAAAAGATATAATAAATAATTCAATAGTGTATGTATGGAAAAATGGCTAGAGAAGTAGTCAGTACTTATCCATGAGGGTGAAAATACGAGATAGAAAAGAGAGAAAGTAAAGCAGGTATTGTATTCATCATTTGAAAGAGAAGGTCTCTGACATTCCAAAATATTATGAAATATGCTATAATTACATCATTTATTGTCTCCTTTACTCATTAATTAAGCCAGTGCATGGATATCCATCTGCTGATTATGTAGCACTCATCCAAGGACAAGCCTCAAAGTTCATGCAGATTACCCATGGAGTCTGAACTGAAACTGACGGGGATTGGATCTTTAAGACTTTAGAACATGGTGACATCCAGAGTCAGTAACCCAAAAAGTCAAGCAGGCTTCATTGCTCATCCCAAGAAAATCTGTGGTTATTCTAAGGCAAAATTGTCCATGGACATTTTGTAAAGTTCATACTTAATCTGATGATAACACATATATCAATTCATACCTTGGACACAGGATTGAAGCAGGTTATGAAAGATTTTTAAAAATTGAGTGCATAAATGTAAGTGAGAAGAAATCCCATACATGGGGAAATTTCAAAAATGCAGAAGAGGAAGTAGGTTTTCCAAGTGCATTATATACAAGCTTCAATTTCTCAATTTCCAAAGAAGTGGGTTAGCAAGGAAAAGATACATGAAAATTAATAAAAACTTTGAAAATAGCTCACATTAATAGACATTTAATGGTGGAACAGGCTGTCCTCTGCATTGAAATGGAGCACCATGAGCCTTCTCATGATTTCTGGGGCGTTTACTGCATACCTTCATTTACTACATTGCCCATATTTTAACCAGGTCACCTCTCTGTAGAATCCAGGCTATAATTGCAAACTTCAAGGAATTATAGATGCAATGATATAACAGAGCTCATGGACACTTGGACAACCAAATTCATAAAAAAAGGAGTAAATACACAATTCCAAAACCCAAATTGCTATTTATTTCCTTATATTTTTAGAGACTGTCAGTACAAGGAAGTAATGGATGACTTACCATGTTCTACCTGAAGTTTACCTTAAAAATAATAATACAGAAAGTTAGAGAATGAAAGTAAAACTTCTGACAGTTCATTGCTCTTTGAAGGCAGTGAATCTCATTATAGATAGGACTGGGAATAATAAATTATAAATTTTGTGTGTGAGAGCCAAGTGTTGTGCAGCTACATAAGAGAAAAGCACAAGTTTCAACTACATAGAGATTCTGCCCATATCCCTGGGCAGTGTTGGAATATATATATTAATATATTATATATAATATGTTATTATATATAATATGTTATGTATATATTATATTATATATTATTTATATTTATAAATATATATATATACACAATATATATAAGTGCAATATATAGGTGTATATATTGCATATATACAATTTATAATATATAAAAATATATATTATATATTATTAAATAATTAATAATTATTAAATAAATAATATATATATATAATATATATAATATATATATTCCATCACTGCCCAGGACACTTGGATATATCTGGATATATACAAATTATATATATATATAATTTGTCTATAAGTATACCTATATCTGTATCTGTAATATATTTATCTCTATATACATATCTATATCCATATCTTCTTTATCATATATCTATCTTTGGACATTTACATTACCTCCATGTCTTGCTTCACTATATAAAATTCTCTGATATACATAGGGAACAGCATACAGCTTTTTGCAGTACTGTTCTTATTTTGTCCTGATAAATATTTTGTTTTTGAATTACAGAATAATATGGTAATTCCATTTTTATTCTTTTGAGAAGCATGAAAGTTTTATTTCAATATTGCATGCACCAATTTATATTCCCACCAGGAGCTCACTCTACTCCCTTTCTACATCTTCAGCAACATTTGTTATACCCTTCCTTCTGATAACAGTCATTGTGATGTGCATGATATTATATCTTATTGTGGTTTTGATAGTAGATGTTTCCCTAGTGGTTAGTGATATGTAACATCTTTTCCTGTAAATGTTGGCTAACTGTATGTCTTTTTTGACATTAGTCTGGTTATGCCCATATTTAATTGGATTGTTTGAATTTCTGATATTGATTTATTTGAGTTTGTTATATATTTTTTATTAATCCCTTATCAGATATATCATATGAAGATATCTAGTCCCATTCAACAGGTTACCCTTTCATTTTGTTAATAGTTTCCTGCATTGTGCTTAAGTTTTTTACTTTGAGGTAGTCCTATTAGTTTATTTTTGTTTTTCTTGTCCTTGCCTGATTTAACAAATTCAAGTGAATTTGCTAAGACTGATGTCAAGAACTCAGTGCCTATATTTCCTCTAAGAGTTTTATGGTTTAGAGATTACATTTAATCAAATTTTATTCTTTTGCAATTATCTTCTTAGTTTTCTCAACACCATTTATAGAAGGGAAATTTTTCCCATTGTGTTTTCTTGCCTCTTTTGTCATAGAATAATTCACCATATAAGTGTGGAGTTCTTTGTAGGCTTTCTGTTCTGTTGTACTGATCTATGTATGTATCTACTTTGTGCTAGTAAATCACTGTTTTGAGTACTATAGCTATATATGTTAAACCATGAAATCCAGAAGGCTGATACTTCCAGATTTTTCCTCCTTATCAAGATTTCCTGCTTCTGAGCTACGATGGCAACATTGTCAGGCTTCTTTCACTCTTCAAACACAATTAGATATCAAATTATTCTGTATTCCTGGTAAATAAACATGAGGAATACAGAACAAATCCACAATTAAAGGGAGAGAAAGGGTCACATTGAGGTAGGTAGGAAGTTCAGAGACATGGTTTTAGAAAGAAATAGATCACAGCTTCTGTGGAAGGAGGGGAGTCCTGGTTGCAGAGAAAGGTGTGAGAGAGAGAGAGAGAGAGAGAGAAACACACCAGGGAAGACACAAGAAGGACACTTCCCCAAAGCCATTGTGTGGAAAGAGACAAGCTGATTTGTGTTTGTGTGTGTGTTGTTGTTCTTGTTGTTCTTTGTATGTTTGTTTGGTTGGCTGTTTAGTTGTTGTTGTTGTTGTTGTTATTATTGCCTTTTTTTTTTTTTAAAGCAGGCTTTAAAGACTGGAGTTTTAAAGATCAAAGGACTCCACTGGAATATAGCCCTGAGGGAACTATCTTACTCCTGAAAGAAGAAGACAGGTAAACAACCCCGAGGAACACTACATGAAAATGAGGGTCTGGGAAATACCCAGGGAACATTGGGAAGATTAATCATGGTACTGGGAGTGCTTCCTTGAGAACAGCAGGGATGGATACCCCCTCTCTGGAGAAAAGGGAATTGACTAGTGCCATTTTCCTCCTAAACTCCTCAACATAAACACAGACTTACCTTCAGTAAACACCATGATGCTGAGATTGGCTGCCTAACATTCTTACACCAGACTTCACATACCAGCGCTCTGCTTCCACTGCTTTTCTCTGTCAAGCCTGCCTCAGTCCCAAGACAGTAGGCCTCTTCCTCAGAGGACCAACAGAATGGTTATCCACAGCTTGTCTCCCAACCAGAGAGTTCTGCAAGGATTCAGTTCTAGTGGAACTAAAATCAGACCTCATTTAATAACCAGATAAGAGCACACCTAGTTAAAAGTTGCCGCACTATTACACAGTTTCAAACACTGTCCACAGCAGGCAAGGAGAGCCTCAGAAGATGACCATCTTGAAAGACAGCACAACCAAAACACAGCAGAAAAATATATGCAGAATACAACAGAGACAGTCCCTAAAGCATCAGTCTCTGGATACCATATGAATTCTTATTTTCATAAAGTCATTCCTCTCAGGATCAGGAAACAAAACATGCTTTCCTAACACAGAGAAGACAGTGACAGAAAAAATGTCAGGACTGAGGAAATCCTCTGAAATCAAACAAAAATATAAGGTCTCAGCAGAGATCTAAGCAAAACAGATATAATTAATATGCCTAATGGGGAATTTAAAGCAACCATCATAATATTCTAGGTGGGATTGACCAAAAGAATAAAAGACTTAGGGAGGTCCTTACTGCAGAGATAAAAAAGTTAAAAAAACAATCTGTAAGAAAAAAAAAATGAAATAACTTAGATTTAAAACAGATTCAATGCAATGGCAGGATGAAAGAAGCAGAAAAATGAATTGGTGACAAAGAAGATAGAATAATGGAAAACAATAAGGCTAAACTAAAGAGAGAAAGAAGAATTATGCATCAAGAGAATAGACATAGGCAACTCAGGAACTCCATCCAACATAATATTTGTATCATAGGAATAACAGAAGAGAAAAAAAAGGAGCCAGACTTATTTGAGTTAATAATAACTGAAAAATTCCCTAATCTAAGGAATGCCTCCAAATATAAAAGGCATAGACAACTCCCTTCAAAATAAATAAAAACAGTTCAACACACAAAAAAATATTGTGGTTAACCTTGCAAAATATGGTTATTAAGTAAAAAATCTAGTAAGCACCAAGACAAAAACAGTCACTAAATTACAAGGGAAGACATAAGTCTAGCTGCAGTTCTCTCCAAAGAAACTTGTCAAGACAGAATAGAAAGCATGATATAATCAACACACTGAAAGGGAACAATATATAGCCAAGAATAGTCTGTCAAGCAAGGTTATCACAAAGAAGAGAAGGAGAAAAAAGAGTTTCATAGACAAATAAAAACTAAAGGGGTTTGTGATCACTACACCAGCCCTGCAAGAAATGTTAAAGGGGACTCTGAGTGGGAGGGAAAGCTCAAACATGACAAAAACCAGAAGGAAAATGTGCAGAAACAATGAAAGAAAAAATAATAAAAGGACACTGAATACATATCTACTAATAATTTCTCTGAAGGTAAGTGGACTAAACACCCTAATCAAAAGAAATAAGGTGTCACAAAAAATAAAGAAAAACAAACATAAAAAAAACCAAAACTCAACTATATGCTGCCTAAATGCTCATTTAAGATCTCAAGACACCTGCGATTGTAAGTATGTATATAGAGAAACTTATATCATGTAAACAGATGTCAAAAGAAAACCAGAGTAGGAATATTTGTAATAGATAAAGTGGATTTTAAACCAAAGACTGTGATAAAAGATGAAGAAGGGAATTATACTATAATAAACTGGACTATTAAACAAGAAAATCAAACAATTATAAACATTGATACTACCAACATGGAAGCCCCAAACATATAAAACAATTAATAATAAACACAACAGAACTCATTTATAATATCGTAATAGTAGGGGATTTCGACACACTTCTTCTATCAATGGACAAATCATCCAAGCAGAATATCAACAAAGAAATAATGGCTTGGGATGACAACTGGACTACATGGACTTAATGCACATATCTTAAGGCAGCAGAGTACACATTCTACTCAAATACATATGGGACGTTCTCCCATACTAGATCACGTACTAGATCACAAATCAGAGCTCAACAGGTATAAAAAGAGAGACATCATACCATGCATCTTTTCTGACCATAGAGGTATGGAAGTTGACGTTAACCACGGGGGGGGGGGGATCGAAAGACCACAAACACATGAATGTAAACTACATGTTAGTAAAGAATGAATGGGTCAAGCAGATCAAAGAAGAAATCAAAAATAAATAAATAAATAAATAAATGCAAATAAAAATGAACATGCAGAATTTCAAAACCTTTAGAATACAACAAAATTGATCACAAGAGGAAATATAAAGCAAGAATTAACAAAAGAACCAAAAAAAAAAAAAAACTCAAATAAAAAAACTTAACCATTTATTGAAATTAACTTGGAAAATAACAGAAAGCAAAGCCTAAGTCCTGTAGTAAGTAAATAATTGCAATTAGTATCAAAAATAAATTATACACACACACACACACACACACACACAAACGCACACACACAAACAAAACAGTGGAACAGAACAATGAAAGAGAAACTGGTTCTTTGAAAAAAAAGAAAAATAAATGAAATTGAGAATTCAGACTTATCAAAAATATAACAGAAATAACACAGATAAATGAAATCACAAATGAGAGGAGAAATAATGAAGGACACTACAGAAATGCAATTATAAGAAAATATTATGAAAACCTATATGCTGAGTAGGGGCAAGATGGCAGAGAAGTAGGAGACCCTGTTTCAATCTTCCCCTAAAAAGAGCTAGTTATCTACCAAAACACTCTGAACACCCATGAAATCATCCTGAAATGTAGGATTATATAGTTCTAGGTCTCTATTGGGGCAGAAGACTCCAGTCGAGCAATAGAACAGAGTGGGCACGATTGGATTGATATCAGAGCATAAATAGAAGAGGGAGGGAGTCACCAGAAGCATCCCACTGGAAAGTAATAACCCAATATGAGAGTGCCCTGATAACCAGAATTAACTTGGATTCTGGTTAAAAGCACTCAAAAAGAGCAAAAGATCTTAAGTGGCCATTGGTGGAATCAGGGGGTAATAGGCATAGGCCTAAACACATGGTCCCAGAACAGCCATCACCTATGACCACCTGTCCCAGAGAGAGTGTGATGGAGCCTGTGGGGTTGCGTGGCTTGCACCACAACTCAGCTGGGAACACTGCTGCCCCTCCAGGAGCAAGTCTGGTGACAAAACCAGCCTGTTTTCCCTTGAACTTCTGTGTACTGCATGACCAGGGTCTTACCCACTTCCTGCCAGTGCCTGAGAAAGCTCTACCCTTGAGATAGGACCAATCAAGGGTCTGGACTCTCCTAGCTGGGGCCAGTGCAATCACCCATGGTGGCAACCTCATGTCTAGACCCCAGCAGTCCCAGCAAAGGCAGCCATCTGAAAAATGCTCCTTGGACAAATATCACTCACAGTTTTAGTAGTATGGGGGTGCAGAGACAAGTAGACACTTCTGGCATCCCCTGAGATGGTCGCTGGGGACCTCCTCTGCCTGTGGGAGGTTGCATAGCTCAGCAGAGTTTGCAGAGGGGAGTCGGTGTATTCTGGACCACCCAGAGGGGAGCATACTGAAGGTTCTCTCTGAGACAGAGGTCTGGGTCCAGTTTGCTTTCCACTAAACTTCTGAAAAGCCATAGTAAACAACTAAAGGGGGCGGGGAGGGAAGAAAAACACAAAACCTCCAGAGAACAAAAGCCTGAAAAACTGGTTTCCAGAGAGCCCAGCCCCTTGATAGAGGGCAAGAGGACTAAACCCAAGCAAGACTAACTGAAAAACAACCCGGGAAGCCCCTCCCCCAGAAAGTCAGCCAAAAGAAGGAGAGGACAACCACCTCAGGGTCACCATACAGCTGTAAAACCTCAATATCAGGGAAAAACAATATATTAAGCTCTGGTTATTGTCCTAAAATCAGTATAATTCATAGATAGAACTTTTATTTTTAATTCATTCTCACTATTCTTGTTCCTTTTAATTTCTGAGCCTACTTAGTTTTTTAGACCTACTTTTTTTAAACCTACTTAGTTTTTTTTTTTTTTAACCATTACAACTAGAGGTTTAATATAGCATATTCCATAATAACCTTTTAACTTGATTTTTTTTCATACATATACGTGTGTTTTTATTTTCCCTTTATTTTTTTTAATATACACATAGATATGAGCTTCAAAGTAATCCTATTTGCTAACTAATACTGATGAAGTCCCAGAACCTAAGTCAGGTTCGGTGGGGTGAGGAGGTTCAGAGCCGACGACTAAAGAAAGAATTCTTAAGACATCGTTGGTGCAAAATGGTGGTTTATTAAAGCACGGGGACAGGACCCGTGGGCAGGAAGAGCTGCTGCCCTGGGTTGTGAAGGTGGGCATGTTATATACCCCATGTTGGGGGGAGGTGGTGAAGGAATGGGAGATTTCGACAGAGTTCTCACATGTTAGGGAGGGCCTACAAGGTGCCGGGGGGTGGGGGGAGTCTTTGCCCTTATGGCCTGATCAATGTCGTCTTTAGGTCAGGCATTAACATCAAGATAATTGGGAGATTCTTGGTGGGGCATTATGATCCGGCTATCATTTACATTCCCTTCTACCCCAGTCTCCTCCAGTTTATGGTGGGAGGGGGACATTAGGGCTTCAGGAACCAAGAGTTATTTGCCTCTGGAAATTTGTGCTATTGATAAGGTAACCTCCCTGTTTAGGTCTCTAGGACATCTTGTAGGGCAAGGGAGATTCCTGTTCTGCAGGATTGTGATCCCTGCAAGTTAACTATTTATCGTTTTATGGCAGTCAGGGGTGCCTGAGGAATGCTACACATATGGAGGGGAGCGGGTGAAGAGGGGGTGCAAGGCGCCAGCTTTTGCTCTGTCCTCAGCCAGCCTCCTGCTCCCTCATCAATACTACCCCTATAATATAAACAAGTTTTAATCTCCCTTTATCTCTGGAAATTTGAGTCTTTTACCAAGGTTATCAAAACACACAGAAAGAATCAAAATAACCTTTCTCACCCAATTGGAGGATTTATAACCACACTCCCACCTTTTTTCTTCTGTCAGTATTTCTGTGTATTTGGTTTTTGTTTTGGCATTATAAAACTCTTATCCTTGGGGTTCATATCGGCTGGGTTCATTTTTCTTTTTTCTTTTATCTTGTCATTTACTTTTGTCTATCTTTTTGTTTACCCATTTTTGTTTGTATACCTTATGAATCTTAATTTGGGGGCCCATTCTGTCTTTTTTTTTTTTTTTCTTGCTTTTTCTTTTTTTCTTCTTCTTCTTTTTTTTTTTTTTTGGTGGTGAATTTTGATTGCTCAGAAGTATTCCAGTGTGCACCTTGCCTCGATGGCAATTGATATATTCAGCTATAAATCCCCTCAAGTACCTCTTACCAAAATGACTAGGAAGAGAAACACCCAAAAGAGGAAGAATTCAGAGACTGTGCCCTTTCCTTCGGAGTTATTGGATATAGACATAAACAGTGTGTCAGAAAGGGAATTCAGGGTAAAAATTACCCAGGCAATGGCTAGGTTGGAAAAAACCATTAGTGACAATATAGAATCTCTAAGGGCAGAGTGAGAGCAGCCCGGAAAGAAGTTAAAAATGTTATCAATGAGTTCCAATGTAATCTAAATATTCAAACAGCTAGGGTAACTGAGGCATAATATAGAATTAGTGATCTAGAGCGCAAAATCATAGAGAACAGGAGGAGGCCTGGAACAAACAGCTAAGAAGGCATGAAAGCAGAATTAGGGAAATAAATGACACCAGGAAACATTCTAACATCAGAATTATTAGGAATAATTATTATCCCCCCCCCCGAGGGGGAGGAGAAAAAAAGAAGACTAGAAAATATATTTGAACAAATTCTCCATGAAAATCTTACCAGTCTGGGGAATGGAACCAACCTTTGTTTCCTAGAGGCTGAAAGATCACCCCTCAAGATCAACAAATATAGAAAGACCACGAGACACTTGATTGTGAGACTGATGAATCAAAATTTGAGACAACAGTTTTAGAGAGCAGCTAGGGTGAAGAGATTCCTTACATACAGAGGAAGGTCCATCATAATAACATCAGACCTATTCACAGAAAGCTGGAATGCCAGAAAGAGCTGACAAGATGTATTCAGGGCATTAGATGAAAAGAACATGCAGCCAAGAATACTTTATCCAACAAGGTTGACATTCAAAATGGATGGAAAGATAAAGAGCTTTCAAGAATGGAAATGTTTAAAAGAGTATATGACCATGAATCTGGCACTCTAAGAAATATTAAGGGGTTCTATAAAAAAAAAATAAAAAGAACCCAAGAGTGACATAGAACAGAAATTTACAGAATTTCTGTAGAAATTCTCTATAGAAACAAGGTCTTCAAAGGCAACATGATGTCAATAAAAACATATATTTCAATAATCACTCTCAATGTGAATGGCCTAAATGCTCAAATAAAACAGCACAGGGTTACAGATTGGATAAAACGACAGGACCTATCCAAATATTGTCTACAAGAGACCCATTTTGAACCTAAGGAGACATTCAGACTGAATGTGAAGGGATGGAGAAGAATCTTTCATGTCAATGGACATGAAAAGAAAGCTGGGGTAGTGACTCTCACCCAGAGAAATTAGATTTTAAACTAAAGAATGTAGTCAGAAAGAAAGAAGTAAAATACATTATTCTGAAATGGTCTAGCCACCAAGAAGATCTAACAATTGTAAATATTTATGCCCCCCAAAGGGGAACCACCAACTACATAAGACAAATGTTAATCAAAATAAAAAGTCATATTGTGAGTAATATATTAATAGAAGGGGATGTTAACATGTCATTCACAGAAACACACAGATCATCCAAACAGAAAATAAATAAACAGGAGCATTGAATGACACATTGAACCAGATGGACCTCTTAGATATACATAACATATCATCCTAAAACAACAAAATACTCATTCTTTTCCAGCGCACATGGAATTTTCTCCAGAATAGAACATGTACTGGGTCACAAATCAGGGTTCAACCAATATGAAAAGACTGAGTTATTCTCTGCATATTCTCAGACCACAATGCTTTGAAACTGGAACTCAAGCACAAGAACAAGTTTGGGAGGAATTCAAACACTTGGAATGTAAAAACAACCCTGCTTAAGAATGTTTGGATCAATAAGGAAATCAAAGAATAACTTTACAAATGCATGGAAACCAATGAGAATGAAGACACTCTGGCCCCAAAGCCTATGGGATACAACAAAGGCAGTCCTAAGGGAGAAATACAAAGCCATCCAAGGCTCACTAAAAAAAAAAAAAAAAAAAAAAAAAAAAAAAAAAAAAAAAAAATCCAGAATACACCAACTCTCTTTACACATTAAAAAACTGGAGAATCAACATCAAATTAAGTCAACCCAACACACAAGATGGGAAATAATAAAGATTAGAGCAGAGATCAATAAGATAGAAACTAGAGATACAGTAGGACACATCAAAAAAACAGAAGTTGTTCTATGAAAGAATCAATAAGATCAATAAAACATGGGCCAAACTAATCTGAATAAAAAAGAAAGGACACAAATTAATCCAACTATGAATGAAAAGGGAGAGATCACAACTAACACCAAGGAAAAAGAAATGACCATCAGAAATTATCAACATTTATATACAAATAAGCAACCTAGATGAAATGGAATCATTCCTGGAAACCTATAAACTTTCAAAACTGAATCAGGAAGGAATTGAAACCTCACATACCAATATCTATAACAAGATAGAAGCAGTGATCAAAAACCTCCCCAAAACAAGAGCACAGGACCTGATGGATTCCCTGGGGAATTCTGTCTAAAATTCAAAGAAGAAATAATTCTTATTCTCCTGAAGCTGTTTCGAAAAATAGAAGCAAAAGGAAAACTTCCAGACTCTTTTTATGAAGCCAGAATTTCCCTAATCCCCCAAACAGGCAAAGAAACAACCAAAAAAGAGAACTTCAGATCAATATGCCTGATTAATATGGATACTAAGATTCTCAACAAGATCCTAACTAATACAATCTAACAGTACATTAAAAAGATTATACACTCTGACCAGTTGGAATTTATCCCCTATATGCAAGAGTGGTTCAACACTCACAAATCAATTAATGTGATAGAACAGATCAATAAGGGAAGAGAGAAAATGACATTGTCCTCTCAGTTGATGCAGAAAAAGCATTTGACAGGATACAACATCCATCCTGATTAAAATGCTTCAAAGTATAGGTATAGAAGGAACATTCCTCAACTTCATACAAGCTATCTACGAAAAACCCACAGCAAATATCATCCTCAATGTAAAAAAAAAAAAAAAAAAAAAAAAAAAAAAACAAAAAACAAAAAAACAAAACAGCCTTCCCTTTGAGATCAGGAACACAACAAGGATATCAGCTCATGCCTCTGTTGTTCAATATAGTACTAGAAGCCCTAGCATCAGCAATCAGGCAACAAAAAGAAGTAAAAGGTATTCAAATTGGCAATGAAGAAGTCAAACTCTCTCACTTCACAGATGAATTGAGACTTTTTATAGAATACCCAAAAGATTCCACCCCTCAAGTACTAGAACTCATAGAGCAATTCAGTAATGTGGCAACATACAAAATCAATGTACAGAAATCCATTGCTTACTTACACACTAACAATGAAAATATAGAAAGGGAAATTGGAGAATTGATTCAAATTATTATAGCACCAAGACCCATAAAATACCTGGGAATACACTTAACCAAAGAAGTAAAGGATCTATACTTGAGGAACTACAGAAGAATCATGAAAGAAATTGAATACACAAAAAAATGGAAAAGTATTCCATGCTCAGGGATCAGAAGAATAAACATTGATAAAATGTTTATACTGCCTAGAACCATCTATGCTTTCTATGCCATCTTAATCAAAGTTCCTCCATCATTTTTCAAAGAACTGGAACAAACAGTTCTAAAATTTGTATGGAAACAGAAAAGACTCTGAATTCCTAAATAAATGCTGAAAAAGAAACACAAAGCTGGGAACATCACATTGCCTGATTTCAATAATTACTACAAAGCTGTGATCACCAAGACAACATGGTACTGGTGCAAAAAACAGACACATAAACCAGTGTAACAGATTAGAGAGTCCAAAAGGGATCTTCTACTCTATGGTCAAATAATCTTTGACATAAAAGGAAAAAATATATAGTGGAAAAAAGTCTCTTCAATAATTGCTGCTGTGAAAATTGAAAAGCAATGTGTAGAAGAAGGAAACTCAAACATTGTCTTACACCATAGACAAAGATAAACCCTAAATGCATAAAATACCTCAATGTGAGACAGTAATCTATCAAAATCCTAGAGGAGAACATAGGCAGTAACCTCTCCGACATTGGCCACAGCAACTTCTTTCAAGATATGCTTCCAAAGGCAAATAAAACAAAAGCAAAAATGAACTTTTGGGACTTTATCAAGATAAAAGATTTTGCCACAGCAGAGGAAACTGTCAACAAAACAAAGAGGTAATCCATGGAATCAGAGAAAATATTTGCAAATCACACTACAGGCAAAGGGCTGATATCCAAAATCTATAAAGAACCCCTCCAACTCAAACTACACACAAAACAGATAATCATTTCATAAAAATGGGCAGAAGACATGAACAGACACTTTTCCAAAGAAGACGTACAAATACCTGAGAGAAACATGAAAATTGTTCATCATCATTAGCCATAAGGGAGATTCAAATAAAAACCACATTGATATGCCACCTTACACCAGTTAGAATGGCCAAAATTAACAAGACAGTAAACAACATATGTTGTAGAGGATTTGGGAAAAGGGCAACTCTCTTACACTGTTGGTGGCAATGCAAGTTGGTGCAGTCACTTTGGAAAACAATGTGGAGATACCTTTAGAAATTAAAAATAGAGTTATCTAATGACCCTGAACTTGCACTATTGGGGATTTACCCCCAAAGATACAGATGAAGTGAAAATAAGGGCCTTCTGTACCCCAATGTTCATAGCATCAATGGCCACAGTCACCAAACTGTGGAAAGAATCAAGATGCCCTTTAACAGATGAATGGATAAAGGAGGCATGGTCCATATAGACTCTGGAGTATTATACCTCCATCAGAAAGGATGAATACTCAACTTTTGTATCAACATGGACTGGAATGGAAGAGATTTTGCTAAGTTAAATAAATCAAAGAGAAAGAGTCAATTATCATACGGTTTCACTTACTTGTTCTGCATAAGGAATAACAAGGAGGACATTGGGAGATGGGGATGAGAAGTGAGGTGGGGAAATCAAAGGGGGGAGACAAATCATGAGAGACTGGAGTCTGAGAAACAAAGTGAGAGTTTTAGAGTGAATGGGGGTGGGGTGTGGGTGAGATTGGTAGTGGGTTTATTAAGAAGGACATATATTGCATGGAGTACTGGTTGTGGTGTAAAAAAATCAATCTTGGAACACTGAAGAAATAAAATTTAAAGATACATGCATACAAGCATACACACATACATATGTAAAAATTTAACTAAAACAATACAAAATTAAGGACCAGATGGAGTCACAAATGAATTCCACCCAAAATTTAAATTAATACTGATTCTCCTCAAGCTATTCCAAGAAATATAAGAGGAAGGAAACTTTCTAAATACATTCCTTGAGGCCAACTTTTCCTTGATACTAAAACCAAAGACACTAAAGTAAATCCAAAAAAAAAAAAAAAAACAAAACAAAAGCAGGTCAGTATTTCTGATGAACATAGATAAAAGTTCTCAACAAAATATTAGAACACCACATTCAACAATACTTTGAAATGATCATTCATCATCATCAAATGTGTTTCCTTGGGTAATGCAAAGATGGTTCAGTATCCACAAGCCAGTGTGAAATACCACATTAATAGAATAAAGGATAAAAAATATATAATCATCTTCATAGATGCAGAAAATACAAGTTGACATAATTTCAAGTTTTTCATCCTTAAAAATTTTCAACAAAATGCTTTTAGAGGGAATATACCCCTAGGCAATTAATATCATATATGACAAACCCACAGTTAACATCATACTTAATGGTGACAAGTTGAGAGCTTTTCCTCCAAAAACAGCAACAAGAGAAGAATGTCTACTCTGCCACATTTATTCTAAATAGTACTGGAAATCATAATCCTATCACTGTATAATCCTGTGCAAAGAAACAAATGCATCTGAATCCATAAGGAATAAAGAAAGCTATAACAACTTGAGAGAGACATAGTATTATACATAGAAAACTCTAAGGACTCCACTGAGAAGCTCTTAGAATTAATAAATTCAGTAAATTTGCATGATACAAAATTACTATAAAGAAATAATTTTATTTTATATACACTAAAAATGAAACAGAAGAAAAAAAATTAAAAATCTTATTTAAAATTTCATGAGAAAAACAAAATATCTGGGTTTCAATTTCTACAAGAAGTTAAATGACCTATACTCTGAAAATTATAAAATATCAACTAAAGGAATTAGATGACAAAGACGAATAGAAAGATATTCCATGCAGATAGACTGGAAGAATTTATAATGTTAAAACATCCAAACTACCCCAATAAAGCTACAGATTCAAGGTAATCCTTATCAAAATACCAAAAACAGTTTTCTCATAACTAAAACAAATAATTGTCCAATGTGTATAGAAACACAAAAGGCCTTGAATATCCAAAGCAATGGTGAGAAAGAAAAATAAAGCTGGATATCTAATAATCCCAGATTTCAAAATATACCACAAATCTATTATAATTAAAGCAGTATGTCACTGGCACAGAAAATAGACACACAGTAAATGGAATTAAATAGGGATACCAAATATAAACCCATGCTTATATGGTCAATTAAAGAAGGCAAGCATGTACACGGGGAAGATAAATTCTCTTCAATAAATGGTCCCATGTTGGGGTGCCTGGGTGACTCAGTGGGTTAAAGCCTCTGCCCTCGGCTCAGGTCATGATCCCAGGATCCTGGGATCGAGCCCTGCACTGGGGTCTCTGCTCAGTGGGGAGCCTGCTTCCTCCTCTCTCTCTCTCTCTAACTGCCTCTCTGCCTACTTGTGATCTGTCTGTCAAATAAATACGTAAAAATCTTAAAAATAAATAAATTAATTAATGGTCCTATGTAAACTAGATAACTACATGCAAAATAATAAAACTGATACACTTCATTAAACCCTACACAGAAACAAAAACGGTTTAAGGACTGAGATCTGAACTCATAAAGCTATAGGAAGAAGGCAAGTCTTTTTGACATATGTACATTTATATATATGTATATATATATACATATATATATATATATATATATATATGATTATTAGTTTTATTTGTTCAATGAGAGAGAACTAAAGTCAGAGAGAGAGAGAGAGAGCATGAGCAGGGGAGGGGCAGAAGGAGAGAAATCGAGAGAATTTCAAGCAGATTCTTTCCTAAGCACAGAGGCTGACACAAGGTGCTAGGTGCCACTCTATGACATTGTTCTTAGCAACATCTGTATGTATATGTCTGTGCTGGCAAGGGAAGCAAACAAAAACCAAACTACTGGGACTGGACCAACTTAAAAACCTTACACAATTGTGGCTAAGTTCAGTCTGTTAAGCATCAGTCTTTTGGTTTTGGTTCAAATCATAATTTTGTGGTAGTGAGATCAGTTACTACCACAGACTCTGTGTTCAGCATGGGGTCTGCTTCAGATTTTCTATCCCTCTCCCTTCAGCTCACTGTCTCTCTCTCTTTCTCTCTTTCTCAGATAGGTAAATGAAATCTTAAAAAAACAAACAAACAAACAAAAATAAACACCCTTAAATCCTTAAAGAAAAGCCTTTATGCAGTGAAGGAAAATATCAACAAAGCAAAACAAAAACACAAACTACTTAATGGGAAAAGAGTCTTGTATTGATATCTGGTAAGACTTTAACATCCAAAATATATAAAACATATACAACTCAAAACCAAAACCAGAAGAAAAGCAAAACAAACAAACAAAAATGCCCTTCAATGGACGAATGGATAAGGAAGATGTGGTCCATATACACTATGGAGTATTATGCCTCCATCAGAAATGACGAATATCCAACTTTTGTAGCAACATGGACGGGGCTGGAAGAGATAATGCTGAGTGAAATAAGTCAAGCAGAGATAGTCAATTATCATATGGTTTCACTTATTTGTGGAGCATAACAAATAGCATGGAGGACATGGGGATATAGAGAAGAGAAGGGAGTTGGGGAAAATGGGAAGGGGAGGTGAACCATGAGAGACTATGGACTCTGAAAAACAATCTGGGGGTTTTGAAGGGGGGGGTGGGAGGTCGGGGTACCAGGTGGTGGGTATGATAGAGGGCATGGATTTCATGGGGCACTGGGTTGTGGTGCAAAAATAATGAATGCTGTTATGCTGAAAATAAATAAAAAATAAACAAAACAAAACAAAACCCAACTGTAATTCATTTGAAAATGTGCAAAGGACCTGATTAGATGATTTTCAAAAATCTATATAGATAGCCAACAGATACAGGTGAAAATGGTCAACATAGCTTATTACCAGTGAAATGTGAGTCAAAACCAAGAGATATCATCTGATACCTGTCACAATGACTATTATCAAAAATATAATAAATACTAAGTGTTAGCAAGGATGTGGAGAAAAGGGAATTCTCACATACTGCGATGGGAATCTAAGCTATTGCAGACAATGTGGAAAAGAGCAGGGGATTTATTTAGTAAATTAAAAAGGTGGTGGCATATATTGCATGGAGCACTGGGTGTGGTGCATAAATCATGAATCTTGGGACACTGAAAAAATAAAATTTAATTTTTAAAAAGGAAATTAAAAAGAGAAATCCTTGACAATTCAGTAGTTCCACTACTGGGTATTTAACCTCCAGAAATGGAAACATTAGTTCAGAAACATAAGGGTTCCCTTAAGTTTATTGCAGTATTATTTACAATACCCAAGATCTGGAAGTGACCTAAGAAGTGTCCTTCACAGATGAAAGAACAAATAATATGTGAGATAGATACATAGATATCTATATCTATATCTATATCTATATCTATATCTAGTTATGTGAGTTATATAGATATCTATATGTGAGATAGTTATCTAGATATCTATATATTTATCTATGTTTTTATATATAGATCTATATCTATATCTATGTATCTTATATATATAGATCTGTATCATTTATATATAGATATATCTATATACATAGATATGAGATAGATATCTAATATCTAGATATCTGTCTCACAAATATATACATATACATATATATGTATATATATGACAATGGTTTTGTATTTATTCAGCCAGAGAAAGAATGTGATCTTGATATTTGCAACAACATGGATAAGTTTAGAGGATGTTAAGATAAGTGAGATGTCAGACAAAACAAAGCCTATGGTTGCACTTTTATGCAGAATGTTAAAAAACAAAATAAATAAAATGGAACCAGATCCATAAATACAGTGAACACACTGGTGGTTGCAGGGATTGGGGTGAAAGGGTGAAAGGAAGTGGGAGGTACAGGCTTCCCACTATGAAATGAATAAATCATGTGGATGATAGATGCAACATAGAGAATATAATCTCTGGTATTAGAATAATTGCATAGTGAAAGATGATAGCTACACTTTGTGAACCAAGTATAACGTATGGAGTTTATTGAATCACTATGTTGTATACCTGAAAGTAATATATTGTTCGTCAACTATACTTTTTATTGTTTTTCATTTTAATTCTAGTATAATCAGCAATTATTTTTCAAATTAAAATTTGTTTTAATCTTTTTGATTAAACAAAGCAATTATTGACTGAATTAGTGTATTGATAATAAGCAATGACAGCTGAGTTGTAAATTATGTAAATCTTTCAAATAATTAGCCACTTAGTCAATTTTTTCAAAGAATACCCAATAATGTCCTTAAGTTTTGATTTATGACCCTCTAGTTAATAAATCCTCTTTTTCTACCTTGAAAAATGTGTTTCAAATGGTTTTAGAAAAAAACAATTTTTTTTTCATATTGACCGAGTAAACAATATTGGACATTTTTTTAAGATTGTATTTATTTGTTTGACAGAGACAGAAACCACAAGTAGGCAGAGAGGCAGGGAGAGAGAAAGAGAGAGAGAGAAGCAGACTCCCTGCTGAGCAGAGAGCCTGTTGCAGGCTCCATCCCTGGATTCTGAGATCAGACTAGAGCCAAAGGCAGAGGCTTAACCCACTAAGCCACACAGATGTCCTCAGTATTGGACATTTTGAGAAAAGTCTACATTGTACATTAATTTAGGGATATGAAGTATAATCATTTGTGTGAACTGGTAGGTGATGAGAGTAGAACTTTAACACCCCACTATACATCTCTTCACACTCTGGGAATTTTTATAATTGCTATTACTGTTTGTTTCCTTGTTTAGTTTTACCTTTGATTACTGTCCTGATTCTTTTCAACACAAATTGAGGTAAAGTTGGGAGGAAGGTAATGCTTAAGATACTGGAAATTCAATCAATGAAGAACAATATACATCTTAGCTCTATAGGAATAACTAATGTAATGCCTCTAGAATACTTCTATTAGTTCCAAGGAGAGCATTTGCTTAAAGATCTCATCAGACACATTGAAAAGTGAGGCATGGAAGTGTCACAGGCTATGGTAGTCAGTCCTGCTTAGATAAAAATTATCAATTTAAAGGACAGAGAAACAGGCTTTCTATGAGACATTTCACCCCCTGCAGAGAAAGGCCATCATGGGGAGTCATGGCCTTAGTAAAAACTTTAACTTCTTAATGTCTTCTTGCTTATGCTCATGAAGAAATGTTCTGAATACTGCTCTAGATTACATTCCCCCCAAATACATGAAAGAACACATGCATTCTGAAACCAGAAAATGCCATCCTGATGCAAAACTAACTTCAATTAACAAATGATGTCACAGAGAATTGTATTACCTCTGGATACATAAACAAGCACATAATCAAACAGAGATATAATCTGGTTTCTAAACCCTCAAATTTAAGTGTAGATCAGAAATGAAGTGCATTTTTTTCTTGATGAAATTGATAAGAAGCAGAAGGCTAGCTGAGGACAAGGCAGAAGCTGACACCCCACACTTCCCCCTATGAGATATATGTGATATTCCTTAGGCACTCCAGGCTGCCCTAGAGAAAAAAAAAAAAAAAACCAAACATTTAATTGGTAGAGATCACAATCCTGAAAGACCTGAGTCTCTCTAAGTCTACAAATGTCCCAGTTATTTACAAGGAAAAAGCTTTCTTATCAATAGCCTAACTTTCAGAGGTCCATAACTCCATTCCTGAAACCCTAATATCATCCTCCATAAAATTGAGGGAGGCTGAGGCAGAGCAAAATGTAAATAAATTTGAATTTCTTCTAAGCCTAAAGTTCATTGACAAGGATGTATGATAGGAGGAGTGTGACATTCTTGCAAGAATTTCCCAACTATCTTACTATTAATGACTTACTTAAAGGAAAACAACCTTAACAAATGGCAAAATACCAGTATCCTGTGTGTCTTCTTTAATACATGAAAGTTCTTTTAGACCACTCTTTTTCCTTAACTCCCCAAATCCCATGAGATATAATCAGCCACACCTCACAAACCCCAGAGAAGCAGCTTTTTCTGCCCATGGGTCTTGCTCCTGTGCTTTAATAAACCACCATTTTGCACCAAAGATGTTTCAAGAATTCTTTCTTGGTCTTTGTCTCTAGATTCCACTCCACTGCACCTCATCTAGATCCCAAAACTACGTGAAAATAATTGACCTTAACCAGACAACCTCTATTTTCTGAAAAACGCTCAGAGTTTTGAATATGTACTTACATATTTTTTCTGATTAGTTTTTCTTGTTCCCAATTTGAAATGCTAAAGGCCCCCTACAAACCAATTATGAATTTGGTGTTAATATTACAATGTACTTCTTCCACAAATGAACCCAATCTCCACAGTTTTTGCTGTTGTTGTCTTGGGTTCCTTTGAGTTGTTTGTTGTTGTTCTTGTTGTTTCATTTACCTTTGGCTTTTCTAACACGCAGAAATAGAACACAGATGGTTACACTGATGACCAGGAGAACCAGGAGAACAACCAACCACACTATCCAGGTAAAGTCCTCAAGAAATAAGGAATCTGAAAAATAGAGATTGTCTCATTAAGTATCTAGCTTGGTAACAGTGACTTGGCTTCTGTGAACAGATCCCAAGAGTTTTCTTTTAGGAGACGTTGCTAGAAATGACACAGATTCTTTTTTTTTTCCCTAAAGATTTTATTTATTTATGTGACAGCAACGCAGTGAGAAAGAGAATAGAAGCAGAGAGAGTGGGAGCAAGGAGCCTAATGCAGGTTTCAATCCCAGGACACTGGGATCATGACCTGAGCTGAAGACAAATACTTAACCACCAAGCCACCCAGGCACTCCCAGATTCTAAGCCTCACCTATCCTTCCCTGGAATTCTACAGAATTCAGGAATGCTAAAGTGGCTTCCATTCCCTTTGTTGTTCCTAATGTATGGAGATGCAGAAATTTTATTTTATAAATCATAATGTTTTAATACATTGAAAACATACAAGTAATGCTTCAGACATCTATGTACCTACAATCAAGATTTAGCAACATTAATATTACTCTATGTAACAAATAATTCTGTCATAATTAATAAAAACCTACAAATGCAATAAGGTATTTCTTTTCATATTTGTTTCCAATTTTTCACCTTTGGTTCCCCAAACTGTCTTTGTCATGTGTTCTTTCTATCCAATTATTTTCTACATAAATATATATGTGATCTTGAAAATATGTCAATGAATGAGAGGCATGTGGAGCTTCTCTAAAGATTAAAGGAGAAACTGTGACATCTTGGATAATAAGCCAAATGGGATTCACAGTCTAGGTTTTAGAAACAAATGTTTAATTCAATTTAAGGTTTCTTATGGGATATCTGCCAACTGGCAACTTTAATCAATAAATTAAAAACTATTGTTTTCTTATTTTTCTAATGAATACTTATTTTAAAAGAGGTGTCAAGGACACATTCCTTCAGAGACTACCCTCATTTAAGATTTCAACAAGATGTCTCTAGAATTTTTATTTGGTGATCTCAAACCCATTAGTATATTAAAAAAAAAATATATCTCCTACATTCAGACTTTCAAGAGCATTATAATATTGTCCCAACTCATAATACCTTATTATATGTTTCAACTCATTTCTTCGGTATAAAAATCTCAGTAAGAAACTCCTAAATTCCTCTATTCTTTGTAATACTAAAGTTGTTGAACAAAAATCCTCTATTTTGTATGTGTGTTTGCTTTTTTCACATTCCCAAACTCAAGTTCTCTTCCTCATTATCTGTGTTTGTGTGTGTGTGTGTGTGTGTGTGTGCTTTTTTTTTTAAATTTAATTTTTTATTTCTTTAAATTTTATTTTATTTTTTCAGTGTTTCAAGGTTCATTTTTTATACACCACACCCAGTGTTCCATGCAATACATGCTTTCCTTAGTACCCACCACCAGACTTACCCATCCCCCTAACCCCCTCCCTTCCAAAACTCTGTTTCTCAGGGTCCACAGTCTCTCATGGTTCATCTCCCCTCCATTTTCCCCCATTCTCTTTTCCTTTCCTTGTCCTAATGTCCACCATATTATTTATTATGCTCCACAAGTAAGTAAAAACCATAGGATAATTGACTTATTTCTCTCAGCATAATATCCTCCAGTCCTGTCCATGTTGATACAAAATTTGGGTATTGATCTTTCTGGTGGAGGCATAGTACTCCATTGTATATATGGACCATGTCTTCTTTATCCTTTGTCTGTTGTAGGTCATCTTGGCTCTTTCCACAGTTTGGCAATTGTTGTCATTGTTGCTATAGACATTGGGGTACAGATGGCCCTTCTTTTCACTACATCTCTATCTTTGGGATAAATAACCAGTAGTGCAATTGCAGAGTCATAGGGCAGCTCTATATTTAATTTCTTAAGCAACCTCCACACTGCTCTCCAAAGTGGCTGCACCAACTTGCCTTCCCACAAACAGTGGAAGAGGGTTCTCCTTAATCCACATCCTCCCCAACACGTATTGTTTACTGTAGTTATGGCCATTGTAACTGGTGTAAGGTGGTATCTCAATGTGCTTTTTTTAAAAGATTTTATTTATTTATTTGACAGAGAGAGAGAGAGAGAGATCACAAGTAGGCAGAGAGGCAGGCAGAAAGGGGGAAGCAGGGTCCCCACCGAGCAGACAGCCTGATGTGGGGCTTGATCTCAGGACCGTGAGATCCTGAACTGAGCCAAAGGGAGAGCCTTAACCCACTGAGCCACCCAGCTGCCTCCTCTCAATGTACTTTTGATTTGAATCTCCCTGATGGCTAATGATGATAAACATTTTCTCATGTGTCTATTAGCCATTTGTATGTCTTCTTTGAATGTGTCTCTTCATGGCCTCTGCCCATTTCTTGGCGTGATTATCTGTCTTTTGAGTGTTGAGTTTGAGGAGTTCTTTATAAATCTCAGATATCAGTCCTTCATTTTCTTTATTATCTTAAAATAATGTGACTTCCCAAACTAAAAGCATTATAGAGGGCACGTATTGCATGGAGCACTGGGTGTAGTGCATAAACAATGAATCTTAGAACACTGGAAAAATAAAATTAAATTAAAAATAGTAAGAAAACAATAAAAAAAGAAATGACACTTTGCTTGTTGATAGGAGGTGAAACAAATATTTATCTACTGTAGGAAACCATATTATGGCTCAGTATTTTTCTAAGAAATGGAAACATAATAGAAATATGGTGAAATGTCCTCAGGAGTTTATTATTCTATCTGGGGAAATAGTGAAACATATAATCACAAAAATATATGAGTAAAGAGGTCACTGAACACAGAAAAGTTGATAACCATTTCATGGGAAGATAAGATAAAGTATTGAGGGACGAGAAGGAAACTCTCAGTTACAGAAAAGCAGAGCAAATGTGTCAATGACAAGCTACAAGGGGTATTGCATGTTTGAATATGTTCAGAGAATTATGTGGGATATGGAGAATTAGATACATGGAAGACAGGGATGAAAAATGAAGCTGAAGAAATAGGAAGGACGAGAGAGAGACAGGGTTGCTGTTGATAGGGTGAAATACTTCAAATAAAGGTATTTGCATATACAGTAAGTAGTGAGATAGTTTGGACAATCTCTTTCTTTGAAAGATCACTTTTGGTAGGTATAAAGAACAGGCAGAAGTCTGAGCTCTTCTTTGCCTGTGATATTATTTTTGTTACTGTAAAAAATTCATGAGGTAGACAGTAATATTACCCATATATAACAGATGGAAACTGAGCACAGAGAGCTCAATAGTTACCCAAGATCATGAAGCTAGTAAATGGCTCTGCCAGAATTCAAATTCTATTTGACAGATGGGAGAAAACACCAAGTAGTGAAAAAGTAGCTTTCCCTAGACAGTGGGATCAGACATTTAGGAGGAACTTTGAAATATTCCTCAAAATTCTTTTTCTCACTTTGAATGCCTTTGTGAACTCATATATTTATTTTTATAAAGTAGAACAATGACATTTCTAACATAAAAAGGAATACAAAACAAGACCAAATGTGATTTTTTACAAGTCTTCCACATTAAGAATCACAAATGGATAAACTAGAATATTCTTCTTGGTGTGTCAGTCATGGATCTTTGTCAGCAAGATCTTAATTATCCCAATGATACAGATATAGTGAAAAGGAGGGCCATATGCACCCTGACGTTCATAGCAGCAATGTCCACAATGGCCACACTGTGGAAGGAGCCAAGATGCCCTTCAGCAGATGAATGAATAAAGAATGGTCCATACACACAATGGAATATTCTTCAACCATCAGAAAGGATGAGTATCCACCATTTGCACTGACATGGATGGGACTAGAGGAGATTATGCTAAGTGAAATAAGTCAAGCAGAGAAAGTCAATTATCATATGATTTCCCTTATTTGCAGCATATAAGGAATGGCATGAAGGACATTAGGAGAGGAAGGGAAAAATGAAGGGGGGAACAAGATGGGGAGATGAACCATGAAAAACCAAGGACTCCAGAAAACAAACTGAGGAGTTTAGAATGGAGGGGAATGGGTGGATGGGTGAGCCTGGTGATCCCTATTAAGGAGGGCACAGACTGCATGGAACACTGGGTGTTATACACAAACAATGAATCATGAAACACTACATCAAAAACTAATGACGTACTGTATGGTGACTAACATAATGATAAAAAATAAATCTTAATTAGCAATGATATTGCTAATGATAACTGACCTGCCAAGGAAACATGCACTTCCTTCTCAACATTGAGTATTGTGTTCCTTACAACACAGGACACATCTGCTCTTGAACTTTTGTCCACTGTGAGAGATGATTCCACATGAAACAATCCACTTCCTTCCATTGTCTTTGTCTCAGAGCCTGGTGCCAGATGCAGTCCTTGATGGTTCCTCCATTGAACCTCAGGCTCTGGATACCACCCCGTGGACATGCAGGTCACTTTAAAGTCCTTTTTATTTCCAGGTTCAATGTGGATATGAGGGGCCCTACCCGAGACTAGAATAGCCAAAGACAGAGAAATTACACATCTCCAAATGTTTTCTTGCCATTTTACATTTTAACTAACTTCTATGAAACTCAATTTTCTTATTTATAAAAGTGGAGTTAAGAAAATAAACTAGTCACAGAAAATTTTGGAAAAAAAGAAACCAGCTGTATCAACATTTAATAAAGTACCCAAATGCCCAGCATGCCTGAATTAATTGTTTACTTTTTACCTTCCCTACTTTGAAACATCACTGAGTAATTTTATTCAATGATTCTTAAAGTTGGGAAGAAAAACATCCATCAAATCACTTGGAACCTCAAAGCTAAAGGCACACATTAGTTGGTGGTTTTCTGAGGCAAGTTACTAGTCATTCTCAAATATCTATTAATGTCTAATTCTAAAGATGTTATTTTTTTATAAGAACTTATAATGTTGGGAATGTTACTGACATCAATGTGGTCCAGATAAACTAGATACAGGTAACTACTACGTACCTGAAATATTGTTAGGAACTGAATTTTATATTTACATCAATCAAATGTATATCAAAAACATTTAAATTTCAATTTAACACGTGGTTAGTAGCCACCATTTTGGATAGAACCCTTTGGGAAACAATATAAATTTTAACTGTGTATATATCAGCCCTGGTTAAGAATGCATGTTCCAACACTCCAGACTTAAAATTAGAAGTGACTTTGAGATATCAATGGTGTGTTTCAAATGAAAATGATGTATGTGCTTTCCCTCAAAGTAAAGAGATACTCCTTTTCTACATTTTTTCTCCCTTCTCAAGGGCTGGAGAATTCAGAGTGTGAGTCATCTTCAACAGTGGATTGTATGGATGTGGCGAAAACATCCTGATAAGAAATGTGCGAATCGCACAGTGTCTAGCCAACTCTTCTGATTCTGTGCTCCTTTGTGCTTTTATCACAGAATAAAGAAGCTCTGGTTTAAGCTACTGTCTTCTGTAGTTCAGTGGATATTAGTGCAGCATTCCACACAGTATTATGTAGATACAGTGGTAACAACAAAAACAACAAAAATCAAATTTACTGGGATCAAATTAGCCCTATTGTGAGTTGAAATGTGTCTTCTGAAAGGATATGTTCTAGTTCTAACCTTCAATACCTGGCACTTATTTGGATACCATTTTGTACAAGTAATTAGTAAAGAGGAATTTATCCAGGATTGGGGTGGCTTATAATCCAAAGTGAATGTGGTCTATATAAGAAAGAAATTTGGACACAGAGACACAGGAAAATGGCCCTGTGAAGTTTGCAGCAGAGAATGTAGAGATTCCAGCATAAGACAAGTCATGCCTGGGGCTACAAGAACCTGGAAGAGGCAAGGAATCATTCTTCTCAGATGCTTCCCTGAGACCATAATGCTGATGATATCTTGATTGTGGACTTTGTCCTCCAGAATTGTGAGAAGGTACACTTCTGTTGTTTTGGGCCATCTTATTTACAGTAATTTGTTATGGCAGTCCTTCTATTAAGTTGGTGAAAGAAAATGATCTAATGTTATCTGATACTGCATGGAAGGCCAGACCCTGACAAATCACCAGGAGTTAGTAAATAACATGTTACACCAAGGATGACTTCATTGGCACAGTGGTGTCTCCCAGTGCTGGTACTGATAAACAGTATTTTCAGAATATAATAGCTTTGAGAATCAATGGAGAATCATGATTATGAGGAGAAGTTCTAGATTCAAAAGTTACATTTGTACTGGCTGGCAACACCAATGGACCAACCTCTCTATACCTCCATTCCCTGTTTGTGAAATGACGATAAAAATTGTCTCAACCCATGTAATGGGTATAAAAATTACTCTATTAAACTGCTTACTGGGTTGTAATAAATATTATTCACCTTAAAGAGTTCATCAATTAAGAATACAAAGAAATTATGTTTTTCATTTTCCAGGATCTTTACATTTGAAAGGCCATCACATTACATTTCACATATTCAGGCTACCTTCTAGGACTTGAAGAGAAATGCAATTATGGGTGGGGATTTTCTGAAGACAAAATTCAATAACTATTTTTTTATTTTTTGGTAGAAACACAATAAATGTTTCATTAGTATCTGATTTTTTGGAGAGAGAAAAGTAATGTTGTACTTCAAGTTATACCATTCTCTTTACCTCTTTAAATTTGTGGTCTGTTGGTAAAATGCATTGTGTGGGTTAAGCCTCAATTAAAAATAGCAGTGGGAAATATGGGTGAGGGAATGGATATTTTTAGAGGATTGAAACATGTATTCCAAATGTTGCCTTAGCCATTCGTGATGTAACTTGAGTTATCAAGTCAAGACTGAGGGGCTGAAGTGGAAAAAAAAAAAAAGTTAGCTAATAAGAGAGGAAATCAAGTCACCATGGTTCTCTTACTAATGTGGGTTTCTGACTGGCATACGTGAGGCCAGGATGGCTTCTGACACAGCACAGGCTGACTTAAATACCATTCTTTACCCATTTTGAATCTCTTGGATTTTCATTGTCTTATGACCATGGCAAGGAGAGAAAACCTATAGTGTTTATCATCATTATAAGGTTATGTCATCTTATATCAGAACTTTCAATTTTCTTTCTTAGCTTTTAGGACATATTTTTTGTTAAGTTTAGTTAAAATTTCTTTGGATGTTCTAGGCCTAGTAAAATAGGTGGGTGGAATTTATCACTATTTTTTTGTAATATATATCCATAGTACAAATTAAGATCACCATAGGATTTATCTTAGTTTTATTTATTTATTTTTATGTCTGAATTTTTTGTTTATTTTTATCTTTACTTTTTTAAAAATTTTATTGTTATATTAGATTCTATACAGTACGTATATACATATCTTAGTTTTATTTAAAAAAATTGTGCTTGGGTAGCAAATACAACTTCCCTTCCATATGATTTGGAAAAATCAACAAAATGATGTATCAGATAACCTCATTTATAAGATATAGGAGATTGTAAAGTAAATTCTAGGATGTGTGTCAACTGACAATTTTTGCAGCTAATGACAAACTCATTCTGAAACACAATGCCAGAGTTGAGTGGTAATAACTTCAAGATAGGAAATGCATTCTTCTAAAGAAACTGGGGTAAAATGGAAGACTACTGGAAAGTTGTTTTCTATTTAGTGATAGGATAACTGTACAAATAACAAGTCTGAGATAAAATTGATATGATCTTGAGAAGTGGCATGTTGTTTATTCAAGAAGCAACAGTAACAATTGGCTCTCTAATTCAGACCTCCTAATATGGGTTTACCTAAGGTTTAGGAAATGTCTGTAGGAATTCATGAAGTGGATGTCTAACACCTGGATTGCTTTGGAAGTTACCACAGTAGAGTGACTGATCCCTGCTCTAAAGGCAAAACTCAGTGAATAGGTAAACATAATTGATCTCATTCATTCCTAGTGCCTGGCTAAATGCCTCCATGGGAGTGACACTCATTTGCATGCAATAGAGACTTCCACTGAGGAATCCCAGTCTACTTACCTAAAGATGCAGATTTACTCTAAACCCAGGAAGGAATCACAGAAGGAGGCAACTATTTGCTCCTTTACTCTGCAGAAAAACTATTAGGGGATGTGTGAATCAAAGTGTCTGGTAACAAAAAACTCTGACTCAAAAAGGTGTTTAAAACTTGCAAAGAAATCTCTTCACAACAACTTCTTTTAATTTATGAAAATTATATAAGCATCCACCCTTTAGTATGTAAATATGGATTATGACTACTTAGTTCATAATCAGAATTTTTACTAAATAGGAGGTAGGAATATTTAGAAACAGGTAAGGGAGGAGGAGAAAAATTTCCCAGTCTTTGGGAAGAAGGCAATATTATTGCCTCCATCTGATGAATTGGGTTTATGTCTCATAATGTCCATTATAAAGGAGAGGATAGAGAAACTTATCATCTGAGCTCAATATAAGGTCTCACAATGTTTATAGAGAAAATGCTGATTATCGCTCATTGCATGATTGAATTGGAATGCTTAACTTTCATTCTGGCAGTACAGTTACATTGTTTTGTTTTATTTTGTCTTGTTTGTTTGGAAAATATCTGAGAGGAGTGAGATCTAAGGGGACAAATTATGAAAGGATCTGAATAAATATGGATGTCATACTGGGAGTCAGAAACACTACATTTGATTGGACTATTATCAGAATGGGCAGCAGCAAGTTTCAAAAAACCTAGCTTGATAGCAGGCTGGTGAGATTCTTTCTGCCTCTGTTTAGTTCATTCTGTGTTTCTGAATAGAGACTAAGATACATTTCTGGGACTGAATCTTCTGGGATCATACCTACTATAACCCCTGTTCTTTCTTTCCTTCAAAGTAAAGATGTTGGCATAGAAAAGATGAAAATATATTTTTACTAGAGCCAAAGAATGCTGGGATGGACTGATTAGAATGATTTTACTTATTTAAATTTCTTGATATTCCATCATAGTGTATGTATAGATTTAGCCAACTTTAACCATCTAAAGGATACTTTAGACTCCTGATCAAAAATAAATAACAATAGCACTAATAATAATAATAATAATAATAATTGTGTATGAGTTTTAATTTGCAGAAACTTACCTGTGACCAACACTTGGAATGTTGCATCATTGTAATATGTGGAGCTTTCAAAGAAACATGCATACTCCCCTCCATCTGAAAGTTGGATGGGACGTATCCTTAAGGCAACATGGCCTTTGGTAATATTCTCCTTCAGGAACTCTGTTCTCCCTTGGTATTCTGGCATCTGCTGCTCCATGTCAACCTGGGAAGTACTATAATGATGCACCAGGCCAAAAGGATCATTACGGTACCATTTCACTTCCATGTTCTGAGCATCCATTGATGGGCTGAGCTGGCAGGACAACACAGCCTCTTCCCCAACCAAACCAATGACTGGTGCTCTGGGTCCTATCACATAGAATTGTCCTGGAAATAATTTCAAAAACAATGGATCATCACTGAGACTGTGACAGGCATCATTGTGACCATCTGATCAGTTACCAAGTAAACCAGGCTAACTGACAGTAAACTATATGACAGTAAGCCATTTAATGAACAGATCTAAAATAAGGATACACAATACACTTTAAGTGTAGCCAGATAGTAGAGGACATGATGTCAATGTACAATAGTCATATAATCTTAATAAAAACTTAATTGGGTTTTCCCTTTGCCTATGGTTGGAATTATATCAATCTCATTCTTTATGCTTTATATTCATTCTATGTGATATAAATTATTATTTTCATTTAAAAATGGGAATATTGAATCAGTCAATAATTATTTATTGGGTCAGTGATTAATAAATTGAGTGAATAGTAAATTCTCCTTAAATGCTTAATGACGGGGACACGTGTGTGGCTCAGTCAGTTAAGCTGCTGCCATCAGCTAAGGTCCTTATCCCAGAGTCCTGGGATCCAGTTCTGCAGGGAGCTTGCTTCTCTCTCCACCTCTGCCTGCCACTCTGCCAGCTGGTGTGCTCTCTCTCTCTCTTAATCTCTCTCTCTCTCTGACAAATAAATAAATATACAAAATCTTTAAAAAAATAAATACTTACTGATGAAAATGAACTGAGAATTCTAAAAGCAACAAACAAACATTTCCAAGCTTTAAAACATGTTATCAAATCTTATATAACTAATAATGAAATATAATGAGAAACTTTTAGAAATGCAGTTTTTCTGTTAAAAAATGGACTATTTATATATTTTCCTAATTTAGAATATAAGTGTAAGACCCTGTATACAACATAAATTTTCTAATGTTTTACAATGATATACACATAATGAACAACCATAGATTAAATACAAATCTTAAAAAAAATAATTTTTTCCTGGTTTAAATCATTCAAAGTTCTTTTCTTCAAGTATTCATGTTCAAATACTTCTTTCATAAGGATCTAGGGTTATCACTTTAAAATATAAACATAAAGAATGATAATATTCTTATCTCTTTGTGTATTTTTTAACGTTTTTATTATTTTATTTTTTTAAATTTATTTTTTATTTATTTTCAGCATAACAGTATTCATTATTTTTGCACCACCCCAGTACCCCATGCAATCCGTGCCCTCTATAATACCCACCACCTGGTACCCTGACCTTCCACTCCCTGCCACTTCTAAACCCTCAGATTGTATTTCAGAGTTTATAGTCTCTCATGGTTCACCTCCCATTCCAATTTGCCCCAACTCCCTTCACCTCTCTATATCCCCATGTCCTCCATGCTATTTGTTATGTTCCACAAATAAGTAAAACCATGTGATAATTGACTCTCTCTGCTTGACTTATTTCACTCTGCATAATCTCTTCCATTCCCATCCATGTTGCTACAAAAGTTGGGTATTCATCCTTTCTGATGGAGGCATAATACTCCATAGTGTATATGGACCACATATTCCTTATCCATTCATCCGTTAAAGGGCATCTTGGTTCTTTCCACAGTTTGGCGACTGTGGCTATAAACATTGGGGTAGAGATGGCCCTTCATTTTACTACATCTGTATCTTTGGAGTAAATACCCAGGAGTGCAATTGCAGGGTCATAGGGAAGTTCTATTTTTAATTTCTTGAGGAATCTCCACCCTGTTTTCCAAAGAGGCTGTACCAACTTGCATTCCCACCAACAGTGGAAGAGGGTTCCCCTTTCTCCACATCCCTTCCAATACATGCTGTTTTCTGTCTTGCTAATTTCAGCAATTCTAATTGGTGTAAGGTGATATCTCAATGTGGTTTTAATTTGAATCTCCCTAATGGCTAGTGATGATGAACATTTTTTCCTGTCTCTGATTGCCATTTGTATGTCTTCATTAGAGAAGTGTCTGTTCATATCTTCTGCCCATTTTTTGATATGCTTGTCTGTTTTGTGTGTATTGAATTTGAGGAGTTCTTTATAGATCCTGGATATCAACCTTTTGTACTGTCATTTGCAAATATCTTCACCCATTCTGTGGGCTGCCTCTTTGTTTTCTTGACTGGTTCCTTTGCAGTGGAGAAGCTTTTGATTTTGATGAAGTCACAAAATTTCATTTTCGCTTTTCTTTCCTTTGCCTTTGGAGATATATCTTGAAAGAAGTTGCTGTGGCTGATATCGAAGAGATTACTGCCTATGTTCTCCTCTAGTATTCTGATGGATTCCTGTCTCACATTGAGGTCTTTTATCCATTTTGAGTTTATCTTTGTGTACAGTGTAAGAGAATGGTCAAGTTTCATTCTTCTACATATAGCTGCCCATTTTTCCCAGCACCATTTATTGAAGAGACTGTCTTTTTCCAACTGTATATTTTTTCCTGTTTTGTCGAAGATTGTTTGACCATAGAGTTGACGGTCCATATCTGGGTTCTCTACTCTGTTCCACTGGTCTATGTGTCTGTATTTATGCCACCACTCTTGTTCAACATAGTATTAGAAGTCCTAGCAACAGCAAGCAGACAACAAAGAGAAATAAAAGGTATCCAAATTGGTAGTGAAGAAGTCAAACTCTCTCTCTTTGCAGATGACATGATTCTTTATATGGAAAACCCAAAAGACTCCACCCCCAAACTACTAGAATTCATACAACAATTCAGCAGCATGGCAGGATACAAAGTCAATGTACAGAAATCAGTGGCTTTCTTATACACTAATAATGAAAATACAGGAAGGGAAATTAGAGAATTGATTCCATTGTCTATAGCACCAAGAATCATAAGATACCCGGGAATAAACCTAACCAAAGAGGTAAAGGACCTGTATTTGAGAAACTACAGAACACTCATGAAGGAAATTGAACAAGACACAAAAAGATGAAAGATCATTCCGTGTTCTTGGATCGGAAGAATAAACTTTGTTAAAATGTCTATACTGCCTAGAGCAATCTATAATTTTAATGCTATTCCGATCAAAATTCCACCAGTATTGTTCAAAGAGCTGGAGCAAATAATCCAAAATTCTTTAATGTTTTTAAATTTAAATTTACTTTTAAATAAATTGTTACAAGATTCATTATTTAGGCACCACACCCAGTGCTCCCTGCAACACATGCCCTCCTTAATACCTACCAGCAGGCTCACCAAAATCCTCAGTTTCTCAGAGTCCACAGTCTCACATGATTTCCCAACTGACTTCTCTGCATCTACTAATGTCCTCCATGTTATACCTTATGCTCCACAAGTAAGTAAAAGCACATGATAATTGACTCACTCTACTTTGCTTATTTCAAGTCAGTAAATCATCATCATCATCATCATTATCATCATGAATCTCCTTCATTCCCATCCATGTCGATACAAAAGTTGGGTATTTATCCTTTCTGATGGAGGCATAGTACTCCATAGTGTATATGGACCACATCTTCCTTATCCATTCATCTGTTGAATGATATCTTGTTTTTTTTTTTTTTTTCCAGTTTGGTGTCAGTTGCCACTGATGCTTTGAACATTGCGTTACAGATGGTCTTTCTTTTCACTACATCTGTGTCTTTAGGGTTAAATACCCAGTAGTGCAATTGCAGCGTCATAGGGAAGCTCTATTTTTAATTTCATAAGGAAGCTCCACACTGTTATCCAAAGTGGCTGCACCAACTTGCATCCCAACCAACAGTTTAAAAGGCTCCTCTTTCTCCACATCCTCTCCAACACTTGTCATTTCCTGTCTTGTTAAGTCTGGCCCTTCTAACTGGTGAGGGTGGTATCTTAATGTGGTTTTGATTTGAATCTCCCTGATGGCTAATGATTATGCACATTTTTTCATGTAACTGTTAGCCTTTTGTATATCTTCTTTGGAGAAGTGTCTGTTCATGTCTTCTGCACATTTTATGATGTGATTATCTGTTTTTGTGTGTGTGTGTGTGTGTGTTGAGTTTGAGGAGTTCTTTATAGTTCCTGGATATTAACTCTTTGTCTGTATTGTCATTTGAGAATATATTCACCCATTCTTTGGGCTTTCTCTTTGTATTGTTGATGGTTTCCTTTGCTGTGAAGAAGCTTTTGATCTTGATGAAGTCCCAAATGTTCACTTTTGCTTTTGTTTTCTTTACCTTTGGAGACATATCTTGAAAGAAGTTGCTGTTGCCGATGTCAGAGAGGTTTCTGTCTATGTACATCACTAGGATTTTGATAGATTCCTTCCTCATGTTGAGGTCTTTTATCCATTTCGAGTTTATCTTAGTTTATAGTGTAAGAGAATGGTCAAGTTTCATTTTTCTACACATAGCTGTCCAATTTTCCCAGCACCATTTATTGAAGAGACATTTTCCTCTGTATATTTCTCCTGCTTTGTCAAAGATCAGTTGACCATAGACTTGTTGGTCCATACCTGTGCTCTCTACTCTGTTCCACTGTTTTATGTGTCTGTTTTTTGTGCCAACACTATGTCTGCCTTGGGGAACACAGCATTGCAGTAAAGATTGAAATCATGCGGGCGCCTGGGTGGCTCAGTGGGTTAGGCCGCTGCCTTCAGCTCAGGTCATGATCTCAGGGTCCTGGGATCGAGGCCCGCATCGGGCTCTCTGCTCAGCAGGGAGCCTGCTTCCTCCTCTCTCTCTGCCTGCCTCTCTGCCTGCTTGTGATTTCTCTCTGTCAAATAAATAAATAAAATCTTTATAAAAAAAAAAAAAAAAAAAAAAAAAAAAAAATCATGCAACATGATGCTCCCAGTTCTGTGTTTCTTTTTCAACATTTCTTTAGTAATTCAGGGTCTCTTCTGGTTTCATACATATTTTAGGATTGTTTGTTTCAGCGCTTTGAAAAATGAAAGTGGAATTTTTATCGGGATGGCATTGAAGATATAGATTGCTTTGGGCCGTATAGACATTTTATCAATGTTAATTCTTCCAATTGATGAGCATGGAATGCTTTTCCATCTTTTTTTTTTTGTCTTCTTCAGTTTCTTTCATGAGTGTTCTGTAGTTCCTCAAGTACAGATCCTTTCCCTCTTTGGTTAGGTTTATCCCCAGGTATCTCATGATTCTGGTGCTATAGTAAATGGAATCAATTCTCTAATTTCCCTTTCCATATTTTCATTGTTAGTGTATAAGAAAGGAACTGATTTCTGTACATTGATGTTGTATCCTGAAATCACTGAATTCCTGTATGTGTTCTAGTAGTTTGGGAGTAGACTCTTTTGGGTTTTCCATATAAAGTGTCATGTCATCTGTGAAGAGAGAGAGTTGGACTGCTTCTTTGCCAATTTCAATACCTTTTATTTCTCTTTATTGTCTGATTACTGTTGCTACGACGTCTGGCCCTGTGTTGAACAACAATGGTGAAAGTGGAAATCCTTGTCGTGTTCCTGATCCCAAAGGGAAGACTGTCAGCTTTTCATCATTGAGGATGATATTTGCTGTGGGTTTTTCACAGAATTTATAAAGTTGAGGAATATTTCCTCTATCCCTATACTTTGAAGCATTTTAATCAGGAATTGATACTGTATCTTTTTTTTTTAAAGATTTTATTTATTTATTTTACAGAGAGAGATCCCAAGTAGGCAGAGAGGCAGGCAGAGAGAGATAGGAGGAAGCAGGCTCATTGCTGAGCAGAGAGCCCGATGCGGGACTCGATCCCAGGACCCTGAGATCATGACCCGAGCCGAAGGCAGTGGCTTAACCCACTGAGCCACCCAGGTGCCCTGGATACTGTATCTTGTCAATTTTTTTTTCTGTAACATTTGAAGGGACCATGTGGTTCTTCTCTCTTCTCTCACTGATTTGTTCTATCACATTGATTGATTTTAAAATGTTGAACCACCCTTGCAACCCAGGGATAAAACACACCTGGTCATAGTGTATAAACTTTTTAATGTACTGTTGAGTCCTATTAGCTAGGACCTTGTTGAGAATCTTGGCTTCCATATTTATCAGGGATATTGGTCTGAAATTTTCCTTTTTGATGGGGTCTTTGCCTGGTTTGGGGATCAGGGTAATGCTGGCTTCATAGAAAGAGTCTGGAAGCTTTCCTTCTGCTTATATTTTTTGAAACAGCTTCAGGAGAATAGGTATTATTTCTTCTCTGAATTCTCCAGGGCATCCATGAGGTCCTGGGCTCTTGTTTTCTGGGAGGTTTTGATCACTGCTTCAATATTGTTACTAGACATTGGTCTATTCAGGTTGTCAATTTATTCCTGATTCAGTTTTTAAAGTTTATAGGTTTCCAGGAACACATCCATTTCATCTAGATTGCTTAACTTGTTGGCATATAACTGTTAATAGTAACTTCTGATGATTATATTTTTTTCCTCGGTATTAGTCATGATCTCTCCCTTTTCCTTCATTATTTTATTAATTTAGGTCCTCTCTCCTTTCTTTTGGATCAGTTTGGCCAGTGGTTTATCAATCTTATTGATTCGTTCAATAAACCAGCTTCCAGTTTCATTGATGTGTTGTACTGTATCTCTAGTTCTAACTCATTGATCTTAACTCTAATCTTAATTATTTCCCTTCTTATGCATGGGGTTGGCTTAATTTGTTGTTGACTTTCTATTTCTTTAAGGAGAACTCTATTTTTAAAATTTATTTATTTGACAGAGAGAGAGAGATCACAAGTAGGCAAAGAGACAGGCAGAGAGAGAGGGGGGAAGCAGGCTCCCTGCTGAGCAGAGAGCCCGATGTGGGGCTCGATCCCAGGACCCTAAGATCACGACCCGAGCCGAATGCAGAGGCTTAACCCACTGAGCCACCCAGGTGCCCCAGAGAACTCTATTTTTAAAGAGAGTTCGTGTATTCTGTATTTTTTTTTTAAGTAAGGCATAAATGGCTATTTTCCCCCCCTTAGGACCACCTTTGCCATATCTCAAGGGTTTTGGACCAATGAGTCTTCATTCTCATTGGTTTACATGAATTCTTTAAGTTCTTTTTTGATTTTCTGGTTGATCCAAACATTCTTAAGCAGGGTGTTCTTTAGCTTCCAAATATTTGAATCACTTTCAAACTTTTTCTTGTCATTGAATTACAGTTCCAAAACACTGTGGTCTAAAAATATGCAGGGGGTAATCTCAATCTTTCAGCATTGGTTGAGCCCTCATTTGTGAACCAGTATGGGGTCTCTTCTGGATAAAGTTCCATGTGTGCTCTAGAAGAATGAATATTCTGTTGTTTTAGGGTGGAATGTTCTGTATATATCTATGAAGTCCATCTGATCCAATGAGTCATTCAAAGCTCTGGTTTCTTTGTTGATTTTCTTCTTGGGTGATTTATTACTAAGAGTGGTGGGTTAAGATCCCTTACTATTAATGTATTTATATCAATATGACTGTCTATTTTGATTAACATTTGGCTTATGTAGTTGGCTGTTCTCATATTGGAGGACATAGATATTTACAATTGTTAGACCTTATTGGTGGATATATCCTTTCATTGATGTAGTGGCTCTGACTAGAGTTTTCAGTTTAAAATCTAATTTATCTGATATGTGAATCATTGCCCCATCTTTCTTTTGAGGCCTGTTGTCATGGAATTTACTTTTCCATCCCTTCACTTTCAGTCTGGATATATCGTTAAGTTCTAAATTGGTCTTTTGTAGACAGCATATGGGCAGGCCCTGTCATTTTATCCAACATACAAAACTTTCCTGTTTTATGGCAGAATTTAGGCTATTCACATTGATAGTGATTATTGAAAGATACATTTTTATTGACATCATGTTGCCTGTGAAATCCTTGTTTCTATAGTTTGTCTGTAAATTTCTGTTCTGTTTCACTCTTGGATTCATTCTTCTTTAATCAAACTACACTGATATTTCTTATAGTGCTGGCTTGATAGACACATACACTTTTAAATCTTTCCAGTCTTGAAAGATCTGTATCTCCTCATCCATTTTGAATGTGAGCCTTGCAGGATAACGTATTCCTGCTGCATGTACTTCTCATTTAGTGCCCTGAATATGTCTTGCTAGCTCTTTCTGGATTTCCAGATTTCAGTGGACAGATGTGAGGTTATTCTCACAGATCTTCCTCTGTACTTAAGGAATCTCTTCCCCCTAGCTGTCCTCAGAACCTCTTGTCTAAAATTGTGGTTCATGAGTCTTACAATCAAATGTCTTTAGGTTTTTCTAGATTCCTTGATCTTGGGGGGTTTTCTTTCTATCTTTAGGACATGAATGCTTGTGCTATCCCCCAGACTGGGAAAATTTTCATCCAGAATTTGTTCAACTATATCTTATAGTCTTCTGTCTTTTTCTGTCCTCTCAGGTATCCCAATAATTCTGATGTTGAAATATTTAATCACATCATTTATTTCCCTAATTCTGTTTTCATGACTTTTAAGCTGTTTGAACCATGCCTCCTCCTCATCTTTTTTATTTTTCATTTTGTCCTCTAGATCACTATTTCTATCTTCTGATTCGGTTACTCTACTATAATACTAATACTAAAACTAATATTAATACTAATACCATTGCAGTATTTAGATTAGATTGGATCTCATTCATAGGATTTTTAACTTCAGCCTTGGTGGCTTTCACTTCTGCCTTTAGAGAATCCATGTTGTCACTAATGATTTTCTCCAACATTGTCATTGCCTAGATCATTGTTACCCTGAATTCTTTTTGCAACATACTGTTCACATCCACATCCAACAGTTCTGATGGAGAAGGCACAGCCTCTGAAATTTTACTCTGTTGGGTGTTCCTCATCCTAATCATTTTGATGAGAAGTGGTTGAGGGAATCTGTAGCTGAATATGCCAACCATGATCCAGGTGAGTTGTTCCCTGGAAAACTTCAGAGCAATCAGAAGTCACTACCAAAAAGAAAGGAAAATGAAAAAGAGAGAAAGAAAGGGGATGAGAGAGAGAAAAAAAGAAAACCCAGGCAAAGTGAGCACCAAAAATAAAATTTATAAGGAATATAAACAAAAATGGAAAGGAAAAAAAAAAAAGACTGACAAAAGTAAATGTCGAGGAAAAAACAAAAAAGAACACAAAGAGCACAGCCGAAGTAAACCCAAGATTCATATAATACCAGAACAAAAACAAATACACAGAAACACAGACAGAAGGAAAAGGTAGTTATAAATCGTTATGTAGGTGAGGAAAGTTATTTTGGTTCTTCCTCTTGTTATCTTTGTTAAAGGATTAAACTTTCCAGAGATAAAGGGATACTAAACCTGGTTTATATGTAGGGGTAGTATTGAATAGAGGAAAATGATTGCCTTGAAGCATATATCTATTTGTATTAAGAAAATAAGAAAAAAGAAAAGAAAAAGAGGAACACAGGTATGTTTATGAAAAAGTTCAACTTAAAAGGTTATTATGGAGTGTGTCGTATTAAACCTTTAGTTGTAATATTAGGTAGGTTAAAGAAATTAAAAAAAACAAGAATCATGAAAATGAATTTGTAAAAAAATGAATGTATGAAATATACAGGTTTTAGGGCAATACCAGGAGCTTAATATATGTTTTCTCCTAATGTTGGAGTTTTACAATTTTATGGGGTCCCTTTGGTGGTTGTTGTCTCATTCTTTTGGCTTGCCTCCTGGAGAAGGGGCTTGATACATTTTTTTTCAGTAAGTCTTCCTAAGGCTGAGTCACCATGCCCCCTATAAAACAGCTGGACTCTGTGGAAACCAGTTTTTCAGGCTTTTGTGGGGGGGGGTGTTGGCAGCTTTTTGCAGCATTTTGGAGGTTTAATGGTAATCCAACTCTACCCAAACCTCCACCTCAAAAAGAAGCCTCATTCTTCTCCCCCTGGGTTGTCCAGAACACTCAGACTCCCACTCTGCAAACTCCACTGAACACCACAACCTCCCACAGACCATATGTGGGCCTCCAGCCACTGTCTCAGGAATTGCCTGAAACACCTGCTTGTCTCTGCACCCCAGTGCAAGTAAAACCATGAGCAATATTTGTCCAGGGATCCCACTTCTGGTGGCTACCTTTGCTGGGACTGCTGTCTGAGGACCAGGCCCACACTGCAGGGTGCGTTCAGTCAAGCAACTCAGGCTGCTGATAAATCCTGAGATTGTGCCAAGTTCATTCAGGTGCTGGCTGGGAGGGTCCAGACCCTCAGCGGTCCTAGAGACTGCAGCCGAGTGCCCTCTCGCCAGGGCAAGAGTGTTTTCTTTGGTGTAGGTGGGGTGCAGTCAGACCCTGGTCACACAGTGCTTGCAGAGTGCAAAAGTGTGATTGAGATGAGAAGAGAGTTGGGGGAAATTGGAAGAGGAGGTGAACCATGAGATAGTATGGAGTCTGAAAAACAATCTGAGGGTTTTGAAGGGGCAGGGGTTGGGAGGTCGGGGTACCAGGTGGTGGGTATTATAGAGGGCACGGATTGCATGGAACACTGGGTGTGGTGCAAAAATAATAAAAACTGTCACACTGGAAATAAAAAAATAATTTAAAAAAAAGTGTGTGGTTCTAGTTAGCCCACCAGACTCCCTCATGGGTAAGCGGGAGTACGACCAGTTGAGTGATGGTCCAAGCAGCACACAGCCTGGGGCTCAGGACCAGGAACTGAAGGTGCTGCTGCACTCTTTCTGGCTCAGGTGTTTGCCCCTTAAGATCTTTTGCTCTTTTTTAGTGATTTTAAAACAGAATCCAAGTTAATCCTGGTCTCCAACCACAGGGCATTTATTGGGGTATTGCTTTCTAATGCATCGCTTCTGGTGGTTCCTCCCTCTTCTGCTTATCCTCCTATCTCAGTTAAAGCCTTCCCACTCCACGTTACATCTCCACTGATGTCCTCTGCCCTGGAGGAGATCCAGGAGTGTATAATCCTATACCTCAGGCTGATTTCATGGGTGTTCAGAGTGTTCAGGTAGATATTTAGTTCACTTTAGGGGACTGGTTGAAGCAGCATCCCTACTTCTCTGCCATATTTCCCCTTCCCTGTGTATGTTAAACCTAGAACCATATAGCTCCAAGATCTAACTTCTTGCTTCTCATACATGTAAAGAAAGCTCTATTTTTCTTTTGGATAGAAGCAAATGATTAGCACAGTTAATCCCTTAATAACTATATGAATTTAAAATGTGTAGCATAAAGTAATATCAAATTGTTTTAGTTAAGACAAAGTTTTTATTGTATATTTTGAGACTTGCATGTAATGGATTGAACCAATTGTTTGGAAAAGTGGGTGAGATTTCTTTCTCTCTTACAGTCTCACTGATTAAGTGTTACACGATCATTTTCATTGGCAGATTGTTTACCATGTGCATTACAGTGTGGCTTGGTATTTATTATTCATGAAACAATTCATTTCTTTTTTATTGAATAATAATTGACACATCATTTTGTTTTAATTTTAGATGTACACCCTAATTATACATTTAAAAATGGTCACCAACATCTCTGGTTAACATTACAATGCAATATTGTTAAAATATTATTGACTCCACCTCCAAACTACTAGAACTCATACAGCAATTCAGCAACCTGGCAGGATACAAAGTCAATGTACAGAAATCAGTGGCTTTCTTATACACTAACAATGAAAATACAGAAAGGGAAATTAGAGAATCGATTCCATTTACAATAGCACCAAGAACCATAAGATACCTGGGAATAAACCTAACCAAAGAGGTAAAGGATCTGTACTGAAGGAACTACAGAACACTCATGAAAGAAATTGAAGAAGACACAAAAATATGGAGGACCATTCTATGCTCTTGGATCTGAAAAATAAACATTGTTAAAATGTCTATACTGCCTAGAGCAATCTATACTTTTAATGCTATTCCGATCAAAATTCCACCGGTACTCTTCAAAGAGCTGGAGCAAATAATCCTAAAATTTGTATGGAACCAGAAGAAACCCCGAATCACTAAGTAAATTTTGAAAAACAAAAATAAAAACTGTTATCACGTTACCTGATTTCAAGCTTTACTACAAAGCTGTAATCACCAAGACAGCATGGTACTGGCATAAAAACAGACACATAGACCAGTGGAACAGAGTAGAGAGCCCAGATATGGACCCTCAACTCTATGGGCAAATAGTCTTCGACAAAACAGGAAAAAATATACAGTGGAAAAAAGACAGTCTCTTCAATAAATGGTGCCGGGAAAACTGGGCAGCTATATGTAGAAGAATGAATCTCGACCATTCTCTTACACCGTACACAAAGATAAACTCAAAATGGATAAAAAGACCTCAACGTGAGACAGGAATCCCTCAGAATCCTAGAGGAGAACATAGGCATTAATCTCTTTGATATCTGCCACAGCAACTTCTTTCAAGATATGTCTCCAAAGGCAAAGGAAACAAAAGCTAAGATGATCTTTTGGGATTTCAACAAAATCAAAAGTTTCAGCACAGCCAAGGAAACAATCAAGAAAACAAAAAGGCAACCCATGGAATGGGAGAAGATATTTACAAATGATAGTACAGACAAAAGGTTCATATCCAGGATCTATAAAGATCTCCTCAAACTCAACACACACAAAACAGACAAGCATATCAAAAAATGGGCAGAAGATAGAAACAGAGAGTTCTCCAATCAAGACATACAAATGGCTATCAGACACATGAAAAAATGTTCATCACTACTAGCCATCAGGGAGATTCAAATTAAAACTACATTGAGATATCACCTACACCAGTTAGAATGGCAAAAATTTGCAAGACAGGAAACAACATGTGTTGGAGAGGATGTGGAGAAAGGGGAACCCTCTTCCACTGTTGGTGGGAATGCAAGTTGGTGCAGCCTTTTTGGAGAACAGTGTGGAGATTCCTCAAGAAATTAAAAATAGAACTTCCCTATGAACCTGCCATTGCACTCCTGGGTATTTACCCCAAAGATACAGATGTCATGAAAATAAGGGCCATCTGTACCCCAATGTTTATAGCAGCAATGGCCATGGTCGCCACACTGTGGAAATAACCAAGATGCCCTTCAATGGACGAATGGATAAAGAAGATATGGTCCATATACACTGTGGAGTATTATGCCTACATCAGAAAGGATGAATACCCAGCTTTTGTAGCAACATGGACGGGACTGGAAGAGATTGTGCTGAGTGAAGTAAGTCAAGCAGAAAGAGTCAATTATCATATGGTTTCACTTATTTGTGGAGCATAACAAAAAGCATGGAGGACATGGGGAGTTAGAGAGAAGGGGGTTGGGGTAAATTGGAAGGGGAGGTGAATCATGAGAGACTATGGACTCTGAAAAACAATATGAGGGGTTTGAAGTGGCGGGGGTGTGGGAGGTCGGGGTACCAGGTGGTGGGTATTATAGAGGGCACAGTTTGCATGGAGCACTGGGCGTGGTGAAAAAATAATGATACTGTTATGCTGAAAATAAATAAATGAAAAAAAATAAACACTGAAAAATTTATTAACTATCTACATTACATTACATCCCCATGTGTTATTTAAAAACTGGCAGATAGTACGTCTTAATCCCCCTAATTTCTCATCTGTATACTCATTCCCTGACTTCTGTCAAATATCAGTCTATTCTCTGTAACTATGACTTTGTTTCTGGGTTCCTTCTTCATATATTTTGTTTTGAGATTCCACATATAAATGAGATTTTATGGTATTTGTGTTTTTCTGTCTTCAATTATATCTTTTAGCATAAGACCATCTAAGTCCATTAATGTTTTCACAAATGGCAAGAGTTTATTCTTTCTTATGTCTGAGTATTATTTAATTGTGTGTGTGTGTAACATATTTTTTATCTATTTACCTATTCACAGATTAGATTTTCTTTATATCCTGTCAATAGTAAAAAAAAAAATTGCTTCAATTAATTTGGATTGTATGTGTCTTTTCAAATTAGTGTTTTCATTTTTTAAGTATTAAAAATAGACTACTGAATCATATAGTAGTTCTATTTTTTTGAGAAATATTCATACTCTTTTCCATAGAACATGCCACAATTTGCATTTCCACCTACAGTGCATAAGGATTTCTTTTACTCAACATCCTCCCAACACTAGGTATTCCTTCACTTTTTGATATGAGTATTCTGATAGGTGTAATATGGTATGACATGGTTTTGATTTGCATTTCTTTGAGAGAAAAACTTAGCGAATTTTCATTTGCCTTTGGGCCATCTGTATATCTTCTTTGGAACATGTCTACCTAGGTTCTCTGCACCTCATTCTGATTCATATTTTTCCTATGCACTGAGGAGTATAAGTTTTTCAAATATGTGGATGTATATGGATCTGTTATCGGATATATCATTTGAGAATATCTTCTCTAATTCAGTAGGTTGCCTCTTTCATATATTGGATGTTTCATTTCCTGTGCAAAAACTTTTTAACATAGTGTGGTCTTGTGTATGTATGCATATATGCATACATGTATGCATTTTTATTTTGTTATCCAAAGTTGAGTACTTGTATCCAAAAATGTGATTAAGAATCATATCAAGGGGGAGGGAGGCAAGAAGGAAGAAGAGTAGGGGACCTCACTTCATCTGGTCTCTGGAATCTAGTTTGATACCTATATAACTATTCTGAATATCCACACACTCAGCCTGAGATGTAAGGAAATATATGCAGAAATCTACAAGCAAAACAAATGACAGATTTTTCAAGGTTGAAGGTATGGAATCATGAATCAGCAGGAAAACATCCAAAGATAAATAGGGGGTAGGGAGCCTCCATAAGCTGGGTACTGGAAAGTCATATAACACCACATAGCAAAGTAGGAAACCTTAGAAATCTACCCCAGTGAGACATCCCTTTCTGAAAGCAGCTCAGGGGATGCAAAAGGCAGGATTCCAGGTGGGTCACTGTGGTCTCAGGATCCCAGGAATCATGGAAAGAACTGGGTGCCTAAATTGATAGAGTTCCCAAATAGCAAAGTGGGGAAACTAGTTAACACTCAGCAGTCCCAGGAGAGACTTGTGTTGCCATAAACCATGCCAGACTGATAGGGAGACTGCTCTTTGCCTGAGCACCCAGAAAAGGTCTAGAATGTGCAGGTCACTTACCATCCTCTGGTAGGGAATAATGACTGTGCCTCTGACTGTGAAAAAGCTCTCAGGGTCATAGTGGCCCTGGATAGAATAGTAAGAGTGGCATCCATCCATCACCTGGCATCAGCAGAGTAGAATTCTTGTGCAAACCCACAAACCTTCAAATTCCCAAGGAAACAAAGTGCAGAGACATACATGGACCCCTGCTAATCCCCCAGGAGCATTTCTGTGGGCCTGGTCCTTAGGTTTCTGTGAATCATGGTGCACACAGAAGTGGGGTTGGTTTGACTGGTAGAGTTTATTGAAAAGGGGAGAGAATAATCTTGCAGTCTGGGAATCCAGTCATTACCATTTTTGCTCTAACTCTCTGAAAAAGGACAGAAAGCCACCAGATAACAAAAGCCACATAAAGGCCCAACTTACATTAAGCCCCTCTCCTTTACAAGGGGTGCAGCAACTCCTCCCAGGCACAAATATCAGAAAAAGTAGAGCAGCAAAACCCCAACTCCACCCACGAAGACAGACTGGAAGAACAGGTGAATGACAAACTTATGGATCCCACGAGACTGTAACTATCCAGCACCAGTGGAAAATAACACATTGAGATACAGGTGATTCCTCATTACTCCTTTATCCTGCAGTAAAAATAATTTTGCTTTTTTTTTTTCATTTTCCCCATTTCAACTAGGTTCTTACTTGCTAGCTTATGTTTTTAAGTCTCCTTTTAAATTTTATATTTTCACATCTACATATAAAATATATATGCTTCAAGATATTTTTTCTATATATTCAATTTCATTTTTATATAAATATAAACATTACTATTTTTGCAATTTTGGGATGTACTGTCTAACACACAGAAAAAAACTCAATCAAGAACAAGTGGATCACCTGTTTTTTTTTTTTTTCCTATCCTGGAAGATTATAGTCTTTCCTCCCAGACCATAATATATATATATATATATATATATATATATATATATATATATATATATATATATCTTTGTTGCATTTGGGCTTTGTGTGCTTTTGTGTGGTGACTTCTGACCACCTTGGATTTTTCCTAGAATGCAGTTTGCTTGAGTTTTGGTTGATATTTTGGTCTGGGTACATTTACACCCATCCTTCCAAGGGCAAGGAGGAACTCACAACAAAGAAGGAACCAGAGGCAACATTCTCTGACACAGAGTGAATCAATATGGATATAGGTATGGTGTTAGAGATGGTATTCAGGATAGCAATTATAAAGTTTATAGCTAGGCTTGGAAAAAAATATATGATAACTCAGAATCACTAAGGGAGGAAATGAGATCAAATATAAAAATGCTATGAATGAGATGCAGTTTAAATTGGATGTTCCAACACTAAGGTCAACAAGGCTAAATAAGGAATAAATGATCTAAAGGGGAAGCTGATAGAAATGAAGTTGAAGAAAAAAGAGACAACTAGTAGCCCATGAGGAAAATCTTCAATAATTTAATGATGCTTTGAAATGAACTTATGTCAGAATTATTGGGATTCCCAAGTGGATGGAGAGAAAGGGCTATAAGGTTTATTTCAGTGAATCATGGTTGAGCATTTCCCTAATCTTGGGAAAGAAACATTCTTATCCAAGAGGCATAGAGGACCCCTCCAAAAATCAATAAAAACAGATCAACACCCCAACATATAATAATGAAGCTTGAAAATCTTATAGCCAAAGAAACTATCCTGAGAACAACTAGGGAGAGGGGATTCCTTAAGTATGGAGGGTGGAACAACAGAAAACAAAAGACCTATCCAAAGAAACCTGGCAGGGTAGAAGGGGCTTGCAATATATATTCAGGGAGCTAAATGAGGAGAACATGCAGCTAAAATTACTTTATCCAGCAAGGCTATCATTCAGAATTGAAGGAGAGTTAAAGATCTTCCAGGACAGGCAGAAACAAAGAATATATGGCCACCATGCCACTTCTGCAAGAAATATTAAAGGTGATTCTGTAATTGAAGAGAGACCCCAAGAATAGCATATACTGGTAGAAACAGAGAAAAACTTCAGAAACGGGGAATTAACAAGCAATACAATCACACTAAATGCATATCTTTTAGTAATTACTCTGGGTGTACATGATGCTCTGACCAAAGACATAGGGCACTAGATTGGAAAAAAAACAAAACAAACAAACAAACAAACAAAAAACAATCAAACAAACAAACAAAAAACAACAAGAACCAGGAGCACTTGGGCAGCTCAGTTTGTTACCATCTGCCTTCAGCTCAGGCCCAGGGCTCTGGGATCGAGCCCTACTTTAGGCTCTCTCTGCTCCTCAGGGAACCTGCTTCTCCCTATCCTTTTGCCTGCTGCTCTGCCTACCTGTTACCTCTGTCAAATAAATAAAATCTTTAAAAAAAAAGCAAGACCCATCCATATGCTATCTACAGGAGACTCATTTTAGACCTGGAGACACCTCCAGAATGAAAGTGAAGGGGTGGATTATCATTTACCATACTAATGGACCTCAAAAGTGCTGAGTAAACAATCCTCCTATCAGAGACACTAGATTTTAAACCAAAGACTGTGGTAAGAGATGTAGAGGGACACTACATTTTATGTAAGGGGTCTATTCAACAAGAAGGTCTAATAATTAAAAATATCTATGTTGCAACATGAGGGCAATCAATTACTTAAGCCTATTAAAAACTAAAGTAAAAAGCATATTGATAAATATATATGAATAGTAGGGGATATTAACACCACACTCACAGCAACAAACCGATCATCTAAGCAGAAGATCAGTAAAGAAAGAAGAGCTTTCAATGACACACTGGACCAGATGGATGTCACAGTTATATACAGAATGTTCCACTCTGAAACAACAGAATACTCATTCTTTTGGAGTGTGCAAGAAACTTCCTGCAGAATAGATAACATACTAGGTCACAAACCAGGTTTCAACTGATACCAAGACTGAGATTAATCCCTGTATATTTTCAGACACCAGTGCTTTGAAACTGGATCTCAATCACAAGAAGAAATCTGGAAGGAACTCAAACACTTGGAAATTAAAGAGGATCCTGCTAAAGAATGAATGGTTCAAATGTGAAATCAAAGAAGAACTTAAAAAATTCATTAAATCTAATGAATATGAAAACATATCAGTTCAAAACCTCTGGGATACTGCAAAGGTGGTCCAAGAGGGAAGGCCATAACAACCTAAGTCTTATTTAAAAAATTAGAGAAAACATATACCATTGCTATATATATTTTATAATGAATTTAGTATTTGTAAGTTCAATTAGCCAATATATAGCATATCATTAGTTTTTGGTGCAGTTTTCAATGATTCATTAGTTTTATATAACACCCAGTGTTCATAACATCATGTGCCCTCCTTAATGCCCATCACACATCCCCATTATTCCACATACCCATTCCACAACCCTCAGTTTCTTTCCTGAAGTCCAGAGTCTCTCATGGTTTATCTCTGTCTCTGATTTATTCTCATTAACTTTTCCCTCCCTTCCCCTATTATCCTCTGCACTTTCCTTATATTCCATATATGAGTGAAACCATATGATAACTGTCTTCTTTTCTTGACTTATTTCACTTGACATAACCCTTGGTTCCATTCATGTTGATGCAAATGGTAGGTATTCATCCTGTCTGATTGCTAAGTAATCTTCCTATGCATATATGAACCACATATTCTTTATCTAGTCATATGTTCAAGGACATCTCAGTTCACATATAAAATGGAATATTACTCAGCTATATTCATTTTTGAAACTTATAGGGAGATGTGATTGACTAAAACACCACAGAAGGCCAAGAGAAAGAAGCAGAGTATAGAGAGCTCAACACAAGACCAAGAAACAGAAATTCCAGATTTATGCCTGGGATGAAGATTTAGCCAAAGCAAATGTCTTTGAATACAATGAAATTATTGATTTTAAGTATATGGAAAATATATTACTTATAAAGAGAACATAGAGGAGACTTCTAGAAGAACAGATAATTAAAAACATACGAATGAGTAGATGGAGGTTAATGCCAACTTCGGGAAAAATGAAAGGTAATGCATGATAAAATTTACTACAGAAAGAGCAGTAAGGGCATTTGCATTGTCACGCTGACACAATTACTTAACATGAGTTTGAACAAAAAATTTAATAGGACTCTGTTAGCATTATGAAGAAAGGAGTTGAGAAGAGTACAGTGTGGGCTAAGTAATAATCTTTCAAGCTCGAAAGATCATGCTGGAGAACTGATAAATAATGAAATAAGAGAATACATATTTAAGAATGCAGTAACATCAGAGGCAATGAGTGAGAAAAATCAAAAGCAATTAGTACAAGAATTTAGGTATAAAAGGGAACTTGGGGTGCCTGGATGGCTCAGTCAATTAATTGTCCATATCTTGGTTGTGATTCAGGGCATGATCTCAGGATCCTGAGATAGAGCCCTGCATCAGGTTCCAAGGTGAGCACGAAGTCGGCTTAAAGTTCTTTCTCTCCGTCTTCACACCTTCCCCTCTGCCTGTGCTCTCTCTCAAATTTTGTTTTAAATGAAATATATTAAAAATAATAATGAAAAAGGATTACCTTAAAGTTTGACACTATATGAATATTAGAAAATAAAAAATAAAAAAAGAATAAACAAGACTAAACTAAAATTAAAAAAAAAGAAATTTAAAAAATATAAATGTGAAAGTAAAACACAGGTGTATGTATCAAAAAGTTCATGTTAGAAGCTTATTATGGAATTTGATGTACTGGGCATCTCACTGTGATGGTAAATAGGTTAAAAATTATCTATATAATAATAAAAAATTGTCGATATAAATAAATGAGCCAGAATAGTGGGATTGAATTAATAATAAAAATTGTCCAATGAAGTGGTAGTTGTTCTGTTGTTCCCGTTGAGATCAGGAACATGGCAAGGATGCCCACTCTCACCACTCTTGTTCAACATAGTATTAGAAGTCCCAGCAACAGCAATCAGACAACAAAGAGAAATAAAAGGTATCCAAATTGGCAATGAAGAAGTCAAACTCTATCTCTTCACATATGACATGATTCTTTATATGGAAAACCCAAAAGACTCCACCTCCAAACTACTAGAACTCATACAACAATTCAGCAACGTGGAAGGATACAAAGTCAATGTACAATGTATCCAGCCATGTTGCTGAATAGAGAAAGGGAAATTAGAGAATTGATTCCATTTACTATAGCACCAAGAACCATAAGATGCCTGAAAATAAACCTAACCAAAGAGGTAAAGGATCTGTACTCGAGGAACTATAGAACATTCATAAAAGAAATTGAAGAAGACACAAAAAGATGGAAGACCATTCCATGCTCTTGAATCGGAAGAATAAACATTGTTAAAATGTCTATACTGCCTAGAGCAATCTATACTTTTAATGCCATTCTGATCAAAATTCCACCGGCATTCTTCAAAAAGCTGGAGCAAATAATCCAAAAATTTGTATGGAATCAGAAGAGACCCTGAATCACTAAGGAAATGTTGAAAAACAAAAATAAAACTGGGGGCATCATGTTACCTGATTTCAAGCTTTACTACAAAGCTGTGATCACCAAGACAGCATGGTACTGGCATAAAAACAGACACATAGACCAGTGGAACAGAGTAGAGAGCCCAGATATGGACCCTCAACTATATGGGCAAATAGTCTTCGACAAAACAGGAAAAAATATACAGTGGAAAAAAGACAGTTTCTTCAATAAATGGTGCCGGGAAAACTGGGCAGCTATATGTAAAAGAATGAAACTCGACCATTCTCTTACACCATACATGAAGATAAACTCAAAATGGATAAAAGACCTCAATGTGAGACAGGAGTACATCAAAATCCTAGAGGAGAACATAGGCAGTAATCTCTTTGATATCAGCCACAGCAACTTCTTTCAAGATATGTCTCCAAAGGCAAATGATACAAAAACTAAGATGAACTTTTGGGACTTAATGAAAATCAAAAGCTTCTGCACAGCAAAGGAAACAATCAAGAAAACAAATAGGCAGCCCACGGCATGGGAGAAGATATTTCCAAAGGACGGTACAGGCAAGAGGTTCTTTCTTTCTTTCTTTCTTTCTTTCTTTCTTTCTTTCTTTCTTTCTTTTTTCTTTTTATTTTCTCTCTTTTTTGGCTATATATATATATATATATATATATATATATATATATATTTACCTTAATATTCAACAGCATGTCTTTCATAAAATAAGTATCATCTCTATGAAGATTCACTGATTAACTCTTCCATCTGAAATTTTTCATTTAAATAGCATATTTAGTATTTTTTTCTATTAACCCAGCAGCTGACAATCACATGATCACATGAATCCTCAATTGGATTAATATTCATACAAATCTGGATTTTCATATTGGAAATGACATTTAATTTAAACACTTCACACACTTATGTGAAACATAAGTAATTTTATTAAAAACAAAATATTTTAAACACCTTTCCAAAGGTCCTCCTGGTGGTTGGATACAGCAGGGCCCTAGAATACCAGAGTTCTAAATCATGTCTTGACAGCAGTGAGCAGTGAGCAAGCTTCGTAGGGCCACAGAAAAATTTTTCTAGGCCCAATTTTAGAAGAAGAGTCATGTTAAACTAAACAGAATTAATGGAAAATACTAGTTTAGAGGGGTTTAGTTTAAGATAGTGATGTAGGCGAATGTTAAAGTCACTCCCCATAGAAGAAAAAATGAGTCTACAGCTACACATGGAAGAATATTCTCTAGGGAAAAAATAACTGAGCAGCTCCTATATATCAAGTGAGTGAGGAAAAAATTCACACTGAAGTAAAAAGGTGAGGCTGAGACATAATCTCCCTATAAACCCCAAAACCAGAATAATAAGCCATAATTGGGAGGGAACTTACAATGATAAACTTTTGCTTAATGAGCAAAGGATGTGAACTTTACATCTGGCCACCCAAATACTAAAAACTATACCTGAGGGATAAGCCCTCAAAAACATCTATATTTGGGGGGCGCCTGGGTGGCTCAGTGGGTTAAAGCCTCTGCCTTCTGCTCAGGTCATGATCCCAGGGTTATGGGATCGAGCCCCACATCAGACACTCTGCTCAGCATAGAGCCTACTTCCTCCTCTCTCTCTTCCTGCCTCTCTGCCCACTTGTGATCTCTGCCTGTCAAATAAATAAATAAAATCTTTAAAAAAAAATCTATATTTGGGATCCAATGGCGTGTGCATCCACAAGACCCCTAGCCTATAGGAAACTGATAAATAGTTCTTAAATGCTTCACAACAGTCCATCCACCCCATAGTCAATACTGAAAGGGGGGAAAAAAGATTAAAGGGAAAATATACTCCATAAAAATAGAAATCGAAAGAATGTTGGGGGAGGTGTTGCAATGGTATCTAAAGAAAACAAAACAAACAAAAACATTACTTTAAGACAATACTGCAATAAGAAACAAATATGTCATTATATAATGATTAATAGCTCAAAGTAATAAGACAATATAATATTTTTAATTTTTACATCCTTAGTATAAGACTACCTGATATATACAGAAAATATTAGCAGAAAATGAAAGAAATAGACAGCATGCAGTAATAGTAGAGGACATCAATACTGCAAATTCATCTTTGAAAAGATAATCCAAACAGAAAATCAATAAGGGACCATTAGCCTTAAATGACACTTGAGACTGGAAGGACTTAATGGATATATACAGAGCATTCCTTAGAAAGGCAACAGAATACACAGTGTTCTTGAATGCACATAGGAAATTATCTGAAATGGAGCATATGTTAAGTCAAAAAAATTCCTTTTTTTAAGTAGTCTTTTTTAAATTAAATTTTATTTTTTTTAGTGTTCCAAGATTTATTGTGCTGCGTAAACACACAAAAAAATACTTGGTAAGTTTAAAAAGATTTGAAACTTATCAAACATGTTTTCAAACTTCAATGGTATAAAAATCATAGCTAATTACAAGAAGAAAAAAAAGAAAACTTACCAATATGTGAAGATTAAACAACATGTTACTGAAAAATCAATCGTTAGAAAATGAAATCAAAAGAGAAATTAAAAGAAAAGTACTGTGAGGCTAATGAAAACATACCAAAACACAGGGGTTACAGCAAGAGTAGCTCTAAGAGGAATAATTGGCTTCTGCCAACCACATTTTATAGTAGTAGTTCTTATGATGCTATATAAAACTTAAAAAGATATTTTTATGCAAATGTGATTTTTGTCTAATGTACCAGATTGCTTATCTAGTTTTTATAATATGACTTAAACATAACTTTTCTAAGATAACATTATTTAACCTTTACTTAAAGAATGAACAATCTATATCATACAAAGAGACTTTGTAATTAAGTCACATTATGTAGAAGATACCAAGTACCATTGAATGAGACAGGAATCAATCAGAATACTAGAGGAGAACATAGGCAGTAATCTCCTCAATATCAGCCACAGCAACTTCTTTCAAGATATGTCTCCAAAGGCAAAGGAAACAAAAGTGAAGATGAACTTTTGGGACTTCATCAAGATCAAAAGCTTCTGCACAGCCAAGGAAACAGTCAAAAAAACAAAGAGGCAACCCACAGAATGGGAGAAGATATTTGCTAATGAAAGTACAGACAAAAGGTTGAGATTCAGGATCTATTAAGAACTTCTCAAACTCAACACAAACAAAACAGATAATCATATCCAAAAATGGGCAGAAGATATGAACAGACACTTCTCCAATGAAGACATACAAATGGCTATCAGACACATGAAAAAATGTTCATCATCACTAGTCATCAGGGAGATTCAAATTAAAACCACATTGAGATACCACCTTACACAATTTAGAATGGCCAAAATTAGCAAGACAGGAAACAACATGTGTTGTAGGGGATGTGGAGAAAGGGGAACCCTCTTCCACTGTTGGTGGGGATGCAAGTTGGTGCAGCCTCTTTGGAGAACAGTGTGGAAATTCCTCAAGAAATTAAAAATAGAGCTTCCCTATAACTCTGCAATTGAACTACTGGTTATTTACCACAAAGATACATATGTAGCAAAAAGAAGGGCCATCTGTAACCCAATGTTTATAGCAGCAATGGCCACAGTTGTCAAACTGTGGAGAGAAGTGAGATGCCCTTCAATGGACAAATGGATAAGGAAGATGTGGTCCATATACACTATGTAGTATTATGCCTCCATCAGAAAGGATGAATACCCAACTTTTGTAGCAACATGGACGGGACTGGAAGAGATTATGCTGAGTAAAATAAATCAAGCAGAGAGAATCAAGTATCATATGGTTTCACTTATTTGTGGATAATAAAAAATAACATGAAGGACCTAGGGAGATGGAGAGGAGATGGGACTTGAGGGAAATTGGAAGGGGAGGTAAACCATGAGAGACTATGGACTCTGAAAAACAATCTAAGGGGTTTGAAGGGGTGGGCGGTGGGAGGTTGGGGGAGCTGGTGGTGGGTATTATAGGTTGCATGGAGCTCTGGGTGCAGTGCAAAATCAATGAATTCTGTTATGTTGAAAATAAATAAAAAATAATGTTACTTAAAAAAATATTTTATTTGTTAATTTGAGATCAAGTGAGACAGCACAGCGGGAGAGGCAGAGGGAGTTAAAATCCCAGACTACACGCTGAGGATGGAGCCTAGGGTTGGGATCTATCTCATGACCTTAAATTAAGATTCAGACACTAAGCTGACTGAGCCACCCAGGTATCCCCTTCCTCACGTTACTTTGAAAATCTGGAAAAATGAAACAGAAGATTAAATCATGAAAAGATGCTTGAAAAACTATTTAAATGCACAGTGCTCTGGCTATTGGTCTTACATTTAATCAAACTCACATACTCTGGAAGAAAGGCAGACTTCACCTTTACACCAGTTGCACTTTATTTTGCACAGATATTTTACTATTAGTGCAATTATTGATTATAGATTTCACTATGGATCAAACACATGTTCATAGTAATAAGTGCATAATCAAAAAATCTGGGAAAACCTAAAAATCCTTAATTTACACTTAAAGAACTAGAAAAAGAATTAAAGGAGCCCAAAGCATGTGTTAAGAAGGAAACGGCAAAGATCAAACCAGAATTAAATATAATAGAAACTAAAAAGACAATAGAAAAGATCAGTAAAGATTTGATTCTTTGAAAAAGCAATTGAAGTTGACAAATCTTTAGCTCATCTCACTTAAAAAAAAGTGAATTCAAATGAATAAAACAAGAAATAAAGAGCTAGATGTTACATCTCTTACCACAGAGACACAAAGGATAACAATATCCACTGTAATCAATTATACGTCAACACATTGGAAAATTTAGAAGAAAGGGACAATGTTAGAAAAACATTGAGACTAAATAATTAAATAAATAGAAAATATGGGGAGATAAGATGGCGGGGAAGTAGGAGGAGGCGCCTTTTAAACCTGTACTCTAAAGTGAGCTGATTACCTACCAAAGAACTCCGATCACCCATGAAATCAGCCTGAGATCAGAATTTTACATGTCTGGATCACTACAGGGGCAGAAGACGCCAATGAGCAGTTAAAGTGGAATGGGAACGCCAGACTGATATCAGAAGATAAACAAAAGCGGGAGGGAGCCACCAGAGTGGCTGATTGGAAAGTAATACCCCTAATACGAGAGTGCCCTGCATCAGGGGACCAGCATTAATTGGAGACTGGTTGAAAGCAGTGCGAAAGAGCAAAGGATAGCAGGGTGTGTGTATGGGAGGAAATTGTGGGAATCGGGACAGCTAGAGACAGGGCCTTAAGTCCCAGGTCCCAGGAAAGCCTCCACTGTTGCTGAGCCAGAGAGAGTGCGACAGAGAAACCAGGTCTTGCTCCCTGAGCCACCAGCATGCCAGAGAATGCCTGGGTTCTGGCTCCTAAGAGAGGCTGGGAGCTTCACCAGCCTGCAAAATGCCAAGCCCTGCTACAGAGCCTGAGATGCGCACGCCCCTCACCCTCCTCTGAGACAGGTGCATGAAGGCCCAGCCTGGTGCTTTTGGACCACGCCAGGCTTTCAGAGCCTGAGACGCTTGCACCACCCACAGCCTCCCCTGAGAGATGTGCATGCAAGCTAGGTGCTCTTAGACCCAGAAAGACCAGGCATTCCTAGCCCGGACCAGTGGGAAAATCTCAGTGTGCAATTGCTCCTTGGAACCACTGTGGGAGTCTGGAGCTGCTGAGACAGCCACCGCTGCCATGGTTTTGGGTACAAGCAGAAGACCCTTTGCCCCCTGTGACTGCGACTCAGAACCTGCTCTGCCAGCAGCCAAGGGGGAATTTATATGCACTCTGTAACACCCACAGGGTCCCAGACTGAGGCTTCTCTCTGAGAGGGAGGTCAGGGTGCAGTTTGCTTTCCTCTAAACCTACAAAAACCTACAAAACCTACAAAACCTACAAAAACCATCAAAAGTGGTCAAGGATGGGGCGCCTGGGTGGCTCAGTGGGTTGAGCCGCTGGCTTCGGCTCAGGTCATGATCTCAGGGTCCTGGGATTGATCCCCACATCGGGCTCTCTGCTCGGCGGTCAAGGCAAAAGAAAAAAAAAAAGTGAACAAATATAAAAACCTCCAGAGAACAAAAGCCTGATGAAACAGGTTTCCTCAGAGCCCAACCCCTTAAGGGGGGCGGGAGGACTTAACTCAGGGAACATCATTGACTGAAAACCCACGTGGCAGGCCCCTTCTCCAGAAAACCAACCAGGAAAAAAAAAAAGACGACAAGAGAACAACCACCACTATTTCATAGGACAACGTTTATTTTTAACTCGTTCCCACTATTCAGACTCGTATTTTTTTAATACAGATAATTTTTAACCTATTTACCATTACAGTGAGATGTCCAGTACATCAAATTACATAATAAACTTCTAACCTGAAATTTTTGATACATATACCTGTGTTTTTCTTTTGCATTTTTATTTTTTTTAATTTTTTTTCTAAATTTAGTTTAGTTCAGTCTAGTTTATTCCTTCTTTATTGTATTTTCCAAAATTCATATAGAGTTAAACTTCAAGGTAATCCCCTGTCCTCAATCAATGCTACCCCTATTGGAAAACCAATTTTTAATCCACCTTTATCTTAGGAAAGTTGAGTCCTTTTACAAAAATATCAAGATACATCCAAGAAGAATTAAAACCATTTTTCTCACTGACACTGAGAATTTATAACCACTCTCCCATCTTTTTCTTCCCCCAGTGTTTCTGTATTTTTGTTTTTGTCCTGATAGTATAGAAATCTTATACTCAGGGTTCTTTTTGATGAGTTTCTTCCTTTCTTTGCATATATATATATTTTCTCTGTCATATACTTTTATCAGTCTTTTTGTTTGTCTGTTTCTGTTTGTATACCTCATCAATCTTACCTTGGGGCCCATTTGGGCTGAACCTTTTCTTTTATCTTCCCTTTTATTCCTGTCTTCCTCTCTCTCTCTCTCTTTTTTTTCTTTTTCTATTTTTTTTTTTCTCGTTTGAGTGGGGAACCCTGATTGCTCAGAAGCATTCCAGGTTGCACCTTGACTGCACGATGGTCGATATATCCAGCTACATTTGTTCAGTCATCTCTCACCAAAGTGACTAGGAGGAGGAATGCCCAACAGAAGAAAAATACAGAGGTTGGGCCTTCTACAACAGAGCTAACAGCTATCAACATAGACAATATGTCGGAAAGAGAATTCAGGGTAACATTTATCCAGGCAATAGCTAGGTTGGAGAAAGCCATGGATGACCAAACATAGTTGATTAGGGCCAAACTGAAAGCGACCAGACATGATGTTCCCAATGTTAGGGCACAGCTGAAAGCTACCAGGGATGATGTTCACAATGCTCTCAATGAGTTCCAATCTAATCTAAAATCTCTCAAAGCTAGGGTAACTCACACAGAAGAAAGAATTAGTGATCTGATGGACAAACAGAAAGGATCAGGAAGAAACCTGGAACAAACAGCTTAGAAGCCACAAAAACAAAATAAGAGAAATAAATGAAGCCACGAAATGTTCCAACATCAGAATTATTGGAATCCCTGAAGGGGAGGAGAAAAAAAGAAGTCTATAAGATACAGTGGAACAAGTTCTTCATGAAAATTTTCCTAATCTTGCAAATGGAACCAGTTTTCATGTACTAAAGGCTGAACGGTCTCCACCCAAGATTATATATTCCAGAAAAACATCAAGGCACCTCATAGTCAAATTGAGGAATCATAAATGTATCTATAAATTCTTGAAAGCCTGTAGGACAAAGAGGCTCCTTACTTACAGAGGAAACCCCATCAGAATAACGTCAGACCTATCCACAGAGACCTGGCATGCCAGAAAGGGCTGGCAAGATATATTCAGGGCACTAAATAAGAAGAACATACAGCCAAGAATAATTTATCCAACAAGACTGACATTCAATATCGATGGAGACATAAAGAGTTTCCAAGAACGGCAAGGCTTAAGAGACTATGGAATCACCACGTCAACACTGCAGGAGATATTAAGGGGGGTACTATAAAAGGTGAAAAATCCCAAGAATAGAATTGAACAAAAATATAGAGACAGTGTACAGAAAGAAAGACTTCAAAGGTAACATGATGTCAATAAAAATGTATCAATCAATAATCACTCTCAATGTGAATGGCCTAAATGCACCATAAAATGGCCAAGGATTGCATATTGGATAAAACGACAGGACCCATCCATATGTTGTCTATAAGAGACCAACTTTGAACCTAAAGATACACCCAGACTGAAAGTGAAGAGATGGAGAAGCATCTTCCATGCCAATGGGCCTCAAAAGAAAACCGAGGTAGCTACTCTCATATCAGATAAATTTACATTTTAAACTAAAGACTGTAGTCAGAGATACAGAAGGACACTACATCATTCTTAAAGATGATCATCCACCAAGATGATCTAACAATTGTAATTATCTATGCCCCCTATATGGGAGCATCCAATTACATAAGAAGACTGTTAATCAAGATAAAGAGTCATATTGATATGAATACATTAATAGTAAAAGATATTAACATGCCTCTCTCAGAAATAGATCATTGAAGCAGAAAATCAATAAAGAAACAAGAGCATTGAAGGACACATTGGACCAGATGGACCTCATAGATATATGCAGATCATTCCACCCTAAAACAGCAGAATACTCATTCCTCTCAAGTGCACATGGAACCTTCTCCAGATTAGACCACATATTGAGTCACAAAACAGGACTCAACTGATAGCAAAATACTGAGATGACTCCCTGCATATTTTCAGATCACAATGCTTTGAAACTGGAGCTCAATCACAAGGAAAAGTTCCCAAGGAACTCAAACACCTAGAAGATAAAGACCCCCTGGCTTAGGAATGCTTGGATCAACCAGGAGGTCAAAGAAGAGCTGAAACAATACATGGAAACCAATGAGAATGAAAACAGGTTCCAAACAATGGGATACAGCCTAGGCGGTACTAAGGGGAAAATACATAGCCATCCAAGCCTCCCTCAAAAAAAAAAAAAAATTGAAAAATCAAACCAACTCCACACATAAGAAGGTAAATAATCAAGATTAGAGCAGATATCAATGAGGTAGAAACTAGAAATACATTATAACGTAAAAATGAAACTAGAAGTTGGTTTTTTGAAAAAATCAATAAGATCAATAAACCATTGTTAAAACTAACCCAAAGAAAAGAGAGAAAGCCCAAATTCATAAAATTATTAATGAAAAAGGAGATATCACAACCAGCATCAAGGAAGTAGAAACGATCATTAGAAGTTATTATCAACAGTTATATGCCAATAAGCTTAGCAACCTAGATTAAATGAATGCATTTCTGGAAAACTATAAACTCCCTAAATTGAACCAGGAAGAAACTGATAACCTGAAGAGACCAATATCTAGTAATGAGATTGAAGCAGTGATCAAAAACCTCCCAAGAGCCCAAGACCTGACAGATTCCCTGGGGAATTCTACCAAACTTTCAAAGAAGAAATAATACTTCTACTCCTGAAGCTGTTTAAAAAATTGAAACAGAAGGAAAACGTCCAGACTCTTTCTATGAAGCCAGCATTACCCTGATCCGCAAACCAGGCAAAGACCCTACACAAAAGGAGAATTTCAGACCAGTATCTCTAATGAATATGGATGCTAAGATTATCAACGAGATCCAAGCAACAGGATCCAACAGCACATTAAAAAGATTATCCACCATGACTGCAAGGATGGTTCAACATTCGCAAATCAATCAATGTGATACAACAAATCAATAAGAGAAGATAGAAGAACCACATGGTCCTCTCAATTGATGCAGAAAAAACATTTGACAAAATCCAGCATCCGTTCCTGATTAAAACGCTTCAAAGTATAGGGATAGAAAGAACATTCCACAACTTCATCAAATCTGTCTATAACAGACCCACAGCAAATATCCTCAATGGGAAAAAGCTCAGAGCCTTCCCATTGAATTCAGGAACATGACAAAGATGTCCACTCTCACCACTCTTTTTCAACATAGGATTAGAAGTCCTAGCAATAGCAATAAGAAAACAAAGAGAAATAAAAGGTATCCAAATTGGCAATGAAGATGTCAAACTCTCTCTCTTTGCAGATGACATGATTCTTTATATGGAAAACCCAAAAGACTACACCCCCAACCTCCTAGAACTCATACAGCAATTCAGCAATGTCGCAGGATACAAAGTCAATGTACAGAAATCAGTGGCTTTCTTATACACTAACAATGAAAATACAGAAAGAGAAATTAGAGAATCGATTTGATTTATTATAGCACCAAGAACCATAAGGTACTTTGGAGCAACCTAACCAAAGAGTTACAGGAACTGCACTTGAGGAACTACATAACACTCATCAAGGAAATTGAAGAAGACACAAAAAGATGGAAGACCATTCCATGCTCTTGGATCAGAAGAATAAACATTTTTAAAATGTCTTTACTGCCTAGAGCAATCTATACTTTTAATACCATTCTGATCAAAATTACACCAGTATTTTTCAAAGACTTGGAGCAAATAATCGAAAAATTTGTATGGAATCAGAAGAGACCCCGAATCGCTAAAGAAATGTTGAAAACAAAAATAAAACTGGGTGCATCACATTACCAGATTTCAAGCTTTACTACAAAGCTGTGATCACCAAGACAGCATGGTACTGGTATAAAAACAGATACATAGACTAGTGGAACACAGTAGAGAGCCCAGGTATAAACCCTCAACTCTATGGTCAAATAATCTTCGACAAAACATGAAAAAAATATACAGTGGAAAAAAGACAGTCTCTTCAATATATGGTGCTGGGAAAACTGTACAGCTCTATGCAGAAGAATGAAACTTGACCATTCTCTTACACCATACACAGAGATAAAGTCAAAATGGATAAAAAAAAACCTCAATGTGAAACAGGAATCCATCAGAATCCTAGAGGAGAACATAGGCAGTAACATCTTCAATATCATCCACAGCAACTTCTTTCAAGATATGTCTCCAAAGGCAAAGAAAACAAAATTGAAGATGAGCTTTTGGGATTTCATCAGGATTAAAAGCTTTCTCACAGCAAAGGAAACAGTCAACAAAACAATGAGACAACCCACAGAATGGTAGAAGATATTTGCTAATGACAGCACAGACAAAAGGATGATATCCAGGATCTATAAAGAACTCTCAAACTCAACACACACAAAACGACAATCTTATAAAAAAAAAAGGGGGGGGTTAAGATATGAACAGACACTTCTCCAATAAAGACATAAAATGACTGTCAGACACATGAAAAATGTTCATCATCACTAGCCATCAGCGAGTTGCAAATTAAAACCACATTGAGATACCACCTTACACCAGTTAGAATGGCCAAAATTAGAAAGAAAACTACGTGTGTTGGAGAAGATGTGGAGAAAGGGGAACACTCTTCCACTGTTGGTGGGAATGCAAGTTGGTGCAGCCACTTTGGAGAACAGTGTGGAAATTCCTCAAGAAATTAAAAATAAAGATTCCCTATGACCCTGCCATTGCAGTCTAGGGTATATACCCCGAAGATACAGTTGTAGTGAAAAGGAGGGCCATCTGTACCCCAATGTTTATAGCAGTAATGGCCATGGTTACCAAACTGTGGAAAGAACCAAGATGCCCTTCAACGGATGAATGGATAAGGAAGATGTGGTCCATATACACTATGGAGTATTGTGCCTCCATCAGAAAGGACGAATACCCAACGTTTGTAGCAGTATGGACAGGACTGGAAGAGATTATGGTGAGTGAAATCAGTCAAGCAGAGAGAGCCAATTATCATATGGTTTCACTTATTTGTGGAGCATAACAAATAGCATGGAGTACAAGGGGAAATGGAGAGGAGAAGGGAGTTGATGGAAATTGGAAGGGGAGGTGAACCATGAGAAACTCTAGACTCTGAAAAACAATCTGAGGGTTTTGAAGATGCGGGATGTGGTATGTTGGGGGAACCAGATGGTGGCTATTGGGGAGGGTACAGATTGCGTGGAGCACTGGGTGTGGTGCAAAAACCATGAATACTGTTATGCTGAAAAAATTAATTAATTAATTAATTAAAACAAAACAAAACAAAAGACACACACACACACACACACACACACACAAATAGAAAATCTGAATGCAGTGTTTAACAGCAAAGAAATTAAATCAGCAAGAAATGAAACTTTCAACAAACAAAATTGTAGGACCAGATCGCTTCATTGGTGAATTCTTCTAAAAATGAAAGAAGAATTTACAATAATATTTCTCAAAGCCTTACAAAGAGCAGGAAAGGTCAAAATGCTTGTAAATTCATTTCATGAGAACAGCATTCCCATTATAGCAATACCAGACATGGATCTCAAGAAAGAAAATAAAATTAGAGGCCAATATCTCTAATAAACACATAAATGTAAAAATCCCTGAAAATTATCAAAATAAATTGAACAATATCTAAAAAGGATTATACATCATAATCAAGTTGGTTTTATTTCAATGACTCAATGATAATAACGTCAACAAATCAAACAAGGTAATACATGTTAATAAATTGTTAACATGTTAATAAATTGATGATAAAAAATCATGTGATTATTTGTTCTTTGCGTGTTGAGTTTGATAAGTTCTTTATAGATTCTGGACACTAGTCCTTTATCTGATATGTCGTTTGCAAATATCTTCTCCCATTCTGTCAGTTGTCTTTTGATTATGTTAACTGTTTCCTTTGCTGTGCAAAAGCTTTTGATCTTGATGAAATCCCAATAGTTCATTTTTGCCCTTGCTTCCCTTGCCTTTGGCGTTGTTCCTAGAAAGATGTTGCTGCAGCTGAGGTCGAAGAGGTTGCTGCCTGTGTTCTACTCAAGGATTTTGATGGATTCCTTTCTCACATTGAGGTCTTTCATCCATTTTGAGTCTATTTTTGTGTGTGGTGTAAGGAAATGGTCCAATTTCATTTTTCTGCATGTGGCTGTCCAATTTTCCCAGCACCATTTATTGAAGAATCCAATCAAGAAATGGGCAGAGGACATGAACAGACATTTCTGCAAGGAAGACATCCAGATGGCCAACAGACACATGAAAAAGTGCTCCATATCACTCGGCATCAGGGAAATACAAATCAAAACCACAATGCGATATCATCTCACACCAGTCAGAATGGCTAAGATGAACAAGTCAGGAAATGACAGATGCTGGCGAGGATGCGGAGAAAGGGGAACCCTCCTACACTGTTGGTGGGAATGCAAGCTGGTGCAGCCACTCTGGAAAACAGCATGGAGGTTCCTCAAAATGTTGAAAATAGAACTGCCCTATGACCCAGCAATTGCACTATTGGGTATTTACCCTAAAGATACAAACGGAGTGATCCAAAGGGGCACATGCACCCGAATGTTTATAGCAGCAATGTCCACAATAGCCAAACTATGGAAAGAACCTAGATGCCCATCAACAGATGAATGGATCAAGAAGAAGTGGTATATATACACAATGGAATACTATGCAGCCAGCAAAAGAAATGAAATCTTGCCATTCGCGACAACATGGATGGAACTAGAGCGTATCATGCTTAGCAAAATAAGTCAAGCAGATAAAGACAACTATCATATGATCTCCCAGATATGAGGAAGTGGTGATGCAACATGGGGGCTTAAGTGGGTATGAGAAGAATCAATGAAACAAGATGGGATTGGGAGGGAGACAAACCATAAGTGACTCTTAATCTCACAAAACAAACTGAGCGTTGCTGGGGGGAGAGGGTTTGGGAGAAGGGGGTGGGATTATGGACATTGGGGAGGTTATGTGCTTTGGTGAGTGCTGTGAAGTGTGTAAACCTGGTGATTCACAGACCTGTACCCCTGGGGAAAAAATATATGTTTATAAAAAATAAAAAATTAAAAGTTAAAAAAAATCATGTGAAAATTTATTGGATATAAAAAAAGCACATTTGGCAAAATTCAACATTCATTCATGATAAAAAATCTCAAAAAAGCAGACATATATGTAATGTACCTCAACACCATAAAGTCCATTTATGGAAGCCCCCCAATACATTGTACTTAACATGGAATCTACAAGCATTTCCTGAGACAAGAACACGATCATATTCCCCAGTGTTGCCACTTTTATTCAACATTTTATTAGAGATTTTAGTTGAGGAACTGAGCATGAAGAAGAAAGAAAAAAGGCATCCATATTATAAAAGATAATGCAAAACTGTCACTATTTGCAGATGACAAAATATTATATTTGCAAAACCTTCAAGACGGCACCAAGAAACTATTAGAACTAATGCATAGATGATAAATTTTTAGGATACAAAGTTTTCTGTAAAAAAAACCTGGTGTGTTTATACATAATGGTACTGAGACCTCAGATGAAAAATAAACAAAGAGCAAACAAAAAACAATTGCATTTGCAATTACATCAAAAAGAATAATGGGATATTTTGCCTCCACCAGAAATGATGAACAGCCAACTTTTGTATCAACATGGATGGGACTGGAAGAGATTATGCTGAGTGAAATACATCAAGCAGAGAGAGTCAATTATCTTATGGTTTCACTTATTTGTGGAGCATAACAAAAGGCATGAAAAAACTTCTGCACAGCAAAGGACACAGTCAAGAAAACAAAGAGGCAACCCACGGAATGGGAGAAGATATTTGCAAAGGACAGTACAGACAAAAGGTTGATATCCAGGATCTATAATGAACTCCTCAAACTCAACATACACAAAACAGACAATCATATCAAAAAATGGGCAGAAGATATGAACAGACACTTCTCCAATCAAGACATACAAATGGCTATCAGACACATGGAAAAATGTTCATCATCACTAGCCATCAGGGAGATTCAAATTAAAACTACATTGAGATATCACCTTAAACAAGTTAGAAAGGCCAAAATTAGCAAGACAGGAAACAACATGTGTTGGAGAGGATGTGGAGAAAGGGGAACCCTCTTCCACTCTTGGTGGGAATGCAAGTTGGTGCAGCCTCTTTGGAGAACAGTGTGGAGATTCCTCAAGAAATTAAAAATAGAGCTTCCCAACAACCCTGCTATTGCACTCCTGGGTATTTACCCTAAAGATACAGATGTTGTGAAAAGAAGGGCCATCTGTACCCCAATGTTTATAGCAGCAATGGCCATCGTCACCAAACTGTAGAAAGAACCAAGAAGCCCTTCAACGGACGAATGGATAAGGAAGATGTGGTCCATATACACTATGGAATATTATGCCTCCATCAGAAAGGATGAATATCCAACATTTGTAGCAACATGGACAGGACTGGAAGAGATTATGCTGAGTGAAATCAGTCAAGCAGAGAGAGTCAATTATGATATGGTTTCACTTATTTGTGGAGCATAAGAAATAGCATGGAGGACATGGGGAGTTAGAGAGGAGAAGGGAGGTGGGGGAAATTGGAAGGGGAGGTGAACCATGAGAGACTATGGACTCAGAAAAACAATCTGAGGGTTTTGAAGGGGCGGTGGTGGGTGGTTGGGGTTACCAGGTGGTGGTTATTATAGAGGGCATGGATTGCATGGAGCCCTGGGTGTGGTGCAAAAATAAGGAATACTGTTATGCTTAAAATAATTTAAATATAATTAAAAAAACAGGACCATTACCCACTGAGGCTCATAAATAGTATCATTATTAGTTAGCAAATATATTGACTCCCTCAAAATAAAAAGAATGCTCCAATATTTGGGAAGTCATTCCATTCACCAGCAAATGTTGGAGCCTAGGATGCAATAGGGAAGTGAAGGGAAATTGATATTCCTTCTCAGCAAAAGCAAAGGTGTCACAGTGCTCAAGAGGGGTGCATACCAGCTCTCTAAACCACAGGACTCTTCATCAATATTCTTGATGTGATGCCCTTTGGAAGCTGAGGAGTATTTTGGTAAATGACTCCTAGGTTTTTAGTGTAATGTCCTTATTTTGCAGGGATTGACTATAGGATCAATTCACTCTGTCCCAAACGAATCCCTTTGGGGCTGTCTCCTAACACACTGGAGTCAATTTGGACAGCAGGATTTAAAGAACAATGCCTAGCTTTACTAGGATGATTAAACGTGACCAATTAGAGGGTTTTTAAATTTCAATACTGCTTATAAGGTAGACTATTTTTGTAGATGGCAGGGGAAATCGACCAAAATCCCATATGGTCAGGAACAATTGGTCCAGTACCAAAATGCTGATCTGCCCATCCTAGTTGAGGTGGCCTAAAGAGACTGCTCTCCTTACAATCTACCTCTCAAGCCACCATCAGTTCAGGTGCATCAACACTTCTAGTTCTGTTTATCCACCATGTCACCTGTGATTTGTTATGTTTTCTATGTGTCCCCACCTTGTATTTCTTGTAAAGTGGTTGCTGCCAAGATACTGTACCTGCCTCCCTCTATCTTCCTGAATCACTTATCTCCTCTTTGTTTGCTTCTCCTTTTATGTGCCAGGTATTGAATATGTTTTGAGAGAAGTGAGTGAATGTTACCTGACTCTTGTTGTATTTGGGGTTTTCTCCCTTGTTCATTTCTAGATTTAATGGCCATGTTAAATAGAGTCAAATATCTGGTTAATCTACCTCAAGACAGGGACCTTAAGAAATATTTCCAAGCAGCTGCTGAAACTCCTTTTGTTCCAGGGAGGTTTCCTATCTTCTCAGCCCAATATGGGCTGCCAATATTCAGTTTTGTTGTTGTTGTTGTTGTTGTTGCTGTTGAGATAAAATGTGTGTCTGTTCCTTTGTTTGAGCTGACCAGCTTTAAGACACACAGTCCACCTCCTTAACCCTCAGGGACTTTCATCCTCCTACAGGCTTACTGGTGGCACCTCACAACTTTTGCCTCCATCTTCCCTTCCTGTTTCTGCATCATTATGTGTGAAGCTTGCATAACTATCCCCTATACCATATTCCATGTCTCCAATGTCATTGGCTGCTCCTAATATGCTTTTTATCAAGGAATAAAGAGCACCCAAAGTAATTGGGCCACCTCTTTATGATGTTCACCTGGAGGACATACTTAATCAAGTTGTTGTATCCCAAGGGTTCCTTTAGACATAAACTTCCATGTAAAAACTGATAGGTATGCCAGGTAAAAACCAATACTTGGGAACAAATTGATTAACATTTAAGTGGACCCAGGTGCAACATGATTGTACTTTAATTAATTTAAGATTGTTAGCTTAATTAAGGTAGACATATCTTTAGAGTTATAAACATTAAATACAAAACTTATATTCTGCCAAACTTTGCTAAAGATCAAACAAGCTCATGGGACTATATTGCAATTTTTCATTATGACGATAAATGAGAATAATGGTTAATTTTGTCTGTCTCAAAATTTTCATGGATAATAGATAAAAAAACAAGTAGGTTAAATAAATGAAATATATATATATATATATATATATATATATATATATATATATAACTTAATAGATTTCCAAATATTTGGTATTCTGAATCTTTGAAGTTTTGCTAAGTTAAATGATCAATTAGATTGAATTCATTAGATAATAAAGTCTTTTTCAAATAAGAATACATTGTTGAAGGGTGATATTTAAAAAAAGTAATCTTGCCCTCAAATGAGACTGTTTCTTTGGTGACAAAATACTTCAGATAAATTTTGAGTGAAAAAGAGAACTATGTGCAATATATTAATTGTAGAGCACCACACAGACACATGCAAACTGCTCAATCTTAACTGAATAACTTTCAATAAAACGTCCTACAATATCACTCTGAAAAACAAAAAGAAAAAAAAAAGGAAGGTTGTATAAGTTTTGTAAAGTAAAACTTTAGAAAACATTGTTATCTGTGCTTAAGAGTTTGGTTTCAATGGATGAATTTTAATGCACATTGGTATAAGACTAACATTCTGCTTTTCACCGTTTACAAAAAAAAAAAAATGTTTCTTTCAATCACTAGTCTGCTCTAGATAAGAAAATGTAAAGAAAGTTTTAATTTTTCTTTTTCTACCCAGTAAAACATCTTTTTTTGTTTTGTTTTGTTTTGTTTTTTCTTGTTCCTTTGTGGTTTCTTTTTTCTTTCTTTATCTATACCAGGGTGGGGGAAGGCTTCTATGTCTCCTCTTTATCAGGTCTTTTATTACTAAAGAGAAATAAAACTCCTCAGAGCACCAAGCTGGGTCAGTTGTAAAACATACAATTCTTGATCTCCGGGTTGTGAATTCAAATCCCATATTGGGTATAAAGCCTACATAATAAATTAATAAACAAATAAATAAATAAATACAAACTGCTATGTCGAAGGAGGTAAGTGCTGTTAACAATTATATGTTTTCCTATATAATCTCTTATTGTCACATTCGTTAAGTATAAATATTAGATTTATAATAATGTAATAGTTTTTAAACATGTGCTTTAAAATTTTTTTAAAAGATTTTATTTATTTAACAGAGAGAGAAATCACAAGTAGGCAGAGAGGCAGGCAGAGAGAGAGAGGGGAGGAAGCAGGCTCCCTGTGGAGCGGAGAGCCCAATGTGGGGCTCGATCCCAGAACCCTGGTGTCATGACCTGAGCCATAGGCAGCAGCTTTAACCCACTGAGCTACCCAGGCACCCCTAAGCATGTGCTTTAAACATTCTGAGATTTTTAACAAACTTTACAAAATTACATGGTAGGTGAAGTTTTTTTTTTTTTAATATTTTTATATATTTATTTGAGAGAATGACAGAGATAATGAGAGAGAGCACATGAGTGAGGTGGAGAGGGAGAATGTGGGACTCAATTTTAGGACCCCAGGATCATGACCTGAGCTTAAGGCAGACACTTAACCAACTGAACCACCCTGGTATCCCCAGGTAAAGTGTTTTTTACTAATTATATTTGTTTATTTTGTATCTGAATTTTTTGGACAGCATTATCAGAACAATAGTGATAAACTTTGGTTGCATTTTATGGGAAAATACTGTAACTCTTTAAAAAAAATCTGAATTTTCTGTAGTTATAATATGTCCTGGTCAAAGGTAATTATTTGAATTATTAGAATATTGTGTGCCACAGAAATAGTCACATTTCCTCTTCAATTATATCATAAGAGACTCACGTATTGATATTTAACCATAACCATTTATGAAATATTTTTGTCATTTATTCTTATTTTTTTTTATTCTTTTGCAAAATGTGTTTTGAATTCAAGGAGATTCATAGAAAGGATGTTTGGCAAAAGCAAGGTACATATTAATAAAACAAACATGGGTAAGAATCTCCAAAACTAATGGGAAAGCTGCATTTAAACTTAATCAATATAAGCTTTCTACAGAGAAACAAGGGAAACAAAATAAAAATGAACTTTTGGGATTTCATCAAGATAAAAGTCTTTTTCACAGCAAAAAGAAAAATCAGTCAACAAAACTGAAAGGTAATTCATAGAATGGAAGAATATATTTGCAAATGATACTTCATTTAAAGCCCTGGTATCCAAGATCTATAAGGAAGTGATCAAACTCAACACTCCCCAAAAATAAAAAAAAAAAAACATACAAAACAGTCAAGAAATGGGCAGAACACATGAAAAGAAACTTCTAGACGGAAGACATACAGGGGCCAATTAACATAGGAAAAAATGTTCAACATCATTAGCTATCAGGGAAATACAAATCAAAGTCACAATGAGATACCATTTTACACTAGTTTTTAGATCAGCCAAAGTTAACAAAAATAACGATACAGGGAAGGACAAGGGTAGGCAAGGATTTGGAGAAAGTGTAACTTTCTTACACTGTTGGTGGAAATGCAATCTGATATATAAACACTGAAAAACATTATGGAGGTTCCTCAAGACATTAAAAATAGAGCTGTCTTATGTCCCTGCAATTTCTCTACTTGGTATTTACCCCAAAGATCCAAATGTATTGGGAAAAAAGGGGCACATACACCCAATACTCATAGTAGCCATGTCCTCAATAGCCAAAGTGTGGAAAAATACAAAAATGCCCTTCAACAGGGAGGACCAGATGGTGGGGAAGTAGGAGGAGGCGCCTTTTCAACCTGTACCCCAAAGTGAGCTGATTACCTACCAAAGAACTCTTATCACGCATGAAATCAGCCTGAGATCAGAATTATTCACGTCTGGATCTCTACAGGGGCAGAAGACGCCAGTGGGCAGGTAAAGCAATGTGGGAATGGCCGGACTGATATCCACAGAGACGAGGCAAGCCAGAAAGGGCTGGCAAGATATACTCAGGGCACTAAATGAGAAGAATATGCAGCCAAGAATACTTTATCCAGCAATACTGACATTCAAATTGGATGGAGAGATAAAGAGTTTCCAAGACTTGCAAGGCTTAAGACTATGCAACCACCAAGTCAACACTGCAGGAAATATTAAGGGGGGTTCTATAAAAGAGGAAAAATCCTAAGAATAGCATTGAAGAGAAATACAGAGACAATTTACAGAAAGAGAGACTTCAAAGATAACATGATGTCAATAAAAACGTATCTATTAATAACCACTCTCAATGTGAATGACCTAAATGCGCCCATAAAACGGCACAGGGTTGCAGATTGGATAAAACAACAGGACCCATCCATATGTTGTCTATAAGAGACCCATTTTGTAACTAAAGATACACCCAGACTGAAAGTGAAGGGATGTAGAAGCATCTTTCATGCCAATGGGCCTCAAAAAATGTCCGGGGATGCGATTCTCATATCAGACAAATTATATTTTAAACTAAAGACTGTATTCAGAGATACAGAAGGACACTACATCATTCTTAAAAGTACTATCCACCAAGATGATCTAATACTTGTAAATATCTATGCCCCAAATGAGAGCAGGCAATTACATAAGAAAGTGGTTAATCAAGATAAAGAGTCATATTAATATGAATACCCTAATAGTAGGAGATCTTAACATGCCTCTCTCAGAAATAGACAGATCATCAAAGCAGAAAATCAATAAAGAAACAAGAGCATTGAATGACACATTGGACCAGATGGACCTCATAGATATATACAGAACATTCCACCCTAAAACAACAGAATACTCATTCTTCTCAAGTGCACACGGAACCTTCTCCAGGATAGACCACATCCTGGGTCACAAATCAGGACTCAACCGATACCTAAAGACTGAGATGATTCATTGCATAATCTCAGATAACAATGCTTTGAAACAGGAGCTCAGTCACAAGGAAAAGTTCAGAAGGAACTCAAACACCTGGAAGCTAAAAATCACCTTGCTAAGAATGCTTGGATCAACCAGGAGATCAAAGAAGAAATTAAACAATTCATGGAAACCAATGAGAATGAAGACATTTCGGTGAAAAACTTATGGGATACAGCAAAGGCAGTCCTAAGGGGGAAATACATAGCCATCCAAGCCTCGCTCAAAAAAATGGAAAATCCAGAACACACCAGCTGTCTCTACACCTTAAAGAACTGGAGAATCAACAACAAATCAAACCAACTCCACACATAAGAAGGGAAATCATCAAGAATAGACTGAGATCAATGAGGTAGAAACCAGAGATACAGAAGAACATATCAATGAAACTAGAAGCTGGTTTTTGAAAGAATAAATAAGATCGATGAAGCATTGGCCACACTAATCCAAAAGAAAAGAGAGAAAGCCCAAATTAATAAAAGTATGAATGAAAAGGGAGTGATCACAACAACACCAAGGAAGTAGAAAAAATCATCAAAAGTTATTATCAACAGTTATATGCGAATAAGCTTAGCAACCTAGATGAAATGGATGCATTCCTGGAAAACTATAAACTCCCAAAATTGAACCAGGAAGAAATCAACAACCTGAAGAGACTGATATCTAGTAACAAAATTGAAACAGTGATCTAAAACCTCACAAAAAACAAGAGCCCAGGACCTGTCGGATTCTCTGGGGAATTCTACCAAACTTTAAAAGCAGAAATAACACCTATTCTCGTGAAGCTGTTTCAAAAAATTGAAGCAGAAGGAAAACTTCCAGACTCTTTCTATGAAGCCAGCATTAACCTCATTCCCAAACCAGGCAAAGACCCGAACAAAAAGGAGAACTTCAGACCAATATGACTGATGAATATGGATGCTAAGATTCTCAACAAGATCCTAGCCAATAGTATCCAACAGCACATTAAAAAGATTATCCACCATGATCAGGTGGGATTCATGCCTGGGCTACAAGGATGGTTCAACATTCTCAAATCAATCAATGTGATAGAACAAATCAATAAGAGAAGAGAGAAGAACCACATGCTCAATTGATGCAGAAAATGCATTTGACAAAATCCAGCATCCCTTCCTGATTAAGACACTTCAAAGTATAGGGATACAGGGAACATTCCTGATCTTTATCAAATCTATCTAGGAAAGACCCACAGCAAATATCATCCTCAATGGGAAAAAGCTTGTAGTCTTCCCATTGAGATCAGGAACAAGACAAGGATGCCCACTTTCACCATTCTTGTTCGACATAGTATTAGAAGTCCTAGCAACAGCAATCAGATAACAAAGAGAAATAAAATGTATCCACATTGGCAATGAATATGTTAAACTCTCTCTCTTCAAAGATGACATGATTCTTTATATGGAAAATCCAAAAGACTCCACCCCGAAACTACTAGAACTCATACAGCAATTCAGAAACAAGGCAGGATACAAAGTCAATGTACAGAAATCAGTGGCTTTCTTATACACTAACAATGAAAAAACAAAAAGGGAAATTAGAATATCAATTCCATTCACTAGCACATCAAGAAACATAAAATACCTGGGAACAAACCTAACAAAAGAGGTAAAGGATCTGTACACGAGGAACTACAGAACACTCATGAAAGAAATTGAAAAAGACACAAAAAGATGGAAGATGATTCCATGCTCTTGGATTAGAATAATAAACATTGCTAAGATGTCTCTACTGCCTAGAGCAATCTGTACTTTTAATGTCATTCCGATTAAAATTCCACTGGTATTTCTCAAGGAGCTGTAGCAAATAATCCTAAAATTTGTATGGAATCAGAAGAGACCCCAAATCACTAAGGAAATGTTGAAAAGCAAAAATAAAATGGGGGCGTCATGTTACCTAATTTCAAGCTTTGCTACAAAGCTGTGATCACCAAGACATAAGAACAGACACACAGACCAGTGGAACAGAGAAGAGAGCCCAGATATCGACCCTCAACTCTATGGTCAAATAATCTTCAACGAAACAGGAAAAAAATTTACAGTGGAAAAAAGACAGTCTCTTCAATAAATGGTGTTGGGAAAAATGGGCAGCTACATGTAGAAGAATGAAACTCGACCATTCTCTTACACAGCACACAAAAATCAACTCAAAATGTATAAAAGACCTCAATGTGAGGCCAGAATCCATCCGAATCCTAGAGGAGAACATAGGCAGTAATCTCTTCGATATCAGCCACAGCAACTTCTTTCAAGATATGTCTCCAAAGGCAAAGGAAACAAAAATGAAGTTGAACTTTTGGGACTTCATCAAAATCAAAAGCTTCTGCATATCCAAGGAAACAGCCAACAAAACAAAGAGGCAATCCACAGAATGGGAGAAGATATTTGCAAAGGACAGCACAGACAAAAGGTTGATATCCAGGATCTATAAAGAACTCCTCAAACTCAACACACACAAAACAGACAGTCATATCAAAAAATGGGCAGAAGATATGAACAGACACTTCTCCAATGAAGACATACAAATGGCTATCAGACACATGAAAAAATGTTCATCATCACTAGCCCTCAGGAAGATTCAAATTAAAACCACACCAGTTAGAATGTCCAAAATTAACAAGACAGGAAACAACCTGTGTTGGAGGGGATGTGGAGAAAGGAGAACCCTCTTCCACTGTTGGTGGGAATGCAAGTTGGTGCAGCCACTTTGGAGAACAGCGTGGAGATTCCTCAAGAAATTAAAAATAGAGCTTCCCTATGACCCTGCAATTGCACTCCTTGGTATTTACCCCAAAGATGTAGTGAAAAGAAGGGCCATCTGTACCCCAATGTTTATAGCAGCAATGGCCACGGTTGCCAAACTGTGGAGAGAAGCGAGATGCCCTTCAATGGACAAATAGATAAGGAAGATGTGGTCCATATACACTATGGAGTATTATGCCTCCATCAGAAAGGATGAATACCCAACTTTTGTAGCAACATGGATGGGACTGGAAGAGATGCTAAATGAAATAAGTCAAGCTGAGAGAGTCATGTATCATATGGTTTCACTTAATTGTGGAGCATAACAAATAGCATGGACGACATGGGGAGATAGGAAGGGGATGGGAATTCGGGGAAATTGGAAGGGGAAGTGAACTATGAAAGTCTATGGACTCTGAAAAACAATCTGAGGGTTTTGAATGGGCGGGGGGTGGGAGGTTGGGGTACCAGGTGGTGGGTATTAGAGAGGGCACGGATTGCATGGAGCACTGGGTGTGGTGCAAAAATAATGAATACTGTTACACTGAAAACAAATAAAAATAAATTTTAAAATGTATTGAAATTTCAGTTTTAATTTTTGCAATGAAATAGAATATATCATACTTCTTTCAATTAATCTGCATGTCTTTTCCTTTGACCAATTTCATTACATCCCTGTGGACATGTAACATTTCCATACTTGAAGTGATATTCAATCTAAGTTCAACTGCACTCATATGAACAAAAGGGAACTTATTAAAGCCAAGAATATACAATACCCTGCCAAGGGTCATGCAACTTGTTAAGTGCAACATGGCCATGAGATCCCAAAGTTTCTGACTTGAGGATCTGACAGCAGTGTGCAGAAAGCATTCCCCAAGGACGCACATTGACTTTTCTTTTCTGGTTCAGGTTAGAAAATGTGTTTTCATCAACTAGACTGAATAAATGAGAATGTTTTGAGATATTCTTCTTTTATTATTTACAGTTTACAAAATAACTTTGCATAGTTATATTATATTATACTAAAAATTATAGAAAAGGAAAGGGAAACATAAAGACAGTGTTGGGAAAATACTGAAAGGAGAACAATTCGGAAGTCCAGGTATTAGGAAGAGCAGAGACCTGACAATGTACTGTATAGCAAAATTATTTTTGAGTTAAATTCCAGGGTAAAGAAAAACCCAGCTGTCCTTTCATCTTACTCACCTGCACCTGGCCAGGGAAGCAGAGCCAAGAGAAGAAGGGTCCTGAAGTTGACACATAGAGGCTGCATCCCAGCTGGTGGTCCCAAGGGTGGAATATCAGACCTCTGCTCTCCCATAAGCTGTCATAGGTCCCAGTCCTGAAATCTGGTTCACTTATATTCACATAGTTTCTTAAACACTGTGAACATGATTCTCAAACAGAAAACTGGCTTGTTAGGAAACTCACATATGGGAAAGTGAAAGCACAAGTTGGACTCTGAACAAACTGACTCATGCCGTTATATATTAAAGGGCCCAATAAGGAAGATTGTTAAAGCAGAGTTAGTGATCACAGGATGAAATAAAAACTTTTCATAATGAAAAGAAAAAAAAGAATTTTGATTCTATCATCAGTTTAGCATCAAGATCGGTTTTGTGAATTAAAATTCAAAACCACTCTTTTGAAAATGAAATGAGTGAAAATTAAGTTTTCTTATTTGGCACAAAGCAAACACAAATTGTGTTATGCAATGTAGATGGAATTTCCTGTGCAGAAGTACAGAGGTTGGAAAGATTGCCTAGTCCTCCAATTTTAGTAAAGATCTCGATTACAATTAGAACAATTTAATAGAGGTTTTGATTTGTATTTCTTCGTCAGCAAGTGATGTAGACCATTTTTTCATGAGTCTGTTGACCATGTGTATGTTTTCTTATTTTATTGATAACTTCTATTTTGTTCTTACTATATAAAATAATTCAATTTAAAAAGATAATTCACCAAATAATTCAATGTATGGTGTGAAAAAATGAATTGTTTTAATAGAAGGAGTCATTTCCTTCCCTAATCCCACATTTTGGGAGCAAGCAGGTAATCAGCCGTGCTGAATAATTTAGCTATAATATATAAGGAAATATTGCAAATCAATAGTAAAAATGAAAAGAAATACACTAACTATAAAAATGGGCCAAACAACATAATAGGCATTGTTTATGTTACTCTGTGGTAGCTATAGAGTATGCATAGTTATTAAAATACTTATATGAAATATACACAACACCTTTAGCCATAAAGAAGATATGAAATGAAAACATTATGAAATATCAATAAACATCTGCTGTAAACAATAAATATTCTTTTTTCTAAGTGAAAATACCAATGCTGGGAAAGACACAGGTAAACTGGATCAACCATACATTGCTATTAAAAATGTAAAATGCCACAGACATTCATAAAAATTTGTATTTTCTAATAAAAGTAAATATCTAAATGCCACATGACACTAAAATTGCAATTGTTGGCAATATTCAGAGTGTGTATTCATAATATACATAAATGTTCATAATGCCTTAAGTTGCAATAGTCAAAATTTTGGAGTAATCCAAATGTCCTCCAGTGGGTGAGTAATTAAATTGTGGCACATCCATAATATAGTATACTCTTAATGAATAAAAAAGATAATGTTGGTACACAAATCAACTTCTATGGATCTCAGTTGAATTAAGCAATGTGAATAAAGTGTGAATAAAGCAATGACAAAGATTATATGTTACCTGAGTCTGTTCCTAAAATGTTCTTTAAAGTACAAAATTTCAATAGATAAATTGGTTTAACAGAAGTTAGGGACTGGCAATGGAGTCAAAATGAAATATGGATGCAAATGTGACTAAAAAGGGATAACATAAACGATCTTTATGGTGATTTTATTTTTCTATTTTTTGTTGACCTTGTTACCCACATTTACCATGGCATAGAATTACATAAACTACTCCTCTACACACAAATACACACACTAAATGAGCAAAGTAGCAACTTCTGAACAAGTTCTGTGGATTGTAGTCAATTCAGTTTCCTGGTTGTGGCATTATATTGGGTTATACAAAATTTATACAAAATATCACCACTGAAAGAAACTGGGGAAAGGACTTCACTGTACCAAATCTGCTACTATTCACAAATCTATAATCATCTCAAACTATATATATATATATATATATATATATATATATATATATATATATTCTATACCCTCTCTCTATATATATAAATACACTTATTTATTTATTTAAAATGTAAAATAGAGAAACCTGGTTAGCTCAATCAGTTAAGTGTCTGCCTTCAGCTCAAATCATGATCTTGTGATCCTGGGATTGAGGCCTTTGTCTTGCTCCCTGCTCAGCAGGGAGTTTACTTCGTCCTCTCCTTCTCCCCCTCTCCCTTTGCAGAAGCTATTCTTCAGTAACTCCCTCAAGCAAATAAATCAAATCTTTAAAAGAATGTAAAATTAAGAAAGTCAAGGTCATAGGAAAATCAGTGATATCAAATGATAATATGTTGTTATGTATTAATCAATATACTTAATTAATAATATGTTAATTATATAGTGATAATATGTTAAATTTATATATGGAAATAATTGTTCCAGAATTTGATACAGTGTAATATATGGTGTGAAACACTGCATTATTTTTTTTGACTTTTGTCCATGATAAAACTGATTCTTTTTTTTTTTTATTTTTTATAAACATATATTTTTATCCCCAGGGGTACAGGTCTGTGAATCACCAGGTTTACACACTTCACAGCACTCACCAAAGCACATACCCTCCCCAATGTCCATAATCCCAACCCCTTCTCCCTAACCCCCTCCCCCCAGCAACCCTCAGTTTGTTTTGTGAGATTAAGAGTCACTTATGGTTTGTCACTGCATTATTTTTTTTAATTGAATTATTTAATACATGAAAAGCAAAATAAAAGTTATCAATAAAATAGGAAAATATACAATGGCCAAAGAATATTTAAAAATGCTCCATATCACCTGTCATCAGAGAAATAAAACTCAAAACTATAATGAGATACCACTTTACACCAGTTAGAATGGCCAAAATTAACAAGACGAGAAACAAATGTTGGCAAGGATTTGGAGAAGAGGGAACCCTCTTAACCTGTTGGTGGAATTGCAAGCTTATACAGCCATTCAGGAAAACAGTATGGATGTTCCTCAAGAAGTTAAAAATAGAGGTACCCTATGACCCAGAAATTGCCTTCTGGGTATTTACCCCCAAGATATGGATGCAGTGAAAAAAAAAAAGGACACCTGCTCCCCAATATTCATAGCAGTAATATCCACAGTAGCCTCACTCTGGAAGGAGCTGAGATGGCTTTCAACAGATGAATAGATAAAGAAGATGTTTTTATACATGCAATGCTGTATTACTCTGCCATCAGAAAGCATGTATACCTAACACTTGCATCAACCTGGATGCAACAGTAGGGTACAATGCTAAGTGAAATAATCAAGCAAAGAAGGTCAGTTATCATATGATTTCACTCATATGTGGAGTAAAGGAAATAGTGCAAGAATCATAGGGGAAGGGAGTGAAACTAAATGGAAAGAAATCAGAGAGGGGGATAAACCATGAGAGCCTATTGACTCTGGAAAACAAACAGTGTAGCACAATGGAAGGTGGGTGGGAGAATTGCATAACTGAGTAATGAACATTAAGGAGGGCAAGTGATGTTTTAAGCACTGGGTTTTATATGCAAATGGTGAATCACTGAACACTATTTCTGAAACCAATGATGTATTATCTAATGAATTTACATAAATAAAGAAAATATTGTTGGGTCCCCCCAAAAATGGGTACCCCAATAATGGGTCAGTGATTAAAGGAATGAGACTGATACAAAGCGAAAGTCAAGCAAAACTTTATTTCGCACCAAGCATCAAGAATCAAACCAACCATTAAACAGATCGGTTGGGGCCACCCCTTACAGAGCGGACTTTCCATACTAACTGCTTTCCATACTAACTGTTATAGAGCAAAGGCCATGTGGGTGGCCCTGGCCACACACAGGTGGCTTATTGAATTAAAATTCATCCCACAGTAGCCATGGAAACTAGCCCATCACCTTGGTAGCTAGGAGACAGTATGCACACCCACTGATTGAATACCTCCACCTGGCCTGACCCACCCTTGTATTTGGACTTTGTTATGTGGGACTGGTTTCCATGACTTGTTTTTTAAGTTCCCCTGGTGGTGGGGGCAAAGTCAATTTAAGTTTTACAACAAAATGGCAGTTCAGCTGGGGTGGAGCTGTTCTGGCTGAATAGACCCTTACAATATAAGTTCATTGAAATTAAACACATGATTGTTTAGGTTAGAGAATTGGAAGGCATAATATCAGATTTCATTGGAAAATCACATATATTAATGTGGGGCGGTATAAATGTATTAAGGATTAGTAAAATCATGTTAACCAGTAAGCGTTTTCTAATTTCCAAAAAATCATTACCGTTGATGGCTTTACAAAAATTAGAAGAAACTCATGACTTATTTTTTTAATTTTTTTCCTTTTTAATTTTTTTTTTCAGTGTACCAGAATTCATTGTTTATGCAACACACCCAGTGCTCCATGCAATATGTGCCTCCATAATACCGACCACCTGGCTCACCCAACTTCTCACCTCTGCCCCTAAAAAAGCCTCAGATTGTATTTCAGAGTCCATAGTCCCTTAGGGTTCATCTCCCCCTCTAATTTCCCCCAACTCCTTTCTCCTATCCATCACTCCATGTTCTCTGTGTTATGTCTTATGCTTCACAAATAAGTGAAACTATATGAATTGACTCTCTGCTTGACTTATTTCACTCAGAATAATCTCTTCCAGTCCTGTCCATGTTGACACAAAAGTGGGGTATTCATCCTTTCTGATGGAGGCATAATACTCCATAGTGTATATGGACCACATCTTCCTTATCCATTCGTCCATTGAAGGGCATCTTGGTTCTTTCCACGGTTTGGTGACCGTCCCATTGTTCCTATAAACATTGGGGTACAGGTGGCCCTTCTTTTCACTACATCTCTATCTTTGGGGTAAATACCCAGTAGTGCAATGGCAGGGTCACAGGGAAGCTCTATTTTTAATTTCTTCTTTTTTTAAAAAAATATTTATTTATTTATTTGACACACAGAGATCACAGGCAGGCCACCACACCCAGTGCTCCATGCAATCCGTGCCCTCTATAATACCCACCACCTGGTACCCTGACCTCCCACCCCCGCCCCCGCCACTTCAAACCCCTCAGATTGTTTTTCAGAGTCCATAGTCTCTCTAGATTCACCTCCCCTTCCAATTTACCCCAACCCCTTCTCTCTAACTCCCCATGTCCTCCATGCTTTTTGTTATGTTCCACAAATAATTGAAACCATATAATAGTTGACTCTCTCTGCTTGGCTTATTTCACTCAGCATAATCTCTTCCATTCCCGTCCATGTTGCTACAAAATTTGGGTATTCGTCCTTTCTGATGGAGGCATAATACTCCATAGTATATATGGAACACATCTTCCTTATCCATTCGTCCATTGAAGGGCATCTTGGTTCTTTCCACAGTTTGGTGACAATGGCCATTGCTGCTATAAACATTGGGGTACAGATGGCCCTTCTTTTCACAACATCTGTATCTTTAGGGTAAATACCCAGGAGTGCAATGGCAGGGTCATAGGGAAGTTATATTTTAAATTTCTTGAGGAATCTCCACACTGTTCTCCAAAGAGGCTGCATTCCCACCAACAGTGGAAGAGGGTTCCCCTTTCTCCACATCCTCTCCAACACATTTTGTTACCTGTCTTGCTAATTTTGGCCATTCTAACTGGTGTAAGGTGATATCTCAATGTAGTTTTAATTTCAATCTCCCTGATGGCTAGTGATGATGAACCTTTTTTCATGTGTCTGATAGCCATTTGTCTGTCTTTAATGGAGAAGTGTCTGTTCATATCTTCTGCCCATTTTTTGATATGATTGTCTGTTTTGTGTATGTTGAGTTTGAGGAGTTCATTATAGATCCTGGATATCAACCTTTTGTATGTACTGTCATTTGCAAATATCTTCTCCCATTCCATGGGTTGACTCTTTGTTTTGTTGACTGTTTTCTTTGCTGTGCAGAAGCTTTTGATCTTGATGAAGTCCCAAAAGTTCAACTTCACTTTTGTTTCCTTTGCCTTTGGAGACATATCTTGAAAGAAGTTGCTGTGGCAGATATCAAAGAGATTACTGCCTATGTTCTCGTCTAGAATTCTGATGGATTCCTGTCTCACATTAAGGTCTTTTATCCATTTTGAGTTTATCTTCATGTATGGTGTAAGAGAATGGTCGAGTTTCATTATTCTACATATAGCTGCCCAGTTTTCCCAGCACCATTTATCGAAGAGACTGTCTTTTTTCCACTGTATATTTTTTCCTGTTTTGTTGAAGATTATTTGACCATAGAGTTGAGGTTCCATATCTTCACTCTCTACTGTGTTCCACTGGTCTATGTGTCTGTTTTTATGCCAGTACCATGCTGTCTTGGTGACCACAGCTTTGTAGTAAAGCTTGAAATCAGGTAACGTGATACCCCCAGTTTTATTTTTGTTTTTCAACATTTCCTTAGCGATTCGGGGTCTCTTCTGATTCCATACAAATTTTTGGATTATTTTCTCCAGCTCTTTGAAGAATACCGGTGGAATTTTGATCGGAATAGCATTAAAAGTATAGATTGCTCTAAGCAGTATAGACATTTTAACATTGTTTATTTTTCCCATCCAAGAGCATGGAATGGTCTTCCATCTTTTCGTGTCTTCTTCAATTTCTTTCATGAGTGTTCTGTAGTTCCTCGTGTACAGATCCTTTACCTCTTTGGTTAGGTTTATTCCCAGGTATCTTATGGTTCTTGGTGCTATAATAAATGGAATCAATTCCCTAATTTCCCTTTCTGTATTTTCATTGTTAGTGTATAAGAAATCCACTGATTTCTGTACATTGACTTTGTATCCTGCCAGGTTGCTGAATTGCTGTATGAGTTCTAGTAGTTTGGGGGTGGAGTCATTTGGGTTTTCCATATAAAGAATCATGTCATCTGCAAAGAGAGAGCGTTTGACTTCTTCACTACCAATTTGGATAACTTTTATTTCCCTTTGTTGTCTGATTGCTGTTGCTAGAACTTCTAATACTATGTTGAAGAAGAGTGGTGAGAGTGAGCATCCTTGTCGTGTTCCTGATATCAATGGGAAGGACGCAAGCTTTTTCCCATTGGATGATATTTGCTGTGGGTCTTTCCTAGATAGATTTGATGAAGTTCAGGAATTCTCCCTCTATCCCTATACTTTGAAGCGTTTTAATCAGGAACGAATGCTGGATTTTGTCAAATGCTTTTTCTACATCAATTGAGAGGACCATGTGGTTCTTCTCTCTTCTCTTATTAATTTGTTCTATCACATTGATTGATTTGTGAATGTTCATTCCTTGTAGCCCAGGAATGAATACCACCTGTTCATGGTGGATAATCTTTTTAATGTGCTATTGGATCCTGTTTGCTAGGATCTTGTTGAGAATCTTAGCATTCATATTCATCAGTGATATTGGTCTAAAATACTCCTTTTTGGTGGAGTCTTTGCCTGGTTAGGGGATCAGGGTAATATTGGCTTCATAGAAAGAGTGGAAATCTTCCTTATGCTTCAATTTTTTGGAAAAGCTTCGGGTGAATAGATATTATTTTTCTTTGAATGTTTTGTAGAATAATCCAGGAAATTCATCAGGTCCTGGGCTCTTGTTTTTTGAGAGGTTTTCAATCACTGCTTCAATTTCATTACTAGATATTGGTCTATTGAGGTTGGCAATTTCCTCGTGGTTCAATTTTAGAAGTTTATAGGTTTCCAGGAATGCATCCATTTCATCTTCTTTGATTAGTTTTTTGGCATATAACTGTTGATAATAACTTCTGGATATTGTTTCTATTTCCTTGGTGTTAGCTGTGATCTCTCCCTTTTCATTCAATATTTTATTAATTTGGGCCTTCTCTCTTTTCTTTTGGATTATTTTGGCCAGTGGTTTATCAGTATTATTGATTCTTTAAAAAGAACAGCTTCTAGTTTCTTTGATGAGTTCTACTGTATCTCTAGTTTCTATCTCATTGATCTCTGCTCTAATTTCGATTATTTCCCTCCTTTGTGTGGAGTTGGTTTAATTTGTTGTTCATTCTCCTGTCCTTTAAGGTGTAGAAACAGCTGGTGTGTTCTGTATTTTTCAATTTTTTTGAGGGGGGTTGGATGTCTATCTCTTTCCTCCTTAGGACCGCCTTTGCTGTATCACATAGTTTTGGGGCCAATATGTCTTCATTCTTACGGGTTTCTGCGAATTGTTTTAGTTCTTCTTTGATTTCCTGGTTGATCCAAGCATTTCTAAGCAAGGTGGTCGTTAGTTTCCAGGTGTTTGAGTTCCTTCTGAACTTTTCCTTGTGGTTGAGCTCCAGTTTCAATGCACTGTGATCTGAGAATAGTTTGGAACAATCTCAATATTTTGTTATCAGCTGAGCCCTGACTTGTGACCCAGTGTGTCATCTATTCTGGAGATGGTTCCATGTGCACTCGAGAAGAATGAGTATTCTGTTGTTTTAGGGTGGAATGTTCCTTATATATCTGTGAGGTCCATCTGGTCCAATATGTCATTCAATGCTTTTGTTTTGTTATTCATTTTCTGTTTAGATCATCTGTCTATTATTGAGAGATGCGTGTTAAGATCTCCTACTATTAATGTATTCATTCCAATATGACTCTATCTTGACTAATAGTTCTTGTGTAATTGGCTGCTCCCATAATAGGGGCATAAATATTTACAATTGTTAGATCATTTTGGTGTATAGTCTCTTAAGAATTATGTAATATCTTTCTGTATCTCTGACTACAGTCTTTAATTTAAAATCTCATTTATCTGAAATGAGAATTGCTACCCAAGCCTTCCTTTGAGGCCCATTGACATGAAAGATGCTTCTCCCTCTCTTCAATTTCAGTCTGGATGTATCCTCTAGGTTCCAAATGGGCCTCTTGCAGACAGCATATGGATGGGTCCTATTGTTTTATCCAATCTGCAACACTGTGTCATTTTATGGGGACATTTAGGCCATTCACATTGAGATCATTGGTTACTGAGAGATATGTTTTTATTGACATTGTGTTACCTGTGAAGTCTTTGTTTCTACAGATTGTCTCTTTATATTTCTGTTTAATGATATTCTTAGTTTTTTTTCCTCATTATAGAACCCCCCTTAGTATTTTCTTCAGTTTTGGTTTGGTGGTCACATACTCTTTTAAACCTTGCTGGTCTTGGACACTCTTTATCTTTACATCCATTTTGAATGCCAGTCTTGCTGGATAAAGTATTCATGGCTGCATGTTCTTCTCATTTAGTGCCATGAATATGTCTTGCCAACCCTTTCTGGCTTTCCAGGTTTCTATGGACAGGTCTGATATTCTGATGGGCTTTCCTCTGTACATAAGGAATTTGTTCACCCTAGCTGCTTTCAAGAGCTCCTGTCTTAAATTATGATTCATAGTTTTCACAGTGAGGTGTCTTGAGGTCTTTCTAGATTTTATAATCTTGGGGGTAGTCCTATCTGCCTCTAGGACACGAACTCTGGTTCTATTCGCTAGATTGGGAAAATTTTCCTGGAGAATTTGTTCAACTATATCTTCTGGGCTTCTATCTTTCCCCTCCTCCTCAGGGATTCCAATAATTCTGATGTTGGAATGTTTCATGGCACCATTTATTTCCCTAATTCTGTTTCCATGGCTTCTAAGCTGTTTGTTCCGGTCTTCCTCCTGTTCTTTTTGCTGTATCTGCTTGTCCTCCAGACCAGTAATTCTATCTTCTGCCTCAGCTACCCTAGCTATTAGAGAATTTAGGTTAGATTTAAATTAATTACGATCATTGTTAACATCAGACCTGGTGGCTTTCAGTTCTGCCCTAATCAATTCCATTTTGTCATCCATGGCTTTCTCCAACCTAGCTATTGCTTGGATAATTATTTGCCTGAATTCCCTTCCCAACATACTATCTATGTCCATATCCAATAGCTCTGATATAGAGAGCCCAGTATCTGAATTTTTCTTCTGTTGGGCATTCCTCCTCCTAGTCATTTTGCTGAGAGAGGGCTGAATGCATGTGTAGCTGAATGTATTGATCATGGTGCAGGAAAGGTGCACCCTGGAACACTTCTGAGCAATCGAGAAAGAAAAAAAATAAAGAAAAAAGAAAAGAAAGAGAGAGGGAAAAAAAAAAGAAAGATAAAAGAGAAGGCCCAGTTCAAATGTCACTAAAGATAATATTTATGAAGTATACAACACAAACAGAAAAACAAAAAGACCAACTAAAGTAGATGACAATAAATAAATAAATAAATAAAATTTAAAAAGAACCCCATCAAAATGAAACCAAAGTATAAAATTTTTTAATTTATTTTCAGCATAACAATATTTATTATTTTTTACCACACCCAGTGCCCCATGCAACCCATGTCCTCTATAATACCCACCACCTGTTTCCCCAACCTCCTACACCCCTGCCACTTCAAACCCCTCAGATTGTTTTTCAGAGTCTATAGTCTCTCATGATTCACCTCCATTTCCAATATCCTCCAACTCCCTTCTCTTCTATAACTCCCCTTGTCCAAAGTATAAGATTTATGTACTACTAGGACAAAAACAAATACACAGCAATACTGACAAAAGAAAACGATGGGAGAGTGGTTACAAAATCTCAGTGTGGGCAAGGAAGGTTATCTTGATTCTTCAGGGATGTATCTTGTTATCCTTAATCACGGACTCAACTTTCCTGGGATAAAAGGGATTAAAACTCGTTTACCTATAGGGGTAGCATTGATTGGGGAAAGGGGATTACCTTGAAGCTTATCTCCATATGAATATTTTTTTAAAAAATAAATTAAATTAAAAAATTAAAAATAGAAGAGCAAAATAAAAACAGGTATATTTATTTAAAAAGTTCAGATTAAAAGGTTTTTATGGAATTGGTGTACTGAACATCTCACTGTGATGGTAAATAGGTTAAAGAGTTATATAAAAAAATGAAAATAACCAGAATAGTTGGAACAAATTAAAAATAAAAGTTATATCTATGAAGTAGTGGTGCTTTTCCTCTTGTCCTTTTTTTTTCCTTTATTTTCTGACTGACTTTCTGGGGGAAGGGCCTGCCATGTGTTTCTTCAGGCAGTGTTGCTAGAGGTAAGTCCTCCTGACCCTATCAAAGGACTGGGCTCTGAAGAAACCGTTTTTTTTTTTTTTTTTTTTTTTTTTTTTTTTGTTTGTTTGTTTGTTTTTTTTTCCTCAGGCTTTTGTTCTCTGGAGGATTTTGTGTGTTTGTTCATTTGTTTTCTCTCCCTTTGGCGACTTTTGGTGTTTCTTTGGAGATTTAGAGGAAAGCAAACTTGACCCAGACCTCCATCTGAGAGAGAAGCCTCAGTCTCTTCTCCTCTGTGTGCTCCAGATCACACAAATTCACCCTCTGCTGCTGGCAGAGCACATGCTCAGTCATGGTCTCTGGGGCCTCAGGAACTCCTCCTTTACCCAAAACCAAGAGAAATACTAGCCATGGCTGTCTGAGCAGCTCCAGAATTTCAGAGATGTCTCAAGAAGCAATAGAGCACTGAGATTTTCCTGCTAGCCCTGACTGGGTGTGCTCAGACTCCGGGTCCTAGACAATGCCATCTGGCTGGCCCCTGCTTGGATCTCTCTCAGGAGACAGTGTAGGGTGTGACTCAGACTGTGGTCTTGCACAGTGTATGCGTGCAGAGTGCAAAAGGTTGTGGTTCTGCCAGCTGGTGAGGCTCTCTCACTCTCACAGGCACCACCGCCCAGATGCTGTCAGGCATGCCGGCAGCTCAGCGACCAAGACCTGGCTACTTTGCTGCACTCTGTCTGGCTCAACACGAGCTGTTGTTGTCCTGGGTTGGTGGGCTTAAGCCCCTGTCCCTAACCGCCCAATTCCTCCATTTACTCCATGTGATCCTTTGATCTTTTTGAGTGCTTTCAATGAGACTCCAAGTTAATGCTGATCCCCAATCACAGGGCACTCTTGTATTGGAGTATTACTTTCCAATATGTTACTTCTGGTGGCTCCCTCCCCCTTTTGTTTATCTTCTGATATCAGTCGGATGTTCCCACTCCACTTTACCTGTCCAATGGCTTCTTCTGCTCCTGAAGAGATGCAAAAGTGTAAAATTCTAATCTCACTTTGATTTCATAGGTGATCAGAGTTCTTTGGTAGGTAATCAGCTCACTTTAGGAGACAGGTTAAAAAGGTGCCTCCTCCTACATCTCTGCCATCTTGTCACCACTCATGACTTATTAACTTAACATTTTATTATGTTCATTTATTTCTAAATTACTAAGCCACACTAATATCTAAAATAAATAAATATATGGAAAGTCTGTTTTCTAATCTGGCCAATAAGGAGCTTGGAAGCCCACACTCCCATTCTCACATCAAGAAAAAAGAAAAAAAAATAAAGAAACTGGAAATGAATAATTCTTCCTAGGTTCATCAGAAAGTTGATATCACAGGGAATACTGCTGTCCCCAAATTAGAGAGAAATTAGAAAGACCAAAAAGCAGACACAGAAAATCAGAGTTTGCCACTGTGAATCATTTACCATGCTGAACAACCTCAAAAGAAAGCTGGAGTAGCAATTCTCATGTTAGACAAATTAGATTTTAAACCAAAGATTGTAGTAAGAGATATAGAGGAACACTATATCATACATAAAGTGTTGTCTAGTAAGATCTAACTATTGTAGGTGTCTATATCACCAAGGTAGGATCAACCAATTATATAAACCAGTTAATAACGAAGATACTAATGCATTATAGTAGGAAACTTCAAACCCCACTCAAAGCAATGTACAGATCATCTAACAGAAGATCAACAAAGAAACAAAAGCTTTGAAGGACATATTGGACCAGATAGACTTTGTAGATATGTAGAGAATATTCCATCCTAAAACAAAATACTCATTCTTATCGACTGCACTTGAAACATTCTATTGAATGGATCACATACTAAGTCACAAATCAGGTCTTAATTGTTACTGAAATATTGAGATTATTCTTTGCATAGTTTTAGACCACAACATTTTGAAATGAACTCAATCACAAGAAAATATTTTGGAAGGACCTCAAACACTTGGAGGCTAAAGAGCATCTCATAAATGAATGAATGGGTCAACCAGGAAATTAAAGAACTTACATATTTCATGGAAACCAAAGAAAATAAAAACACATGCATTCAGTATCCATGGGATAATGTAAAGATGGTCCTTAAATGTAAGTACACAGCCATTCAAACCTCTCTAAAAAAAGTAGACAAATCCCAAATGCACAAGCTAACTTTACACCTAATGGACCTGTAGAAAGTTCAGCAAAAAAGCCTAAACCAAGGAGAATAGAAATAATAACTAGAGCAGATATCAATGAAATAGAAACAAACAAACAAACAAAAAAGATAGAACAAATATTTAGGTCTAGTGGCTGCTATTTTGGAAGAATTAATAGGACAGATTAACCTCTGGTCAGAATTATTTAGAAGAAAAGAGAAAGAACCCAAATTAATAAAATCATGAATGAAAGCAGAGAGATCAAAACTAATGCCAAGGAAATAGAGAAAATTATTAGAAAATATTATCAGAAGCTATGTTCCAAAAAATTAACCAATCAGGAAGAAATGGATACTTTCCTGGAAATTTATAAGCTACCAAACTGAATAATGAAGAAATAAACAATCTGAAAGACAAATAACCAAGTAGAAAATTAAATCAATAATCAGCATCCCTCCAAAAGAAGCAAGAGTCCAGAGACAAATATCTTCCCAGTGGAATTCTACCAAACATTTTAAAAAATACATGATCCCTATCTCCTGAAGCTGTTTTTGAAAAATAGAAATGGAAGGGGAACTTCCAAACTAGTTCTATCAGGCCAACATTATCCTGATTACAAAACCAGACAAAGAACCCTACCAGAGGAGAGTCACAGGCCACAATCATTGATGAATATGAATGCCAAAATACTCAACAAGTTCCTGGTCAATAAGATCCAACAATACATTAAAAGGATTATTCACTAAAAACCAGTGAGATTTATGCCTGGGATTCAAGGGTAGTTAAACACTAACAAAGAAATCAGTGTGATAGAGCACATTAATAAAAGCAGGGACAAGAACCATATGAACATCTCAATTTATGCAGAAAAATAATCTGACAAAATACTACATTATTTATTGACTAAAGCTCTTCAATGTATAAGGATAGAACTAACATACCTCAATATTATAAAAGCAATCTATGAAAAGCCCACAGTGAATAGAATGCTCAATGGGAAAAACAGAGCTTTTCTCCAGACAGGAACACGGAAAGGATGCCACTCTCACCACTTTTGTTCAACATAGTACTAGAAGTCCTAGTCTAAGCAATCAGAAAACAAAAAGGAATAAAAGGCGTTCAGATTGGCAAAAGGATGTCAAATTCTCTTTCTACACATGCAACAGGATACCTTATGTAGAAAACTCAAAATAATCTACCCCCAAATTACTAGGACACATACAGCAACTCACCAACCTGGCAGGATACCAAATCAATCTCCAGAAATCAGTGGCATTACTATACACTGAGACTGAAGAGAGAGAAATTAAGGAATCAATTCCATTTACAATAGCACCCAAGACAATAAGATACCCAGGAAATAAATCTAACCAAAGAGGTAAAAAAATCTATACTCTAGAAACTACAAAACACTTATGCAAGAAATTGAGGAAGACACAAAGAGATGGGGGTGATTCAATGCTCATGGATTGGAAGAATAAATGTGGTGAAAATGTCTATGATGCACAGAGAAATCTATTATTTCAATGTAATCCATAAAAAAATACCATCAACATTTTATACAGAGCTTGAACAAACAATCCTAAAATTGTATGGAAACAGAAAAGACCTCAAATAACAAGGGGAATATTGAAAAAGAATACCACAGCTGGTGGCATCACAATGCCTGACTTCAAGATATAATGCAAAGCTGTGATCATCTAAACAGCATGGTATTGGCATAAAAACAGACACATAGATCAAAGAAACAGAATAGAGGTCCCAGAAATGGACTCTCAACTCTATGTAATTTGACAAATCAAGAAAGAATATCCAATGGCAAAAAGACAGTGTCTTCAATAAATTCTGCTGGGAAAAGTGACAGTCTCATGCAAAAGAATGAAACTCCCTTACACCATATGCACAAGTAAACTCAAAATAGAGAAAGACCTAAATGTGAGACAGGAATCCATAAAAATCATAGGGGAGGACAGAGGCAGTAACCACTTCAACCTCAGCCACAGAAACTTTTTGGAATATATATCTCTAAAGGAAAGGGAAACAAAAGGAAAAATGAACTTCTGGGATTTCATTAAGATAAAAAGATTTTGCAGAGCAAAGGAAATAGTCAACAGAACTAAAAGGCAACAGGGGCACCTGGGTGGCTCAGTAGGTTAAAGCCTCTGCCTTCAGCTCAGGTCATGATCCCAGGGTCATGGGATTGAGCCCCGCATTGGGCTCTCTGCTCTGCAGGGAGCCTGCTTCCTCCTCTCTCTGACTGCCTCTCTGCCTACTTGTAATTTGACTGTCTGTCAAATAAATTTTAAAAAATCTTTTAAAAAATAACTAAAAGGCAACATATCAAATGGGAGAAGATATTTGCAAATGCCTTATTATAGAAACAGCTTGTATCCAAGTTCTATAAAGACCTTATCAAACTCAACACCCCCAAAACAAGGAACCCAGTCAATAAATGGGTAGAATACATGAACAGATATTTATCCAAAGTCATAGTAATGGCCAACAGACACATGAAAATATGTGCCACATCACTTGGCATGTAATGTGGTTCATGTGTACAATGGGATATTACTCAGCCATCAGAAAGGATGAATACTCACCATTTACATCGACATCGATGTAACTGTATGGTATTACACTAAGTGAAATAAGTCAATCAGAAAAAGGCAATTTTCATGTGGTTCCCCTCATATGTGAAATATTATAAACAGTGCAGGGGACTGTAAGGGAAAGGAGGGAAAACTGAATGGGAAGAAGCAGAGAGGGAGATGTGAAAGACTCCTACCTATTGGAAACAAAATTAAGGAGAGAAGGATGGAGGAATGGGGTAACAGGTGATGTGATGAGCACTGGGTTTTCAAGGCAAATGACAAATTACTGAACACTGCATCTTAAACTCATGATGTACTTCTTGTTGGCTAATTTAATTTAAATTTAAAATTCATCACTCCTTATTCCTGTTAGTATTCCAACATATGTAATAAATTTTGGTTACTAAATAATTGTGTAGTCATACTAGCTATTTGAAATAAGTGAAATCTTTCTTGGTGGGTAATGATCACCAAGGATAAGTCATACAACTATGTTGAGTTTTGTATAGGAATTTAGCCATTTCATACCTGTCACCCTGGGCAAACTAATTAGGACTTTGAAGAATATGAGTCCACAGAAGGTGTATTTGGATATGAAGGATGGCAGATTAGGATAATATTTAAGCATTTGAGGAAATATCCATGTAGATCATAGAAGGAAGTTTTCTTCAATATGTTATTCATTGTTGAGCATGAATATTATCAACAAAGTATTTTAAATAAAGACTGGATTGTCTGGAAATGACACTGTGGCAGAATACAGAGTACAATATATACACTCAGTTGTGCAGGGTCTCTATCTCTGCTCTGTCAGCATGATGCTCATTGATCTCTAAAAGTCATAGATCTCACATTCCTCACTTGTAAAGTGAAGGATTTGGTCCAGATAAGTAATTCAGTGAAATATTAATTCAGTGTCTCCTATGATATATAACTTTTTCCTGGTGTGAAAACTGATAAGATTTCTCCCATTGAGGGGCTTTTCTTAATCCTCAACAATTCTGTGACAAGCATATGGACTTTAGTTGACTCCCCCTGTCCCCATTCTGGATAGAAAAGACAGGATATTCAAATTCTTGTTCAAGATAGTACTTACTACTTTTTTTTAAAGGATTTTATTTATTTACTTGAGAGAGAGACAGTGAGAGAGAGCATGAACGAGGAGAAGGTCAGAGAGAGAAGCAGACTCCCCATGGAGCTGGGAGTCCGATGCGGGACTTGATCCCGGGACTCCAGGATCATGACCTGAGCCGAAGGCAGTCATCCAACCAACTGAGCCACCCAGGCATCCCAGTACTTACCACTTTACATGTGGTGGATGTTAGCTGCAGAAATGTCATGGAAATCTCCATTCAAATGATATAATTGGAGCATCAGATAATGTGAGAAACCGACTCCTCTTGTGGTAAGAAAGTGCTGTCTGCCCTCACATTCTCCTCACAACCTGCATGTTCTCAGATGACATTTCCTGGGGGGGGGGGGGGGGGGCTATACAAAGAAAGTGGTGAAGTCTGAATTTCCATAAAGGTTTTGATCATGAACATTAGGTTTATTCTTGGGTTCTCATTTTCTTTTGGTTCTTGACACTAAGGTTTGTGTGCATGCGTGTGTGTGTGTGTGTGTGTGTGTGTGTGTGTGTGTACCAATAGGTTCATGTAGCTTTCCTATGTAAATAAGTCTATTTCAAATTGATAGCACCTTAATTTTTTTTGATTTTTTAAAATTTATTTTCAGCATAACAGTATTCATTGTTATTTTTAATTTATTTTTTTATTTTCAGCCTAACATTATTCATTATTTTTGCACCACACCCAGTGCTCGATGAAATACGTGCCCTTTATAATACTCACCACCTGGTACCCCCACCCCCCACCCCCCTGACCATTCAAAACCCTCAGATTGTTTTTCAGAGTCCAAAGTCTCTCATGGTTCACCTCCCATTCCAATTTCCCCCAACTCCCTTCTCCTACTCGACTTGTCCTCCATGCTATTTATTATGATCAACAAATAAGTAAAACTATATGATACTTGGCGCTCTCTGTTAGACTTATTTCACTCAGCATTATCTCTTCCAGTCCCATCCATGTTGCTACAAAAGTTGGGTATTCATCTTTTCTGATGGAGACATAATACGCCATAGAGTATATGGACCACATCTTCCTTATCCATTTGTCCATTGAAGGGCATCTTGGTTCTTTCCAGTTTGGGTGACCATGGCCATTGCTGCTATAAACATTAGGGTAAAGATGGCCTTTCTTTTCACTACATCTGTATCCTTGGGGTAAATACTCAGGAGTGCAATAGCAGGTTATAGGGAAGCTCTATTTTTAATTTCCTGAGGAATCTCCACACTGTTCTCCAAAGAGGTTGCACCAACTTGCATCCCCACCAACAGTGGAAGAGGGTTCCCCTTTCTCCACATCGCCTCCAACACATGTTGTTTCCTGTCTTGTTATTTATGACCATTCTAATTGGTGTGAGGTGATATCTCAATGTGGTTTTAATTTGAATCTCTCTGAGGGCTAGTGATGATGAACATTTTTTCATGTGTCTGATAGCCATTTGTATGTCTTCATTGGAGAAGTGTCTGTTCATATCTTCTGCCCATATTATGATATGTTTGCTTGTTTCATGTGTGTTGAGTTTGAGGAGTTCATTATAGATCCTGGATATCAACCATTTGTCTATACTGTCATTTGCAAATATCTTCTCCCATTCCGTGGATTGCCTCTTTGTTTTTTTGACTGTTTCCTTTGCTGTGCAGAGATTTTGATTTTGATGAAGTCCCCAAAGTTTATTTTCGCTTTTGTTTCCTTTGCCTTTGGAGACATATCTTGAAAGAAGTTGCTGTGGCTGATATTGAAGAGATTACTGCCTATGTTCTCCTCTAGGATTCTGATGGTCTACTGTCTCACGTTGAGGTCTTTTATCCATTTTGAGTTTATCTTTGTGTATGGTGCAAAAGAATGGTCGAGTTTCATTCTTCTACATATAGCTGCCCAGTTTTCCCAGCACCATTTACTGAAGAGACTGTCTTTTTTCCACTGTATACTTTTTCCTGTTTTGTCGAAGATTATTTGCCCATAGAGTTGAGGGTCGATATCTGGGCTCTCTACTCTGTTCCACTGGTCTATGTGTCGGTTTTTATGCCAGTACCATGCTGTCTTGGTGATTACAGCTTTGTAGTAAAGCTTGAAATCAGGTAACGTGATGCCTCCAGTTTTATTTTTGTTTTTCACCATTTCCTTAGTGATTCGGGGTCTCTTCTGGTTCCATACAAATTTTTTGATTATTTGCTCCAGCTCTTTGAAGAATACTCGTGGAATTTTGATTGCAATGTCATTAAAAGTATAGATTGCTGTAGGCAGTAGAGACATTTTCACAATATTTATTCTTCCGATCCAAGAGCATGGAATGGTCCTCCATCTTTTTGTGTCTTCTTCAATTTCTTTCATGAGTTTTATGTATTTCCTCGAGTACAGATCCTTTACCTCTTTGGTTAGGTTGATCCCCAGGTATCTTATGGTTCTTGGTGTGCTAGTAAATGGAATCAATTCTCTAATTTTCTTTTCTGTATTTTCATTGTTAGTGTATAAGAAAGCCACTGATTTCTGCACATTGACTTTGTATCCTGCCACATTACTGAATTGCTGTATGAGATCTAGTAGTTTGGCAGTGAAGCCTTTTGGGCTTTTCATATAAAGAATCATGTCATCTGCAAAGAGAGAGAGTTTTTCTTCTTCACTGCCAGTTTGGATACCTTTTATTTCTCTTTGTTGTCTGATTGCTGTTGCTAGGTCTTCTAATACTATGTTGAACAAGAGTGGTGAGAGTGGGCATCCTTGTCGTGTTCCTGATCTCAGCAGGAAGGCTACAAGCTTTTTCCCATTGAGGATGATATTTTCTGTGGCTCTTTCCTAGATAGATTTGATGAGGTTCAGGAATGTTCCCTCTATCCCTATACTTTGAAGTGTTTTAATCAGGAACGGATGCTGGATTTTGTCAAATGCTTTTTCTGCATCAACAGAGAGGACCATGTGGTTCTTCTCTCTAATCATTAATTTGTACTATCACTTTGATTGATTTGTGAAAGTTGAACCATCTTTGTAGCCCAGGAATGTATCCCATCTTGTCATGGTGGATAATATTTTTTAATGTGCTGTTGGATCCTGTTTTCTAGGACCTTGTTGAGAATTTTAGCATCCATATTGATCAGTGATATTGGTCTGAAATTCTCCTTTTTTGTAGGGTTTTTGCCTATAGTTTTCCAGGAATGCATCCATTTCATCTAGGTTGCTTAGCTTATTGGCATATAACTATTGATAATAACTCCTGATGATTGTTTATTTGTGTTCCTTGTGATCTCTCCCTTTTCATTCATAATTTTATGTATTTGGGCTTTCTCTCTTTCCTTTTGGATTAGTGGGCCATTGGTTTATCAATCTTATTGATTCTTTAAAAAAAACAGCTTCTATTTTCATTGATACGTTCTTCTGTATCTCGGGTTTTTACCTCATCTATCTCAGCTCTAATCTTGATGATTTCCCTTCTTAAGTGTGGAGTTGGTTTGGTGTGTCGTTGATTCTCCTGTTTTTTAAGGTGTAGAGACAGCTGGTGTGTCCTGGATTTTCCCAATTTTTTGAAGGAGGCTTGGATGGCTATGTATTTTCCCCGTAGGACAGCCTTTGCTGTATCCCATAGGTTTTGGACCGAAGTGTCTTCATAGTCATTGGTTTTCATGAATTGGTTCAGTTCTTCTTTGATCTCCTGGTTGATCCAAGCATTCTTTCTTTTTTTTTTTTTTTTTTACTTTTACTTTTTTATTTTTTATAAACATATATTTTTATCCCCAGGAGTACAGGTCTGTGAATCACCAGGTTTACACACTTCACAGCACTCACCAAAGCACATACCCTCCCCAATGTCCATAATCCCTCCCCCTTCTCCCAAACCCCCTCCCCCCAGCAACCCTCAGTTTGTTTTGTGAGATTAAGAGTCACTTATGGTTTGTCTCCCTCCCAATCCCATCTTGTTTCATTGATTCTTCTCGTACCCACTTAAGCCCCCATGTTGCATCACCACTTCCTCCTATCAGGGAGATCATATGATAGTTGTCTTTCGCTGCTTGAGTTATTTTGCTAAGCATGATACACTCTAGTTCCATCCATGTTGTCGCAAATGGCAAGATTTCATTTCTTTTGCTGGCTGCATAGTATTCCATTGTGTATATATACCACATCTTCTTGATCCATTTATCTGTTAATGGGCATCTAGGTTATTTCCATAGTTTGGCTCTTGTGGACATTGCTGCTATAAACATTCGGGTGCATGTGCCCCTTTGGATCACTCCGTTTGTATCTTTAGGGTAAATACACAATAGTGCAATGGCTGGGTCATAGGGCAGTTCTATTTTCAACATTTTGAGGAACCTCCATGCTGTTTTCCAGAGTGGCTGCACCATCTTGCATTCCCACCAACAGTGTAGGAGGGTTCCCCTTTCTCTGCATCCTCACCAGCATCTGTCATTTCATGACTTGTTTATTTTAGCCATTCTGACTGGTGTGAGGTGATATCTCATTGTCGTTTTGATTTGTATTTCCATGATGCCGAGTGATATGGAGCACTTTTTCATGTGTCTGTTGGCCATCTGGATGTCTTCCTTGCAGAAATGTCTGTTCATGTCCTCTGCCCATTTCTTGATTGGATTATTTTTACTTTGGGTGTTGAGTTTGCTAAGTTCTTTATAGATTCTGGACACTAGTCCTTTATCTGATATGTCGTTTGCAAATATCTTCTCCCATTCTGTCAGTTGTCTTTTGATTTTGTGAACTGTTTCCTTTGCTGTGCAAAAGATTTTGATCTTGATGAAATCCCAATAGTTCATTTTTGCCCTTGCTTCCCTTGCCTTTGGCGTTGTTCCTAGGAAGATGTTGCTGCGGCTGAGGTCAAAGAGGTTGCTGCCTGTGTTCTCCTCAAGGATTTTGATGGATTCCTTTCGCACATTGAGGTCCTTCATCCATTTTGAGTCTATTTTCGTGTGTGGTGTAAGGAAATGGTCCAATTTCATTATTCTGCATGTGGCTGTCCAATTTTCCCAGCACCATTTATTGAAGCGGCTTTCTTTTTTCCATTGGACATTCTTTCCTGCTTTGTCAAAGATTAGTTGACCATAGAGTTGAGGGTCTATTTCTGGAATCTCTATTCTGTTCCATTGATCTATGTGTCTGTTTTTGTGCCAGTACCATGCTGTCTTGATGATGACAGCTTTGTAATAGAGCTTGAAGTCCCGGATTGTGATGCCACCAACGTTGGCTTTCTTTTTCAATATCCCTTTAGCTATTCGAGGTCTTTTCTGGTTCCTTATAAATATTAGCATTATTTGTTCCATTTCTTTGAAAAAGAAGGATGGTACTTTGATAGGAATTGCATTAAATGTGTAGATTGCTTTAGGTACCCGAGACATTTTCACAATATTTATTCTTCCAATCCAGGAGCATGGAACATTTTTCCATTTATTTGTGTCTTCCTCAATTTCTTTCATGAGTACTTTATAGTTTTCTGAGTATAGATTCTGTGTCTCTTTGGTTAGGTTTATTCCTAGGTATCTTATGGTTTTGGGTGCAATTGTAAATGGGATTGACTCCTTAATTTCTCTTTCTTCTGTTTTGCTGTTGGTGTAGAGATTTTCAACTGATTTCTGTGCATTGATTTTATATCCTGACACTTTACTGAATTCCTGTATAAGTTCTAGCACTTTTGGAGTGGAGTCTTTTGGGTTTTCCACATATAGTATCATATCATCTGCGAAGAGTGATAATTTGACTTCTTCTTTGCCGATTTGGATGCCTTTAATTTCCTTTTGTTGTCTGATTGCTGAGGCTAGGACCTCTAGTACTATGTTGAATAGCAGTGGTGATAATGGACATCCCTGCCGTGTTCCTGACCTTAGCGGAAAAGCTTTCAGTTTTTCTCCATTGAGAATGATATTTGCGGTGGGTTTTTCATAGACGGCTTTGATGATATTGGGGTATGTGCCCTCTATCCCTACACTTTGAAGAGTTTTGATCAGGAAGGGATGCTGTACTTTGTCAAATGCTTTTTCAGCATCTATTGAGAGTATCATATGTTTCTTGTTCTTTCTCTTATTAATGTGTTGTATCACATTGACTGATTTGCGGATGTTGAACCAACCTTGCAGCCCTGGAATAAATCCCACTTGATTATGGTGAATAATCTTTTTAATGTACTGTTGAATCCTATTGGCTAGTATTTGTTGAGTATTTTTGCATCTGTGTTCATCAAGGATATTGGTCTATAGCTCTCTTTTTTGGTGGTATCCTTGTCTGGTTTTGGGATCAAGGTGATGCTGGCCTCAAAAAATGAGTTTGGAAGTTTTCCTTCCATTTCTATTTTTTGGAACAGTTTCAGGAGAATAGGAATTAGTTCTTCTTTAAATGTTTGGTAGAATTCCCCCAGGAAGCCATCTGGCCCTGGGCTTTTTTTGTTTGGAGATTTTTAATGACTGTTTCAATCTCCTTACTGGTTATGGGTCTGTTCAGGCTTTCTATTTCTTCCTGGTTCAGTTGTGGTAGTTTATATGTTTCTAGGAATGCATCCATTTCTTCCAGATTGTCAAATTTATTGCCATAGAGTTGCTAATAGTATGTTCTTATAATAGTTTGTATTTCTTTGGTGTTAGTTGTGATCTCTCGTCTTTCATTCATGATTTTATTTATTTGGGTCCTTTCTCTTTTCTTTTTGATAAGTCTGGCCAGGGGTTTATCAATTTTATTAATTCTTTCAAAGAACCAGCTCCTACTTTCGTTGAATTGTTCTATTGTTTTTTTGGTTGCCATTTCATTGATTTCTGCTCTGATCTTTATGATTTCTCTTCTCCTGCTGGGCTTAGGGTTTCTTTCTTGTTCTTTCTCCAGCTCCTTTAGGTGTAGGGTTAGGTTGTGTACCTGAGACCTTTCTTGTTTCTTGAGAAAGGCTTGTACCACTATATATTTTCCTCTCACGACTGCCTTTGTTGTGTCCCACAGATTTTGAACCGTTGTATTTTCATTATCATTTGTTTCCATGATTTTTTTCAATTCTTCTTTAATTTCCCAGTTGACCCATTCATTCTTTAGAAGGATGTTGTTTAGTCTCCATGTATTTGGGTTCTTTTCAAACTTCCTTTTGTGGTAGAGTTCTAGCTTTAAGCATTGTTGTCTGAAAATATGCAGGAAATGATCCCAAACTTTTGATACCGGTTGAGTCCTGATTTAGGACCGCGGATGTGATCTATTCTGGAGAATGTTCCATGTGCACTAGAGAAGAATGTGTATTCTGTTGCTTTGGGATGAAATGTTCTGAATATATCTCTGATGTCCATCTGGTCCAGTGTGTCACTTAAGGCCTTTATTTCCTTGCTGATCTTTTGCTTGGATGATCTGTTCATTTCAGTGAGGGGACTGTTAAAGTCCCCTACTATTATTGTATTATTGTTGATGTGTTTCTTTGATTTTGTTATTAATTGGTTTATATAGTTGGCTGCTCCCACGTTGGGGGCATAGATATTTAAAATTGTTAAATCTTCTTCTTGGACAGACCCTTTGAGTATGATATAGTGTCCTTCCTCATCTCTTATTGTAGTCTTTGGCTTAAAATCTAATTGATCTGATATAAGGATTGCCACTCCAGCTTTCTTCTGATGTCCATTAGCATGGTAAATTTTTTTCCACCCCCTCACTTTAAACCTGGAGGTGTCTTCGGGCTTAAAATGAGTTTCTTGGAGGCAACATATAGATGGGTTTTGTTTTTTTAATCCATTCTGATACCCTGTGTCTTTGGACAGGGGCATTTAGTCCATTAACATTCAGGGTAACTATTGAGAGATATGAATTTAGGGCCATTATATTGCGTGTAAGGTGACTGTTACTGTATATGGTCTCTGTTCCTTTCTGATCTACCACTTGTAGGCTCTCTCTTTGCTTAGAGGACCCCTTTCAAGATTTCCTGTAGGGCTGGTTTGGTGTTTGCAAATTCTTTCAGTTTTTGTTTGTCCTGGAAACTTTTAATCTCTCCTACTATTTTCAATGATAGCCTAGCTGGATATAGTATTCTTGGCTGCATGTTTTTTCATTTATTGCTCTGAAAATATCATGCCAGCTCTTTCTAGCCTGCCAGGTCTCTGTGGAGAAGTCAGCTGCCAATCTAATATTTTTACCATTGTATGTTACAGACTTCTTTTCCCGGGCTGCTTTCAGGATTTTCTCTTTGTCACCGAGACTTGTAAATTTTACTATTAGGTGACGGGGTGTGGGCCTATTCTTATTGATTTTGAGGGGCGTTCTCTGAACCTCCTGAATTTTGATGCTCGTTCCCTTTGCCATATTGGGGAAATTCTCCCCAATAATTATCTCCAGTATACCTTCTGCTCCCCTCAGTCTTTCTTCTTCTTCTGGAATCCCAATTATTCTAATGTTGTTTCGTCTTATGGTGTCACTTATCTCTCGAATTCTCCCCTCGTGGTCCAGTAGCTGTTTGTCCCTCTTTTGCTCAGCTTCTTTATTCTCTGTCATTTGGTCTTCTATATCACTAATTCTTTCTTCTGCCTCATTTATCCTAGCAGTGAGAGCCTCCATTTTTGATTGCACCTCATTAATAGCTTTTTTTATTTCAACTTGGTTAGATTTTAGTCTTTTATTTCTCCAGAAAAGGCTTTTATATCTCTCGAGAGGGTTTCTCTCATATCTTCCATGCCTTTTTCGAGCCCGGCTAGAACCTTGAGAATTGTCATTTTGAACTCTAGATCTGACATATTACCAATGTCTGTATTGATTAGGTCCCTAGCCTTCGGTACTGCCTCTTGTTATATTTTTTGTGTTGAATTTTTCCGTCTTGTCATTTTGTCCAGATAAGAGTATATGAAGGGGCAAGTAAAATACTAAAAGGGTGGCAACACCCCCAGGAAAATATGCTTTAACCAAATTAGTAGAGATCCAAGATTGTGAGTGGGGGAAAGGGGATAAAAAGAGGTTCAAAAAGGAAGAAAGAAAGAAGAAAAAAAAAAAAAGGAAAAAAGAAAAAAAAAGAATTAAAAAAAAACACCTAAGAAAAATATAAAAAATAAAAAATATATATATTAGATAAACTAGTAAAAAATCGTTAAAAAAGAAAAAGGTAACAGTTAAAAAAAAAAAAAATTTACCCGAAGGCGAGAAAAAAAAAATGAAAAAGAAAAAAATTAAATTAACTGCAAGACTAAAAAAAATCACAGGGAAAAAGCCATGAGTTCCGTGCTTGGCTTTCTCCCACTCTGGAATTCTGCTGCTCTCCTTGGTATTGAATCCACAGTGCTTGGTAGGTGAACTTGGTCTCGGCTGGAGTTCTTGTTGATTTTCTGGGGGAGGGGCCTGTTGTAGTGATTCTCAAGTGTCTGCCCCAGGCGGAATTACACCGCCCTTACCTAGGGCCGGGGTGAGTAATCCGCTTGGGTTTGCTTTCAGGAGCTTTTGTTCCCTGAGTGCTTTCCGTAGCGTTCTGGAGGACGGGAATACAAATGGCGGCCTCCTGTTCTCCGGCCTAGAGGAGCCGAGAGCCCAGGGCCACACTCCTCAGTGCGCCCTCAGAGAACAGCACCCAGTTATTCCCGTCTGCCTTACCTCCGACCGCGCTCTGAGCTCACTGAGCCTGCGACCGTTCAAGGTAACACCGAGTTGCGAGCTTACTGTCGGCTCTGTATCTGTAGCCGACTTTCCCATTCCAATACTCGCAAGCTCTGAGACACTCAGACACCCCCGATCCTTCTGTGACCCTGCGGGACCTGAGGCCACGCTGACCCCGTGTGGGCTTTGCCCCGTGTAGCCTCTGGAGCGATGTCCCTCAGTGGAACAGACTTTTATAAGTCCTGATTTTGTGCGCGGTTGCTCCGTTGGTTGCTGGGAGCCGGCCCCTCCCCCTGGGGTCTATCTTCCCGTCGCTTTGGATTCACTTCTCAACCGGTCCTACCATTCAGAAAGTGGTTGTTTTTCTGTTTCCAGAATTGCTGTTCTTCTTCTCTTCGATCTGCCAATGGATTTTCAGGTGTTTGCAATCCTTAAATAAGCTATCTAGCTGATCTCTGGCTAGCTAAAGTAGTCTCAGCCTGCTACTTCTCCGCCATCTTGACTCCTCCCTTGATCCAAGCATTCTTAAGCAAGGTGGCCTTTAGCTTCCAGGTGTTTGAGTTCCTTCTGAACTTTTCCTTGTGGTTGATTTCCGGTTTCAAAGCATTGTGATCTGAGAAGATGCAGGGAATAATCTTGGTCTTTTGGTATCAGTTGAGTTCTGATTTGTGACCCATTATTTGGTCTAATCTGGAGAAGGTTCCATGTGCACTTGAGAAGAATGAGTGTTCTGTTGCTTTAGGGTGGAATGTTCTATATATATCTATGAGGTCCATCTGGTCCAATGTGTCATTCAATTCTCTTGTTTCTTTATTGATTTTCTCCTTCAATGATCTGTCTCATAACACCTTAATTTTAATCATATTATAAATCTTTCCTTTTATACTCCTTACATTTATTATTTTAATGACACATTTTCTTCCTTTTTTATTGTATGCTTCCCTTTACTAATTATTGTAATTTTAGCTAATTTTACTACTTCTTAAACCTTTACAGTTGGTTTATAAGTGACTGATGTACTTCTTTTGTTAAAGATTGCTAATTTTGTGAGGTTTTTAATTATCTATGTTTCCTTACTATTATCTAGTGTCTTTTCTTTTGGTATAAATACATCCCTTTAATATATTTTGCAGGACCAGTTTAGTGGTGATGTTATTTTTAGCTTCTGTTTTTCTGGAAAGCTCTTAATGTCTCTATTTTTGGTTGTTAATTTTGCAGGGCAAATCATTCTTGCTTAGCGGCTTTTTTTCTTGTTTTCCAGAACTCTGACTGTCATGCTACTTTCTTTTATTCTGTAAACTTTCTGTTGAAAAATATGCTGGTAACATAGTGTGGTTTGCCTTGTATGTGGCAAGTTGTATTGTCTGGCTGATTTTAGAAATTTCTCTCTATCCTGAACATTTACAATTTTAAGTATAACATGACTTGATATAGATCTCTTTGATTTTATCTTATTTGGAATTATCTGGGATCCCTGGAGCTGGATGTCTGATCCCTTCCATAGATAGAAAAAATTTCAGCCACAATTTATTTAATTTTTTTTTTCTGACCTTTTCTCTCACCTTCTGGATCCCTATAATGTGAATGTTATTCCACTTGATGTCCTAAAGTTCCCTTAAGTTATTTTCACTCTTTTTAAGTTTCTTTTTTAATTTTGCTCTTTTGTTTGGATAGGTACTATTGTTGTCTTCCAGATCACTGCTACCTCATTCTACTTCTACCAGTCCTTCTTCTTCTCACCAGTCTAAACACACATGTTAGAGTGTTTTTTTGTTTATATAACTTGTTTAGTATTTTCCAATTTTCCTATCTTTTTTGCTGAAGGTTTCACTGTGTTTATACTTCTACCAATTTTAATGAGTATCTTTATGACCATTACTTTGAATTTCTTATCAAGTACAATATTCTTTCTCTTTCATTTAGTATTTGTTTCTGGAGTTTTGTCTCGCTTTTCTATTTGGAACATATACCTATCTACTCATTCTGCCTGTTTGTTTCTATTAAGAGGTATGCCAGGTATCTTTCTCATTCTTGAAGGAGTGTCCATATGTAAAAGATGTTCCATAGGGCCTAGAAGTGCAATATTTCTTGGCCACCAAAACCAGATATTAATATTTTTCCTTTGTGAGAGATTTACACTCTCTTCTTAAAGGCAGGGTAGCCATTGTGGCATTTTGGTGTGCGTAGTTGGCACTCCACTGGAATTCAGGAAGACTTTTAATGCTCTGGCACATTGACAGGTTTAGTCCTTGCCTGGTTATAGGACTAGTGCTTTGCCTTGGTGGATGGTATTGTTCCTTGCTTGGCAGGGCTAAGTGTATTTTGCTGCTATGCTATATTGGTGGGTGGCTTCTAGCAGAATATAACCACTGATGTTAGTAGGTTAGAGGCAGAATTCCAAAATAGCACATATTAGTACTAGTTTTGGTAAAGAAAACTGAAATAACAAAATGGTTACTTCTACTCTCTTAGTTCCCAGGGAGAATCCCTATTGTTTCCTTTCTCTGTGGCAGGAAGTTTAAGGTTAGCAAATGTGCCTCCTTATGTATTATCTATGCACTTTTCTAATTGGTGTTTTTAGGATGGCGGGGGAGTAGGAGGAGGTGCCTTTTCAGCCGGTACCCCAAAGTGAGCTGATTACCTACCAAAGAACTCCGATCCCCCATGAAATCAGCCTGAGATCAGAATTATACACGTCTGGCTCTCTATAGGGGTAGAAGATGCCAGTGGGCAGGTAAAGCGGAAACGGCTTTATCTTTATCGGAAGATAAAGAAAAGGGGGAGGGAGCCACCAGAGGCGACTGGTTAGAAAGTAAAACCACAATACGAGCGAGAGTGCCCTGCGTCTGGGGACCAGCATTAACTTGGAGACTGGTTGAAAGCACTCCAAAAGAGCAAAGGATCATGGGGGGGGGAATTATTGGGTTTGGGGTGGCTAGGGACAGGGGCTTAATTCCCCAGGACAGCCTCCCCAGCGCTTAGGCAGAGAGAGTGCAGCAGAGAAACCAGGTCTTGGTCCCTAAGTCCCCAGCGCACCCGAGAATGTGTGGGTTCTAGTTCCTGTGAGGGGAATGGAGCCACGCCGGTTGGCAGAACACGCGAGCCCTACCACAAAACTTGAGATATGTGTGCACATCCCTCATGCTCCCCTGAGTTACAAAGGCCCGGCTGGTGCTCTTTGTTTCAAAGCCTAAGCCATGCACCCCAAACTCTCCCCTGACAGAGGTGCGCAAAAGCCCAGCCTGGTGCTTACAGACCAGCGCCCCGTTCTCAGTGCCCGAGACGTGCGCCCGACCCATAGCCGCCTCTGAAAGAGGCGCCCGCAAGCCAGGCACTCACAGCCCGGGACAGCGGCAAAATCTCAGTGTGCGATTGCTGCTTGGATTCTCTCTGGCGGTCGGGAGCTCCAAGACAGCTGCCACTGACTTGGCTTTGGGTACAAGCAAAAGATCCGGCACCCCCAGGGTCTGCAACTTCAAACCTGCTCTGCCAGTGGCCAAGGGGGAACTTATTTAAACTCTGCACCCAGACTGAGGCTTCTCTCTGAGAGGGAGATCAGGGTGCAGTTTGTTTTCCTCTAAAACTACAAAACCATTAAAGGCTGTCAAGGTGAGAGGAAAAAAAAAGTGAACAAGCATAAAAACCTCCAGAGAACAAAAGCCTGAAAAAAACCAGTTTCCTCAGAGCCCACTCCCTTGAGGGTGGCGGGAGGACTTAACTCAGGAAATATCATTGACTGACAACCCAAGTGGCAGGCCCCTTCCCCAGAAAACAAACCAAGAAAGAAAAAAAAAAAGAGGAAAAAAAAAATGGACTACAAGAGAACAACCACTACTTCATAGGAAAACTTGTATTGTTCACTCGTTCCCACTATTCCACTTAATTTTTTTTTTACACATAAGTAATTTTTTTAACCTATTTACCTTCACAGCGAGTTGTATAGTACATCAAATTCCATAATACCTTTATAAACTGAACTTTTTGATACAAACACCTATGTTTTTCTTTTGCATTTTTATTTTTTGAATTCCTTTTTTAAAATTTTAGTTTAGTTTAGTCTAGTTTATTCCTTTTTATTTTTATCCTCTAATATTCATATAGAGTTGAACTTCAAAGTAATCCCCTTTCCCCAATCAATACTACCCCTATAGGTAAACCAATTTTTAATCCCTATTATCTTAGGAAAGTTGAGTCCTTTAACAAAGATATCAAGGTACATCCAGGAAGAATCAAAACAACCTTCCTCGCACACACTGAGAATTTATAAGAACTTTCCAATCTTCTTCCACCAGTGTTTCTGTGTTTTTTGTGTTTTTTTTTTCTCTTGTCATATACTTGTATTAGTCTTTTCATCTCTTTTTGTTTGTCTACTTCATAAATCTTACCTTGGGGCCCATCTGGGCTGAACCTTCTTTTTAATCTTCCCTTTCTTTCCTGTCTCTCTCTCTCTCTTTTTTCTTTTTCTTTTTCTTTTCTTTTGTCTCTCGTTTGGGTGAAGAAACCTGATTGCTCAGAAGTGTTCCAGGGTGCATGTTGACTGCACCACAGTTGATACATCCAGCTACATCTGTTCAGTCATCTCCCACCATAATTACTAGGAGGAAGAATGCCCAACAGAAGAAAAATACAGAGGATGGACCTTCTGCAACAGAGCTAACGGCTATCAACATAGACAATATGTCAGAAAGAGAAATCAGGCTAACAATTATCTAGGCAATAGCTAGGTTGGAAAAAGCCATGGATGACCAAACAGAATTGATTAGGGCTGAACTGAAAGTGACCAGACAGGATGTTCACAATGTTAGGCTGAGCTTAAAGCTACCAGGGAGGAGGTTCACAATGCTATCAGAGAGTTCCAATCTAATATAAACTCTCTCAAAGCTAGGGTAACTGAGACAGAAGAGAGAATTAGTGATCTGGAAGACAAACAGATAGAGAGTAAGGATCAGAAGGAAGCCTGGAATAAACAGCTTAGAAACCACGAGAATAGAATCAGGGAAATAAATGATGCCATGAAGCATTCCAATGTCAGAATTATTGGAATCCCTGAAGGGGAGGAGAAAGAGGTCTAGAAGATATAGTGGAACAAGTCCTTCATGAAAATTTTCCCAATCTCACTAATGGAACCAGCCTTTATGTACTAGAGGCTGAACGGTCTCCACCCAAGGTTATACATTCCAAAAAACATCACGATACCTGATAGTCAAATTGAGAAAATATAATTGTAGGTATAATCTCTTGAAAGACTCCAGGGCAAAGAGGCTCCTTAATTACAGAGGGAAGCCCATCAGAAAAACGTCAGACCTGTCCACAGAGACCTGGCAAGCCAGAAGAGGCTGGCAAGATATATTCAGGGCACTAAATGAGAAGAACATGAAGCCAAGAATACTTTATCCAGCAAGACTGACATTCAAAATGGATGGAGAGATAAGGAGTTTTCAAGACCAGCAAGGCTAAAAGGACTATGCAACCACCAAGCCGACATGGCAGGAAATATTAAGGGGGGTTCTATAAAAGAGAAAAAATCCCAAGAATAGCATTGAACAGAAATATAGACACAGTCTACAGAAAGAAAGACAAAGGTAACTCGATGTCAATTAAAACGTATCTATCAATAATCACTCTCAATGTGAATGGCCTAAATGCACCCATAAAATGGCACAGGGTTGCAGATTGGATAAAACGACAGGAGCCATTCATATGTAGTCTATAAGAGACCCATTTTGAACCTAAAGATACACGCAGACTGAAAGTGAAGGTATGGAGAAGCATCTTTTATGCCAATGGGCCTCAAAAGAAGGCTGGGATAGCGATTCTCATATCAGAAAAATTAGACTTCAAACTAAAGACTGTAGTCAGATATAAAGAAGGACACTACATAATCCTTAAAGGGACTATCCACCAAGACGATCTAACAATTGTAAACATCTATGCTCCCAATATGGGAGCAGCCAATTACTTAAGAAAACTGTTAATCAAGATAAAGAGTCAGACAAACCATAAGTGACTCTTAATCTCACAAAACAAACTGAGGGTTGCCGGGGGGAGGGGGTTGGGGAGAAGGGGGTGGGATTATGGACATTGGGGAGGGTATGTGATTTGGTGAGTGCTGTGAAGTGTGTAAACCCGGTGATTCACAGACCTGGGGATAAAAATATATGTATATAAAAAATATATGTTTATAAAAAATAAAAAATTAAAAAAAAAAAGATAAAGAGTCATATTGATATGAAAACACTAATCGTAGGAGATCTTAACATGCCTCTCTCAGAAATAGACAGATCATCAAAGGAGAAAATCAATAAAGAAACAACAGCGTTGAATGACCCATTGGACCAGATGGACCTCATAGATATATACAGAACATTCCACCCTAAAACAACAGAATACTCATCCTTCTCAAGTGCACACGGAACCTTCTCCAGAATAGACCACGTATGGGGTCAAAAATCATGACTCAACTGATACCAAAATACTGAGATTATTCCCTGCATATTCTCAGATCACAAAGTTTTGAACCAGGAGCTCAATCACAAGGAAAAGTTCAGAAGGAACTCAAACACATGGAAGCTAAAGACCACCTTGCTTAAGAATTCTTGGATCAACCAGGAGATCAAAGAAGAACTGAAACAATTCATGGAAACCAATGAGAATGAAGACACCTCTGTACAAAACCTATGGGATACAGCAAAGGCCGTCCTAAGGGGAAAATATATAGCCATCCAAGCCTCCCTCAAAAAAATTGAAAAATACAGAACACAGCAGCTGTCTCTACACCTTAAAGAACTGGAGAATCAACAACAAATCAAACCAACTCCACACATAAGAAGGGAAATCATCAAGATTAGAGCTGAGAACAATGAGGTAGAAACCAGAGATACAGTAGAATGTATCAATGAACTAGAAGCTGGTTTTCTGAAAGAATCAATAAGAATGATCAACCATTGACCATACTAATCCAAAAAAATAGAGAGAAAGCCCACATAAAATTATGAATGAAAAGCGAGAGATCACCACTAACACAAAGGAAGTAGAAACAATCATCAGAAGTTATTATCAACAGTTACATGCCAATAAGCTTAGCAACCTAGATGAAATGGATGCATTCCTGGAAAAATATAAACTACCAAATTGAGCCAGGAAGAAATTGACAACCTGAACAGACCAATATCTAATAACGAGATTGAAGCAGTGATCAAAAACCTCCCAAAAAACAAGAGCCCAGGACCTGACGGATTCCCTGGGGAATTCTACCAAACCTTCAAAGAAGAAATAACACCTATTCTCCTGAAGCTGTTACAAAAATTGAAGCAGAAGGAAAACTTCCAGACTCTTTCTATGAAGCCAGCATTACCCTGATCCCCAAACCAGGCAAAGACTCTACCAAAAAGGAGAATTTCAGACCAATATCACTGATGAATATGGATGCTAATATTCTCAACAAGATCCTAGCCAACAGTGTCCAACAGCACATTAAAAAGATTATCCACCGTGATCAGTTGGGATTTATCCCTCAGCTACAAGAATGGTTCAACATTCGCAAATCAATCAATGTGATACAACAAATTAATACGAGAAGAGAGAACCACATGGTCCTCTCAATTGTTGCAGAAAAAGCATTTGACAAAATCCATCATCCCTTCCTGATCAAAACGTTTCAAAGTATAGGGATAGAGGGAACTTTCCTGAACCTCATCAAATCTATCTAGGAAAGACCCACAGCAAATATCATCCTCAATGGGAAAAACCTTGCAGCCATCCCGTTGAGAGCAGGAACAAGACAAGGATGCCCACTTTCACCACTCTTGTTCAACATAGTATTAGAAGTCCTAACAACAGCAATCAGACAACAAAGAAAAATAAAAGTTATCCAAACTGGTAATGAAGAAGTCAAACTCTCTCTCTTCGCAGACATGATCCTTTATATGGAAAACCCAAAAGACTCCACCCCCAAACTACTAGAACTCATACAACAATTCAGTAATGTGGCAGGATACAAAGTCAATGTGCAGAAATCAGTGGCTTTCTAATACAATAACAATGAAAATAGAGAAACGGAAATTAGAGAATCGATTCTATTTACTATATCACCAAGAACCATAAGATACCTGGTAATAAACCTAACCAAAGAGGTAAAGGATCTGTACTCAAGGAACTACAGAAAACTCATGAAAGAAATTGAAGAAGACACAAATAGATGGAGGACCATTCCATGCTCTTGGATTGGAAGAATAAACATTGTTAAAATGTCTATACTGCCTAGAGCCATCTATACTTTTAATGCCATTCCGATCAAAATTCCACCGGTATTTTTCAAAGAGCTGTAGCAAATAATCCAAAAGTTTGTATGGAATCAGAAGAGACCCCGAATCGCTAAGGAAATGTTGAAAAACAAAAATAAAGCTGGGGGCATCACGTTACCTGATTTCAAGCTTTATTACAAAGCTGTGATCACCAAGACAGGATGGTACAGGCAAAAAAAAAAACTGACACATAGACCAGTGGAACAGAGTAGAGAGCCCAGAATTGGATCCTCAACTCTATGGTCAATTAATCTTTGACAAAACAGGAAAGAAGATACATTCGAAAAAAGACAGTCTCTTCAATAAATGGTGCTCGGAAAACTGGGCAACTCTATGTAGAAGAATGAAACTCGACCATTCTCTTACACCATACACAAAGATAAACTCAAAATGGATAAAAGACCTCAACATGAGACAGTAATCCATCAGATTCCTAGAGGAAAACATAGGCAGTAATCTCTTCGATATCAGCCACAGCAACTTTTTTCAAGATATGTCTCCAAATGGAAAGGAGACAAAAGCGAAAATAAACTTTTGGGACTTTATCAAAGTCAAAAGTTTCTTCACAGCAAAGGAAACAGTCAAAAAAGCAAAGAGGCAACCCCTGAAATGGGAGAAGATATTTTCAAATGACAGTACAGACAAATGGTTGATATCCAGGATCTATAATGAACTCTAACTCAACACACATGAAACAGGCAAACATATCAAAAAATGGGCAGAAGATATGAACAGACGCTTCTCAAATGAAGACATACAAATGGTTATCAGACACATGAAAAAATGTCCTTCATTATTAGCCCTCAGGGAGATTCAAATTAAAACCACATTGGCATACCACCTTACACCAGTTAGAATGGCCAAACTTAGCAAGGGAGGAAACAACATGTGTTGGAGAGGATTTGGAGAAAAGAGAACACTCTTACACTGTTGGTGTGAATGCAAGTTGGTACAGCCTCTTTGGAGAACAATGTGTGGATTCCTCAGGAAATTAAAAATAGAGCTTCCCTATGACCCTGCAATTGCACTCTTGGGTATTTACCCCAAGGATACAGATGTCATGAAAAGAACGGCCATCTGTACCCCAGTGTTTATAGCAGTAATGGCCACGGTCGCCAAACTATGGAAAAAACCAAGATGCCCTTCAACGGACAAATGGATAAGGAAGATGTGGTCCATATACACTATGGAGTATTATGCCTCCATCAGAAAGGATGAATACCCAACTTTTGTAGCAACATGGATGGGACTGGAAGAGATTATGCTGAGTGAAATAAGTCAAGCAGAGAGAGTCAATTATCATATGGTCTCACTTATTTGTGGAGCATAACAAATAGCATGGATGACAAGGGGTGTTAGAGAGGAGAAGGGAGTTGGGTAAATTGGAAGGGGAGGTGAATCACGAGAGACTATGGACTCTGAAAAACAATCTGAGTGGTTTGAAGTGGCGGGGGTTGGGAGGTTGCGGTACCAGGCAGTGGGTATTATAGAGGGCACGGATTGCCTGGAGCACTGGGTGGTGGTGAAAAAATAATGAATACTGTTTTTCTGAAAATAAATAAATTTTAAAAAATTTTAAAAATGATGTTTTATTGCTGGGTTAACTTGAGTGAGTCCTCATGAATGCCCATTAAGGGTTCCTATAGTTTTATAATTTTCTTGAATGTAATCCCCATTGATTGTCAGTGCTTACTGATTTGGGTACTTTTCTTGTAGAATATATGGATTAAGATAAATGATATAGGGCTTGAATCCCTCACCCCTTAGCGAAAGTTCTGTATTTTTGATATCCCTCTTGATTGTGACACATCACAATGAGGTGTAGTTTCTGCCATAGTAAACCTATGTTTCTGGCACTTTCCTATCTCAATGAATAATTTTATGCTTTATGGATGCTTTATTTATTCAATTTTCAGGTCACTTTAAGAGGCAATATTCCATGTGTAGTTTTAGATTTGTTGTGTCTGTGAGAAGAGGCAAGTTGAAGATCTTGCATAGAACCATCTTAAAACACTTATCATTCATTTTCATGTAAATATCCGGTATTCTTAGCATCATTTATTGAAAAAGCTATCATTTCCCCATTATGTGCCTTTGGCATCTTTATAAAAAATTAATTATATATCTGTAGATTTATTTCTGGACTCTTTCTCTTGTTTCATTGGTCTGTTATTTTTTAAATATCTTATTTATTTATTTGACAGATCACAAGTAGGCAGAGAGGCAGGCAGAGAGAGAGAGGGAAGCAGGCTCCTGCTGAGCAAAAAGCCTGATGTAGGGCTCAATCCCAGGATCCTGAGATCATGACCCAAGACAAAGGCAGAGGCTTTAACCCAGTGAACCACCCAGATGGCCTATGTTTTGGTTTATGTGATTTTTTATGTTATATGTTAATTCATTCACAAATCATATTCTCCTATGCATTAACTATATAGATAAATATGTACCATTAAGGGTCTCTCTATTTGGTCAATGAGCTGAAACTAAATATGATTATGGTAGAACTTTTTAAGATTGTATCAAGAATAAGGGTCTGGAAGTGTAGAAGTTGAAGTGAAGGCAAGGTAGCCTGAAAAAAATATGGAAGACTTTATAAAAGTTACCCAACTCAGTGCCTTGTTATAGGATAAATGTGTGAATGAAGAAATAAACTGTGCAGTACCCAATGAGAGTTTTATACTGTGACTTTCACACAAGTCATGTCCTGGAAAATACATCATAGGCAGAAGGCACAGACTGTCCCCAGGTGATAAGACCCATCTTTATATTTGGTCATGGGGGTTCAGACCTTGGGCTCTGTATTTAAAGACTCTTACACCAAACAGATAATAAAAAGGAAAAAAAAATCTTTTGGATATATGGACTGGATTTGGCAATGAAGTGTTTATTTACGACCAGGTGGTAATAAATTAGGGGAAGTGTCCCAGTATGCAAGAAATATCCAATAAAATATCTAGAAGCATATTCCAAGGACACATAGAAAATAAAGTGATTTGTGTGATTTTTAGTAACATGAGGGTCAAATTTAGATGAAAGAGGATAAGTCATGACATGAAATGCTGTCATCAAAAGAGGTGGAATGGAAGGATATCAAGAAGAGGGATTGGAAAATGATCAGTAGAAAGTACACAAACAATTTCCTTGACACATGAAATACAAAAGGATAGTAAGCAATTTTGTAGAGTCTGAAGGAGGATACAAGATTATTTTAACAGATTAAATATCAGAGTGGTATAAAGGAATGAGAAGTTTAGCCAACATTGATATAGTTTCAGGTGGTAAGTGGTGGAAAAGAATGCCTGTCAGGAAAATATTTAATTTTTAAAAGAAACGACTTACAGCACAGATATTTTTGAAATTAAAGGTCTTCAGTATAGCCATTTGATTTTTTGCCTAATCATCTGCTTTTAAGAAAAAAAAAGTAAATAAATAGCCACTTTAAATTAATCCAGGGTTAGTGATTTGCCTTCCATTCTCAATAAATAACAAGAGGATTGACAGTTTTTATAAGATCATATTTGAAGTGGTGGAGGTTTCATGGCCTGACTGTAACAAAAGTGAAGACTGAATGTGGTGGTAGAGGTAAAAGAAATCCCCTTGATTAGTGTTTAATTAGAATAATTTATATAGTGGGAGCAACAGGGTAAAAAATGGAAACATAGGATTTATGATCAGAATGGAATATCTCATGGCATTTGTTACTTCAAATTTCCTGTTAATAACATTGCCTACTTAGGGTTCAAGAGTTAAGAGTTAAATATAAAATGTAGTAGAGCCAAATTACCTGCACTGAAAGATTAAAGAGCAGTCATCCAACATTTCCATTTATTTTCCAATTCCCACTCACTTTTTTTAAAAGTTCCTAGAGCCCAACTTTCTGTTCCATTTCTATTCACAATAAAATAGCATGGTTTTCATATGTGTTTGTTTTTTTTCAGAAGAGTCTCTGGCTGATCTTTTGTGTTAACCAATCAATTAGCACAATTTACCTCTGATAGTTTAGCAGGAGGAATTTTCCTAAAACACTATTTAGCAAACAACTTATTTTTAAAAAATCTTTAATGGACTCTTACTTTTTTATCATAATGCTAATTTTCAAGTTGTATTAGCATGTGGATCTTCAGGACATATTCTTTTCTTTTTCCCATCCTACATTCTGAAATTCTGTATGCATTCTAGTTACATATGACTCCTCATTTCTCAGAAAATGCTCTCAATACTAGATCTTTTCTTTCTTTATACAAAATGACTTTCCCTTTTTATTTGTGTAATCCCAATGAATATCACAATATTTGATCCATGGAAGGCATTCAGTAACTATGAAACAAGGGTATAATACATCACATTTTACCTTAGTATTCACTCATGTTATTCCATCTTCCAAAATGAACTTTCATTTTTTTGTTTGTTTGTTTTTAAAATTTTATTTATTTGAGAGAGAAAGTGAGAGAAGGTATGAACAGTGTGAGGGACAGAGGGAGAGGGAGAAGCAGGCTCTCTGTGGAGCAGGAAACTTGAGATGCGGCTCCATCCCATGACCCCATGATCATTACATGAGCCAAAGGCAGATGCTTAACTGATTGAGCCACCAAGGTGCCGCCTGAAAACGACCTTTCTATTTCTCCATGGCCTCCCAAATGCTCTGTATCCTTCAGAGAGAAATTTTGTCCAATTAATGGATCAATTCCAGTGCTCTGTTTTCTAGTCTTTTGATATTTGTAAGTATTTCATTTTTTCTCCCTACTCTTGAATCCCTCCAGTGATTTTTTTCAACTCAGTTATGCATTCTTAAGCTCTGTGAATTAAGTTTAGTATTTGCTATATTTTCCAACTCTTTGTTGAAATTCTCACTTACTTCATGCACTGTGTTTCTGACCTCTGAAGGCATCCTGGTGGCCATTATATTGAACTCTTTTTATCTCTTTATTAAGTAAACCAGTGATCTTAATTTCATTAAGGGTTATTTCTGGGATATAACATGTTTATCCTGTTCTTTTATTTGGGAATTCCTGTTTCTTTATTTCTGTGACCCACTGTGTTTGTTTCTCTGTATTACAGAGAAAAGTTACCTTTCCCAGTCTTGACAGAGTGGTACCATATAGGGAATGAGATTTTTAATTCATCTTGGCCCTAATCTTTGGCTGTCTTCAAAATATTATTATTGCCCAAGATATCTAACTTCTTTTATTGACTCCTAGTAGTTGAGGATGGTCTAAGATGTGTAAGCATCCTGAAGAGGAGGCTCTCATTCATCACCTAGTTGCAGTTTAATAGAGGGTGAGACCTTATGGTGGCAGGATTTAAAGTGTGAAAATAGGCTGCTTTTGGAGAAAGACTGGGAGATTGAGGTTTTTGTCTTTTCTCTCTTAATTGAGCCCTGAGAGTATAGGTACTTAAGATTCTTTTTTCTTCTCTTGCTATAATCCCTTGGGAATGTAAATCTATGGGATACCAGAGCTAGAAACCAAAAGTGTGTCCCTTGAGTCATAACTACAATAGGTGAGGTGACTGAGAATACACAAAATCTTCACAGGGAGATGCCAGCAATTTGAAGCATGGTAAATAACACATTTTCTGAACAAACCAGCATCTCCAGTTTCCAGAGATTGGACTAAGCTCCTGGGATATGTATTATACTAGAAGTCAGAACTTCAGGCTCTAGCTTTTAATATTTTCTAATCAGCCTCACTCAGGAATACTGGGCAGTATTCCTGATGGTCATTTTCCAAACTGGAATAAGGCAGATGGAGAACACAAAGATGACATCTTCCAGCCACCCCTGTCTTTAGAGAGAGTTCTTGCTGACGTCAAGATTTGTGTTACATTTACTGTCTGGCTCAGGGGAATCTGTAAAGTATTCCCCAAGAATCCTCCCCTTTCCACCTAGTTGTGGTAAACCCACTATTTTTAAATCTTATGATTGTGTTCTCTCAGTCACTAGTAAGCTAATGTTCTTTCTCTTTCATCAGGTCATACTCATTATTTTTCAAGTTCTTTTTTCAAGGGTGTCCCTGCTTCCAATTATGTGTGTTTCATAACATGTAAAATTGAGGTGTTGTTATTTGAAAATGCCTTAGGGTTTATTACATAGTATGTAAATACCATAAATACTGAACATTTACTCTTATCATAAATGTTAAACAATTCTTCATTATCAATTTAATTTTCTCACAATGTTCAATTTCAGAAAATAACATGATTCTTTTATTAAAGATTTTATTTTTTTTATTTTACAGAGAGCAAGAGATCACAAGTAGGCAGAGAGGCAGGCAGGGGGATAGAGGGGGAAGCAGGATCCCTGCTGAGCAGAGAGCCTAATGTGGGGCTCAATCCCAGGACCCTGGGATCATGACCTGAGGTGAAGGCAGAGGCTGTAACCCACTGAGCCAATCAGGTGCCCCGGAAAATAACATAATTCTACTACTAAAGGAGTTTCCTTCAGTACAATTCTTGTATTCATATTATGTTAAAGTACCATCTCTTGTAGAAGGATCAAAAGTTAATGACACTGGGGCACCTGAGTGGCTCAGTCATTAAGTGTCTGCCTTAGGCTCAGGTCATGATCCCAGGGTCCTACGATCAAGCCCCGCATCAGGCTTCCTGCTTGGCGGGAAGCCTGCTTCTCCTCTCTCACTTACACTTCTTGTATACCATCTCTCACTGTGTCTCTTTCTATCAAATAAATAAATGAAATCTTTTTTAAAAAGTTAATGACACTTTCTGAAAATTGTTTATTCCCCATAAATTGAAATAACAGGAACTAAAGGTCCTAACTCCATTAATGTACATTCTCTAGTGCCTGCACAATTTCAACTTGAAATTTAACTTATTATTAAATATTTAGACAACTATGATTTGAAGATTATTTTGAATAAATAAATCACTACTATTACTGAAAAGGAAAACCAGACGGTGGGGGTAATATTTGGTGCCTTGTTAATTCTCATTGGATAAAGATGGACTCTTACCTGAATATATCTTCCTCTGCAGTTTCTATGAGGCATCTGCTAGTGGAAACAAATGAAATTGCATGGAAATGAAAGTAAATTGCCCTAATAAAGATAATCAGTGGAATTTACCCCATGCAGTCAGTATTGCAGATAAGGCTGTAAGCATTCTTTATAATTATTAATAGAAAAAGTGCGGTCAATATCCACTTGTAATTGTGGATAGAAAACCTTATCACCATGTTATTAAGGGAAAGTACATTGAGCTTATTACTAAGAATCACTATGTGTAAGTCTATTAAAAAAATAACCCAGATAAAATAATAATCATTAGAAAAATGTAAATGGAAATAGGGGAATATTGATGGGGACATCAATAAGAATGATTCTTTATTTTGCAGGGAAATAATTTGTCTACCCTATAGTACTCTGTTGTAAATTAACATGTAATATAGAGTAAGAATAGAAATAAAAATCTCTCAGATATTTGGAATCCTTGTGACAAATGAGAATGTAGTTTTCAATTTCCTCATATATTAAGTATGATTGATAATACATCTCTAGTGCAGTTTTTTTCTTTCTAAGAATAAGCAACTTTCTTAGAAGTGCTCAGTTAGCAGGTAAAGCAATATGAAATAGGTAAATAGCTTTCCCTCTAAAATCAGGTGCAACACAATATTGCTACTTTTTAGGCTTTTGATGGATTTAATATTGTTCTCAGACAAATTCCCAAAGTCAGGACATAGTTTCATGCCATATAATTATTTAAAACAAGAGAGATATCAAAGAGATTACTGCCTATGTTCTCCTCTAGGATTCTGATGGATTCCTGTCTCACATTGAGGTATTTTATCCATTTTGAGTTTATCTTTGTGTACAGTGTAAGAGAATGGTGGAGTTTCATTCTTCTACATATAGCTGCCCAGTTTTCCCAGCACCATTTATTAAGAGACTGTCGTTTTTCCACTGTATATTTTTTCCTGTTTTGTCGAAGACTATTTGACCATAGAGTTGAGGGTCCATATATGGGCTTTCTACTGTGTTCCACGGGTCTATGTGTCTATCTTTATGCCAGTACCATGATGTCCTGGTGGTCACAGCTTCATAGGCAATAATCTCTTGGATATCAGCCACAGCAACTTCTTTTAAGGATATGTCTCCAAAGGCAAAGGAAACAAAAGCTAAAATAAACTTGTGAGACTTCATTAAAATCAAAAGCTTCTGCATTGCAAAGGAAAGAGTCAAGAAAACAAAGAGGCAACCCACGGAATGGGAGAAGATATTTGCAAATGACAGTACAGACAAAAGGTTGATCTCCAGGATCTATAAAGAATTACTCAAACTCAACACACACAAAACAGACAATCACATCAAAAAATGGGCAGAAGGAGGAGGAGTCAAGATGGCGGAGAAGTAGCAGGCCGAGACTACTTCAGCTAGCCGGAGATCAGCTAGATAGCTTATCTAAAGATTGCAAACACCTGAAAATCCATCGGCAGATCGAAGAGAAGAAGAACAGCAATTCTGGAAACAGAAAACAACCACTTTCTGAAAGGTAGGACCGGCAGAGAAGTGAACCCAAAGCGACGGGAAGATAGACCCCGGGGGGAGGGGCCGGCTCCCGGCAAGCGGCGGAGCAACCTCACACAAAATCAGGACTTTTAAAAGTCTGTTCCGCTGAGCGACATCGCTCCAGAGGCTACCCGGGGCAAAGCCCACACGGGGTCAGCGTGGCCTCAGGTCCCGCAGGGTCACAGAAGGATCAGGGGTGTCTGAGTGTCGCAGAGCTTGCGGGTATTGGAACGGGAAAGCTGGCTACAGAGACAGAGCCGACAGTAAGCTCACAGCTCGGGGTGACCTTGAACCGGTCGCAGGCTCGGTGAGCTCGGAGCGCGGCCGGAGGTCAGGCAGACGGGAGTAACTGGGCGCGGTTCTCTGAGCGCGCACTGAGGAGTGCGGCCCTGGGCTCTCGGCTCCTCTAGGCCGGAGACCAGGAGGCCGCCATTTGTATTCCCGTCCTCCGGAACTCTACAGAAAGCGCTTAGGGAACAAAAGCTCCTGAAAGCAAACCCAAGCGGATTACTCACCCCGGCCCCGGGTAAGGGCGGTGCAATTCCGCCTGGGGCAAAGACACATGAGAATCACTACAACAGGCCCCTCCCCGAGAAGATCAACAAGAAATCTAGCCGAGATCAAGTTCACCTACCAAAGAGTGCGGTTTCAATACCAAGGAGAGCAGCAGAATTCTAGAGGAGGAGAAAGCAAAGCACGGAACTCATGGCTTTTGCCCTGTGATTTTTTTTAGTCTTGCGGTTAATTTAATTTTTTTTCTTTTTCATTTTTTGTTTTTTTTTTCTCGCCTACGGGTAAAATTTTTTTTTAACTTACCTTTTTCTTTTTTAACGATTTTTTACGAGTTTATCTAATACATATATTTTTTCTTTTATATATTTTTCTTAGGTGTTTTCTTTTTTTTTCTTTCTTTTTTCTTTTTTTTTTCTTTTTTTTCTTTCTTCCTTTTTGAACCTCTTTTTATCCCCTTTACCCCCCCTCACGATTTGGGATCTCTTCTAATTTGGTTAAAGCATATTTTCCTGGGGTTGTTGCCACCCTTTTAGTATTTTACTTGCCCCTTCATATACTCTTATCTGGACAAAATGACAAGACAGAAAAATTCAACACAAAAAAAAGAACAAGAGGCAGTACCGAAGGCTAGGGACCTAATCAATACAGACATTGGTAATATGTCAGATCTAGAGTTCAGAATGACAATTCTCAAGGTTCTAGCCGGGCTCGAAAAAGGCATGGAAGATATTAGAGAAACCCTCTCGAGAGATATAAAAGCCCTTTCTGGAGAAATAAAAGAACTAAAATCTAACCAAGTTGAAATAAAAAAAGCTATTAATGAGGTGCAATAAAAAATGGAGGCTCTCACTGCTAGGATAAATGAGGCAGAAGATAGAATTAGTGATATAGAAGACCAAATGACAGAGAATAAAGAAGCTGAGCAAAAGAGGGACAAACAGCTACTGGACCACGAGGGGAGAATTCGAGAGATAAGTGACACCATAAGATGAAACCACATTAGAATGATTGGGATTCCAGAAGAAGAAGAAAGAGAGAGGGGAGCAGAAGGTATACTAGAGAGAATTATTGGGGAGAATTTCCCCAATATGGCAAAGGGAACGAGCACCAAAATTCAAGAGGTTCAGAGAACACCCCTCAAAATCAGTAAGAATAGGCCCACACCCCGTCACCTAATAGTAAAAATTTACAAGTCTCGGTGACAAAGAGAAAATCCTGAAAGCAGCCCGGGAAAAGAAGTCTGTAACATACAATGGTAAAAATATTAGATTGGCAGCTGACTTATCCACAGAGACCTGGCAGGCCAGAAAGAGCTGGCATGATATTTTCAGAGCACTAAATGAGAAAAACATGCAGCCCAGAATACTATATCCAGCTAGGCTATCATTGAAAATAGAAGGAGAGATTAAAAACTTCCAGGACAAACAACAACTGAAAGAATTTGCAAACACCAAACCAGCTCTACAGGAAATCTTGAAAGGGGTCCTCTATGCAAAGAGAGAGCCTACAAGTGGTAGATCAGAAAGGAACAGAGACCATATACAGTAACAGTCACCTTACAGGCAAAACAATGGCACTAAATTCATATCTCTCAATAGTTACCCTGAATGTGAATGGGCTAAATGCCCCTGTCAAAAGACACAGGGTATCAGAATGGATAAAAAAACAAAACCCATCTATATGTTGCCTCCAAGAAACTCATTTTAAGCCCGAAGACACCTCCAGATTTAAAGTGAGGGGGTGGAAAAGAATTTACCATGCTAATGGACATCAGAAGAAAGCAGGAGTGGCAATCCTTATATCAGATCAATTAGATTTTAAGTCAAAGACTATAATAAGAGATGAGGAAGGAAACTATATCATACTCAAAGGGTCTGTCCAACAATAAGATTTAACAATTTTAAATATCTATGCCCCCAACGTGGGAGCAGCCAACTATATAAACCAATTAATAAAACAATCAAAGAAACACATCAACAATAATACAATAATAGTAGGGGACTTTAATACTCCCCTCACTGAAATGGACAAATCATCCAAGCAAAAGATCAGCATGGAAATAAAGGCCTTTAACGACACACTGGACCAGATGGACATCACAGATATATTCAGAACATTTCATCCCAAAGCAACAGAATACAAATTCTTCTCTAGTGCACATGGAACATTCTCCAGAATAGATCACATCCTGGGTCCTAAATCAGGACTCAACCGGTATCAAAAGATTGGGATCATTCCCTGCATATTTTCAGACCAGAATGCTCTAAAGCTAGAACTCAACCACAAAAGGAAGTTTGAAAAGAACCAAAATACATGGAGACTAAACAGTATCCTCCTAAAGAATGAATGGGTCAACCGGGAAATTAAAGAAGAATTGAAAAAAATCATGGAAACAAATGATAATGAAAATACAACGATTCAAAATCTGTGGGACACAACAAAGGCAGTCCTGAGAGGAAAATATATAGCGGTACAAGCCTTTCTCAAGAAACAAAAAAGGTCTCAGGTACACAATCTAACCCTACACCTAAAGGAGCTGAAGAAAGAAACCCTAAGCCTAGCAGGAGAAGAGAAATCATAAAGATCAGAGCAGAAATCAATGAAATAGAAACCAAAAAAACAATAGAACAAATCAATGAAAGTAGGAGCTGGTTCTTTGAAAGAATTAATAAAATTGATAAACCCCTGGCCAGACTTATCAAAAAGAAAAGAGAAAGGACCCAAATAAATAAAATCATGAATGAAAGAGGAGAGATCACAACTAACACCAAAGTAATACAAACTATTATAAGAACATACTATGAGCAACTCTACGGCAATAAATTTGACAATCTGGAAGAAATGGTTGCATTCATAGAAACATATAAACTACCACAACAGAACCAGGAAGAAATAGAAAGCCTGAACAGACCCATAACCAGTAAGGAGATTGAAACAGTCATTAAAAATCTCCAAACAAACAAAAGCCCAGGGCCAGACGGCTTCCCGGGGGAATTCTACCAAACATTTAAAGAAGAACTAATTCCTATTCTCCTAAAACTGTTTCAAAAAATAGAAATGGAAGGAAAACTTCCAAACTCATTTTATGAGGCCAGCATCACCTTGATCCCAAAACCAGACAAGGATCCCACCAAAGAAGAGAGCTATAGACCAATATCCTTGATGAACACAGATGCGAAAATACTCAACAAAATACTAGCCAATAGGATTCAACAGTACATTAAAAAGATTATTCACCACGACCAAGTGGGATTTATTCCAGGGCTGCAAGGTTGGTTCAACATCCGCAAATCAGTCAATGTGATACAACACATCAATAAAAGAAAGAACAAGAACCATATGATACTCTCAATAGATGCTGAAAAAGCATTTGACAAAGTACAGCATCCCTTCCTGATTAAAACTCTTCAAAGTGTAGGGATAGAGGGCACATACCTCAATATCATCAAAGCCATCTATGAAAAACCCACCGCAAATATCATTCTCAATGGAGAAAAACTGAAAGCTATTCTGCTGTCAGGAACAGGGCAGCAATGTCCATTATCACCACTGCTATTCAACCTAGTACTAGAGGTCCTAGCCTCAGCAATCAAACAACAAAAGGAAATTAAAGGCATCCAAATCGCCAAAGAAGAAGTCAAATTATCACTCTTCGCAGATGATATGATACTATATGTGGAAAACCCAAAAGACTCCACTCCAAAACTGCTAGAACTTATACAGGAATTCAGTAAAGTGTCAGGATATAAAATCAATGCACAGAAATCAGTTGCATTTATCTACACCAACAGCAAGACAGAAGAAAGGGAAATTAAGGAGTCAATCCCATTTACAATTGCACCCAAAACCATAAGATACCTAGGAATAAACCTAACCAAAGAGACACAGAATCTATACTCAGAAAACTATAAAATACTCATGAAAGAAATTGAGGAAGACACAAATAAATGGAAAAATGTTCCATGCTCCTGGATTGGAAGAATAAATATTGTGAAAATGTCTATGCTACCTAAGGCAATCTACACATTTAATGCAATTCCTATCAAAGTACCATCCATCTTTTTCAAAGAAATGGAACAAATAATTCTAAAATTTATATGGAACCAGAAAAGACCTCGAATAGCTAAAGGGATATTGAAAAAGAAAGCCAACGTTGGTGGCATCACAATCCCGGACTTCAAGCTCTATTACAAAGCTGTCATCATCAAGACAGCATGGTACTGGCACAAAAACAGACCCATAGATCAATGGAACAGAATAGAGAGCCCAGAAATAGACTCTCAACTCTATGGTCAACTAATCTTCGACAAAGAAGGAAAGAATGTCCAATGGAAAAAAGAAAGCCTCTTCAATAAATGGTGCTGGGAAAATTGGACAGCCACATGCAGAAAAATGAAATTGGACCATTTCCTTACACCACACACAAAAATAGACTCAAAATGGATGAAGGACCTCAATGTGCGAAAGGAATCCGTCAAAATCCTTGAGGAGAACACAGGCAGCAACCTCTTTGACCTCAGCCGCAGCAACATCTTCCTAGGAACAACGCCAAAGGCAAGGGAAGCAAGGGCAAAAATGAACTATTGGGATTTCATCAAGATCAAAAGCTTTTGCACAGCAAAGGAAACAGTTCACAAAATCAAAAGACAACTGACAGAATGGGAGAAGATATTTGCAAACGACATATCAGATAAAGGACTAGTGTCCAGAATCTATAAAGAACTTAGCAAACTCAACACCCAAAGAGCAAATAATCCAATCAAGAAATGGGCAGAGGACATGAGCAGACATTTCTTCAAAGAAGACATCCAGATGGCCAACAGACACATGAAAAAGTGCTCCATATCACTCGGCATCAGGGAAATACAAATCAAAACCACAATGCGATATCACCTCACACCAGTCAGAATGGCTAAAATCAACAAGTCAGGAAATGACAGATGCTGGCGAGGATGCGGAGAAAGGGGAACCCTCCTACACTGTTGGTGGGAATGCAAGCTGGTGCAACCTCTCTGGAAAACAGCATGGAGGTTCCTCAAAATGTTGAAAATAGAACTGCCCTATGACCCAGCAATTGCACTATTGGGTATTTACCCTAAAGATACAAACGTAGTGATCCAAAGGGGCATGTGTACTCGAATGTTTATAGCAGCAATGTCCACAATAGCCAAACTATGGAAAGAACCGAGATGTCCATCAACAGATGAATGGATCAAGAAGATGTGGTATATATACACAATGGAATTCTATGCAGCCATCAAAAGAAATGAAATCTTGCCATTTGCGACAACATGGATGGAACTAGAGCGTATCATGCTTAGCGAAATAAGTCAAGCGGAGAAAGACAACTATCATATGATCTCCCTGATATGAGGAAGTGGTGATGCAACATGGGGACTTAAGTGGGTACGAGAAGAATAAATGAAAGAAGATGGGATTGGGAGGTAGACAAACCATAAGTGACTCTTAATCTCACAAAAGAAACTGAGGGTTGCTGGGGGGAGGGGGTTTGGGAGAAGGGGGTGGTATTATGGACATTGGGGAGGGTATGTGTTTTGGTGAGTGCTGTGAAGTGTGTAAACCTGGTGATTCACAGACCTGTACCCCTGGGGATAAAAATATATGTTTATAAAAAATAAAAAATTATATTAAAAAAATGGGCAGAAGATATGAACAGACACTTCTCCAATGAAGACATACAAATGGCTATCAGACTCATGAAAAAATGTTCATCATCACTAGCCCTCAAGGAGATTCAGATTAAAACCACATTGAGATATCACCTTACACCAGTTAGAATGGCCAAACTTAGCAAGGGAGGAAACAACATGTGTTGGAGTGGATGTGGAGAAAGGGGAACCCTCTTCCACTGTTGATGGGGATGCAAGTTGGTGCAGCCTATTTGGAGAGGCTGTGAGGAGATTCCTCAAGAAATTAAAAATAGAGCTTCCTTATGGCCCTGCAATTGCACTCCTGGGTATGTACCCCAAAGATACAGATGTACTGAAAAGAAGGGCCATCTGTACCCCAATGTTTATAGCAGCAATTGCCACAGTTACCAGACTGTGCAAAAAACCAAGATGCCCTTCAACGGACAAATGGATAAGGAAAATGTGGTCCATATACACTATGGAGTATTATGCCTCCATCAGAAAGGATGAATACCTAACTTTCATAGCAACATGGACGGGACTGGAAGATATTATCCTGAGTGAAATAAGTCAAGCAGAAAGAGTTAGTTATTATATGGTTTCACTTATTTGTGGAGCATAACCAATAGCATGGAGGACATGATGAGTTAGGGAGGAGAAGGGAGTTGGGGGAAATTGGAAGTGGAGGTGAACCATGAGAGACTATGGACTCTGAAAAACAATCTGCGAGGTTTTGAAGGGGCGGGGGGTGAGAGGTCAGGGTACCAGGTGGTGGGTATTATAGAGGGCATGGATTCCATGGAGCACTGGGTGTGGTGCAAAAATAATGAATACTGTTATGCTGAAAATAAATTAAAAATAAGAAAGGAAACAAGAGAGAATGAAGTGTTAATTTTAGAAGATAATTTTTTCTCCAATTTTAGGTATATCTTTTATTTCATTTTGTTTAATTACTGTGTAGTTAACATTCATGTAATATTAGTTTCAAGGTGTAATGTATAATGATTCAACAATTCAATATATTAGCTAGTGCTCATCAAGTTAAGTGTACTCTTAATTCCCTTTACCTATTTCATCCTTCTCCTTCAACTTCCCTTCTGGCAATCACCAGTTTCTTCCCTAGAGCTGAGGGTTTCTTTAATGGTATGTCCATTTATCTCCCTGTATTTGCTTTTTTGTTTCTGAAATTCAATATAAGACTTAAAGCATATGGGAATCATTTTTTTTGACTGATTTATTTGAACTAACATTATACTTTATACATCTACCCATGTTTTTACTGTCTTTTATGACTGAATAATATTTCACTGAATATACATACTATTATTTTTTTTAATTTATAAGCCATTTTATTTATTTTGTGTATGTCATTGACTGATTTTTAAATCTTTTTTATTTAATTTCTTCTCAGTGTTCCAGAATTCATTGTTTAAGCACCACACCCAATGCTCCATGCAATACATGCCTTCCATAATACCCACCACCAGGCTCACACAACCCCTTATCCACCTCTCCTCCAAAACCCTCAGTTTGTTTCACAGAGTCCAAAGTCTCTCATGGTTCATGTCCCCCTCCGATTTCCCCAATTCACTTTTCCTATCTACCTCCCCATGTCCTCCTTGTTATTCTTTATGCTCCACATATAATTGAAACCATATGATAATTGACTCTCTCTGCTTGACTTATTTCACTCAGCATAATCTCTTCTAGACCCTCCATGTTGATAAAAAGTTTGGGTATTCTTCCTTTCTGATGGAGGCATAACACTCTATAGTATATATGGACCAAATCTTCTTTATCCACTCATTTTTTAAATGACATCTTGGTTCTTTCCACAGTTTAGCTGCTGCGGCCACTGCTTCTATGAACATTGGGGTACAGATGACCCTTCTTTTCACTACATCTGTATCCTTGTGATAAATACCAAATCCAGAATACACCAGCTCTCTTTACACCTTAAAGAACTGGAGAATCACCAATGAATTAAAACAACTCCACAAACGGAAGGGAAATAATCAAGATTAGAGCAGAGATCAATGATATAGATACTAGAGATAAAGTAGAACACATCAATGAAACTAGATGCTAATTTTTGGAAAGAATCAATAAGATCAATAAGCCATTGGCCAAACTAATCCTAAAGAAAAGGGAGAAGACCGCAATTAACAAAATCATGAATTAAAAGGGAGAGATCGTGACTAACACCAAGGAAATAGAAACAATCCTCAGAAATTATCAACAGTTATATGCCAATAAGTCAAGCAACCTAGATGAAATGGATGCATTCCGGGAAACCTATAAATTTTCAAAACTGTATCAGGAAGAAATCAACAATCTGAATAGAGCAATATCTAGTAACAAGATTCAAGCAGTGAGCAAAACACTTCCCAAAAACAAGAGCCCAGGACCTGATGGATTCCTGGGGAATTCTACCAAACATTCAATGCAGAAATAATACCTATTCTCCGGAAGCTGTTTCCAAAAATTGAAACAAGAAGAAAACTTCCACACTCTTTCTATGAAGCCAGAATTACCCTGATCCCCAAACCAGGCAAAGTCCCCACCAAAAAGGAGAATTTCAGGCCAATATCCCTGATGGATATGGTTGCTAAGATTCTCAACAATATCCTTGCTAATAAGATTCAGCAATACATTAAAAAGATTATCCACCATGACCAGGTGGGATTTATCCATGGGATGCAGGGGTGGTTCAACATTTGCAAATCGATCAGTGTGGTAGAACAAATCAATAAGAGAAGATAGAAGAACCACAAGGCCCTCTCAACTAATGCAGAAAAAAGCATTTGATAAAATACAGCATCCATTCCTGATTAAAAAGCTTCAACGTATAGGGGTAGAAGGCACATTCCTCAACTTCATAAAATCTATCTATGAAAAATCCACAGCAAATATTGTCCTCAATTGGAAAAAGCTGACAACCTTCCAACTGATATCAGGAACATGACAAGGATGCCCAATCTCACCATTCTTGTTCAACATAGTATTAGAAGTCCTAGCAAGAGCAATCAGAAAACAAGGAGAAATAAAATGCACTCAAATTGGCAATAAAGAAGTCAAACTCTCTCTCTTCACAGAAGACATGATATTTTATATGGAAAATCCAAAAGACTCCACCCCCAAACTACTAGAACTCATACAGCAATTCAGTAATGTGGCAGGATACAAAGTCAATGTATAGAAATCCATTGCTTTCCCACACATTAACAATGAAAACACAGAAAGGGAAATTAGAGAATCCATTCCATTTACTATAGCACCAGGAACCATAAGATACCTGGGCAAAAACCTAACTAACGTGGTAAAGGATCAGTACTCAAGGAACTACAGAATATTCATGAAAAAAAAATTGAAGAAGACACAAAAGGATTGAAGACCATTCCATGCTCATGGATGGGAAAAACAAATATTTTTAAAAATGTCTATAGTTCTTAGAGCAATCTATACTTTCAATGCCATTCTGATCAAAATCCCACCAGCATTTTTCAAAGTGTTAGAACAAATAATCCTAAAAATTGTATGGAACCGGAGGAGACCCCAAATTGCTAAGGAAATGTTGAAAAAGAAAAACAAAGATGTAGGCATCACGTTGCCTGATTTTAAGCTTCCCTAGAAAGCTCTGATCACCAAGACAGCATGGTGCTAGCAAAAATAGACGAGGGGAACAGAGTAGAGAGCACAGATAAGGACCCTCAACTCTATGGTCATATAATCTTCGACAAAGCTGAAAAAAAATATACAGTGGAAGAAAGACAGTCTCTTCAATAAATGGTGCTGGTTAAATTGGACAGCTATATGTAGAAGGATGAAACTTGACCATTCTCTTACACCATACACAAAGATAAACTCGAAATGGATAAAAGACCTCAACGTGAGACAGGAATCCATTAGAATCCTAGAGGAGAATATAGGCAGTAACCTCTTCGATATCAGCCACAGCAACTTCTTTCAAGATATGTCTCCAAAGGCAAAGGAAACAAAAGCAAACATTAATTTTTGGGACTTCATCAAGATCAAAAGCTTCTTCACAGCAAAGAATACAGTCAGCAAAACAAAGAGGAAACCCATGGAATGGGAGAAGATATTAGCAAATGACACTACAGACAAATGGCTGATATCCAAGATCTATAAAGAACTTCTCAAACTCAACACACACGAAATAAATAATCATGTCAAAAAAAGGTCAGAAGACATGAACAGACACTTCTCCAATGAAAAAATAAAAATGGCTAACCAGACACATGAAAAATGTTCATCATCATTAGCCATCAGGGAGATTCATATCAAAACCACATTGAGATATCACCTTACACCAGTTAAAATGGCCACAATTAACAAGACAGTAAACAATGTGTGTTGGATAGGATGTGCAGAAAGGGGAACCCTCTTACACTATTAGTGGGAATGCATGTTGGTACAGCCACTTTGGAAAACAGTGTGGAGATTACTTAAGAAATTAAAAATAGAGCTTCCCTATGACCCTGCAATTGCACAATACATACTATTTCTTCATTCCCCATTTATTTATCAATGTACTTTAGGTGTCTACCATAATTTATTTCTTATAATTAATTGTGAAATGAACATAAGGGTCCATATTTCCTTCTGAATTAGTAATTTTGCATCCTTTAAGGAAATAAAGAGTACTGCCATTATTCGATTACTCATAATTTATTGAAGAATGTCCATACTATCTCTCACAGTGGCTATTCCAGTTTGCATTCCCATCAGCACTAGCATAAGCACTCCATTTTCTCATTCTCATCAACACTTATTTTGTTTTCTGATTTCCATTTTAGCCATTCTGATAGATATGAGGAGTTACTTCATTGCGGTCCTGATTTGCACTGCTGTGATAATGAGTGATGTTGAACATCTTTTCATATGTCTATTGACCTCCTGGATGTATTCTTTGAAGAAATGTCTCCATGTTTTCTGCCCATTTTAAAAGTCAGTTTATTTGTTTTTTTACATATTTGAGATAATTATCCTTTCTTAAATATGATCTTTGCAAATATATCCTCCTATTCAGTAGGTTGCATTTTCGTTTTGTTGGTTGTTTCCTCTGCTGTGCAGAAACATTTTATTTTTATGTAGTCCCAATAGTTTATTTTTGCTTTTGCTTCTCTTGCCTCAGGAGGCATATCTAGAAAGGTGTTGTTATAGCCAATGACAAAAAAATTACCTTTTGTGCTCTCTTTCAGGTTTTTTCAGTTATCATATTTGGGTACTTCGTACATCTTAAATTAATTTTTAAATTAATTTAATTAAATTAATAAATCAACACGATTTTAATAATATTATTAATCAATAATTTAGTATTATATATAATAAACAGTAATATAAATATATAATAATTAATTATTATATATTTAATATATTTTATACATTTATGTGTATTATATAATTAATAATTAATGATTGATAAATTAATAATAAATTAAATAGAATAAATTAATATAAGAAAGTATCTGGTTTCATTCATTGGTGTGTAGCTGTCTAGTTTTTACAGGAACATTTATTCAAGGAACTTCCTTTTCCCTAATGTATATTTTTGCCTACTTCATTGAAGATGAATTGACCATATAATCATGTTTTTATTTCTGGGCTTTCTGTAACATTCTATTGATCTATATGTCTATTTCTTTTGTACCAGTATAATACTGTGATGATTACTTCAACTTTGTAATATTACTTGACATATCCTATTTTGACACCTTCGGCATATCTTTTACAACATCACTTTGGCTATTCAGGATATTTCATGGTTCCATACAAATATTAGGATAGCTTGTTCTTTTTTATTTTTTTAAGATTTTATTTATTTATTCAACAGACAGAAATCACAAGTAGGCAGAGAGGCAGGCAGAGAGAGAGGAGGATGCAGGCTCCCTGCAGAGCAGAGAGCCAAATGCGAGGCTCAATCCCATGACCCTGGGATCATGACATGAACCAAAGGCAGAGGCTTTAACCCATCGAGCCACCCAGGCACCCAGTTTGTTTTAAAAAAAAAAAAAAAGATTTTTATTTATTTGACACACACAGAGAGAAATCACAAGTAGGCAAAGAGGCAAGCAGAGAAGAGAAATCAGGTTCCCTGCTGAGCAGAGAGCCCAATGCAGGACTCAATCCCAGTACCCTGAAATCATGACCTGAGCCAAGGCAGAGGCTTAACCCACTGAGCCACCCAGGCTCCCTAGAATGGTTTGTTCTAATACCAGGATATACTGTTGGTATATTGATGGTTATTCCATTAAATCTGTAGATTGCTTCAGGTAGTGTGGACATTTTTTTTTAAGATTTTATTTATTTATTTGACAGAGGGGGATCACAAGTAGACAGAGAGGCAGGCAGAGAGTGAGAGGAGGAAGCAGGCTCCCTGCTGAGCAGAGAGCCCAATGTGGGACTCGATCCCAGGACCCCGAGATCATGACCTGAGCCGAAGGCAGCGACTTAACCCACTGAGCCACCCAGGTGACCCTAGTGTGGACATTTGAATATCATTTGTTATTTCAATCCATGATCATGGAATGACTCCATTTATTATGCATTCTTCAATTTCCTTTCCCAATGTTTTACAGTTTTCATAGTACAGTTCCTTCACCTCCTTGGTTAAGTTCATTCTTAGGTATCTTATTATTTTGGGGGGCAATTCTGAATGGGATTGCTTGTTTAATTTCTATTTCTGCTACTTCATTGTTAGCATATAGCAATGGTACATATTTCTTTCTGGTATATTTATGTGATGTGACTTCACTGAAGGCAATCATCAGTTCTTTTATTTTTTAAAGTTTTATTTATTTATTTGACACACACATATAGAGAGAATGAGAGATAGTAAGAGTGAGTGCACAAGCAGGGAGAGCTGCAGGCAGAGGGAGAAGCAAGCTCTCCACTGAGCAAGGATCCCAAAGCAGGGCTTGATCCCAGGACCCCAGGATCATTAACTGAGCCAAAGGCAGAAGGCAGATGCTTAACTGACTGAGCCACCCAGGTGTCCCTCAATTATCAGTTCTATTTTTTGGGGATGGGGGTAGAGGCTTTAGGGTTTTCTACATATAATTTCATGTTATCTGCCAATAGTGAATGTTTTACTTATTTACAAATTTGGAAGCTTTTTACTCTTTTTTCTTGCCTGGTTGCTGCGGCTAGGACTTCAAGTATTATACTGAATAAAAGTGTTGAGAGTGGACATCTTTGTCTTGTTTCTGAACTGAGGGGAAAAGCTCTCTTTTTTAGCACTGAGAACAATGTTAGTGGTAGGTTTTCATATATGGTCTTTATTATGTTGAGATCTGGATGTTACCTGTAAACCTAGTTTGTTGAGAGTTTTTATCATGAGTAGATTCTGTACATTAGTGAGTGCTTTATCTGCATCTAATGAGATAATTGTATTATGCTTGTCCTTTCTCTTATTGATGTTATGTATTATGTTGACTGATTTACAATTATTGAATCATAATGCATCCCAGGAATAAATCCCACATGATTATGCTGAATACTTGTGATATTTTGTTGAGGATTTTTACATCTATACTCATCAGCTATACTAGCTTATGGTTTTCATTTGTAGTGTTTTTATTTGGTTTTGATATGCAGATCGTGCTGGCATCATAGAATGGATTTGGATATTTTTCCTTTCTCTTCTGTTTTTTTGGATTATTTTGAGAAGAATAGATATTATATCTTCTTTAAATGTTTGGTAGATTTAATCTGTGTACCTGACTACCTCTGGTCTTTTATTTTTTGGAATTTTTTTTCTTTAATTATTGATTCAGTTTTATTGCTGGTAATCAGCTGGCCAACTTTGCTATCTTTCCTGATTGAGTTGTGAGAGTTTATAGACTTCTAGGAATTGATCCATTTCTTCTAGGTTGATATACAACTTTTCATAATATTACCTTACAATGCTTGGCATTCCTGTTGTGTATGTTGTCATTTCTCCTCTTTCAGTTCAGAGAGAGTCTCCTGCCTCTCTCTTTCTCTTTCTCTCTTCTTTGTTTCATGAGTAAGTTAGAGGTTTATCAGTTTTATTGATTTTTTCAAAGAATATGCTCCTGGTTTCAATGACATATTCTACTGATGTATGTTTGTGTTTCTATTTCACTTATTTTTTTCCTCTAGTCCTTACTGGTTTTGGGATTTGCTTTTCCTTCTTTTTCTATCCCCTTTATACCCAGGGTTAGGGTTTTTTTGTGGGGAGGGGATTTTTCTTCTTAGTGGCTGCCTGGATTGTTATAAGCTTTCCTCTTGGAAGTGTTTTCAGTGCATCTCAATGATTTTGGACAATTCTGTTTTTGTTTTCATGCGTCTCTACAAACTTTCAGATTTCTTCTTTGATTTCTTGGTTAATTCAGTCACTGGCGGAGTAACATCTTATTTAATTTGCATGTATTTGTGTTCTTTCCAGATTTCTTCCTATGTTTGATTTCTAGATTCATATTGTGGTCAGAAAAGATTCATGGTAAGACTTCAATCATTTCTAGTTTATTGAGACTTGCTTGTGGCCTACTATGTGGTCTTTTCTAGAAAATGTTATGTGTGCAATTGAAAAGAATGTGTATTCTGCTCTTTTAGGATAATGTGTTCTGAATATATTTGTTAATTCCATCTGGTCCAGTTTGTCATTGGAAGTCACTAATTCTTTGGTGTTCTGTGTGCGTGATCTGTCTATTGATGTAAGTGGGATAATAAAGTCCTGTACTATTTTTGTGTTAGTATCAGTTAGATAGTTTATGTTTGTTATTGACTCTATTATATATTTGAGGGCTCCCATGTTGGGTGCACAAATTGTTAAATCTTCTTGGATTGTCTTTTTTTTATTATATTGTGTCCTTCTTTGTATACTGTTATGGTCTTTGTTTTAAAGTCTATTGTATCTGATATAAGTATTGCGATCTCACATTCTGTACAAATCAATGTGCGTGATAAATATTTATCCATCAGTTCACTTTCAATCTGCAGATGTTTATAGTTCTGAAATTAAATGCATTATATTATCCACTCTGTCATGCTATGCGTTTTGATTTGCTTTTAGACCATCTACATTTAGAATAATTATTTATTGCCTTTTTGTTACTTGTGTTTTGGTTGTTTTTGTAGTTTTCTGTTCTTTTCTTCCCTTGCTCTCCTCTCATGAGTAGTTTGTTTCTTTGGTGATATACTTGGATTCCTTTCTCTCTCTCTTTTTTTAATTTTTTGGGTATTAATTACAGATTTCTGATTTGTGGTTACCATGATATTTGTATACAACATCTTCTGCATATTGCAGTCCATATAAAATTGATTGTTGTTTTTCTTTGAATTCATTCTTACTCTTCACCCTCTACATTTAAGGTATATGGTATCATGTTTTACATGCTTTTATTTTGTGAGATCCTTGTCTGTTTTCTACAGTTGTACTCATTTTTACTTTTTATCAGTAATTTGAATTACTTCCTGAATTTATAACTTTTAGTTATAATCTTTCCTTTCCCCTCAAAAATTCCCCATTAATGTTTCTTGTAGGGCTCATTTAGTGGTCATTAATTACTTTAACTTTTGTTTTTCTGGGACACAATCTTTCCAATTCTGAAATATTGTACTGTTGGATGGAGTATTCTGGGTTGCTAATGATTTGGTTTGGGTATTTGCTATGCCCTTTGAGAATAACATCCCATTCCTTTCTGTCCTTCAAAGTTACTGCTAAAAATTCACTGATGGCCTTATAGGGTTTCTTTTCTCTGTAACTGCTTGTATGCAGGCTCCCTACTGAGCAGAGAGCCCTATGCAGGGCTCTATCCCAGGACCCTGGGATCATGATGTGAGCCAAAGGCAGAAACTTAACCTTACCAGTGAGATACTCAGGGGCCCCATCTACTGCAATTTTTTAAATTATTTTATCTTACCTTCTGAGTTTACTTTACCCTATCCTCCAGGTAGCTGATATATTAATTTGCTTCTTCTAGTCTGGTATCTATTCAATTGAGTGTATTTTCAATATCATTTATTCTGTTCTTCATCTCTTATTTGTTCATTTTATGTCTTTGTTGATGATCCCACGATGTCTTCCACTCTTTTCTCACCTCAGTGAGTATCATTATAAGTATTACTTTAAGAACTCCATTATGTATACTATTTATCTCCTTTTCACTTATGTGTCTTGCTGTCATTTGTCTTGTTCTTTCATGTGGGCTAGCTTCTTCTGTCTCATTTTGTCTGTTATCATTCGCTTCTCTGTGTTAGTAAAGTCAGCTCTATCTTCCTTTGAAAGTAGTGACCTTATGAAGAAAATATTCCATAGCCCCTGCAATGTAGTATTTACCATGACCTGGTGGATCCTGACACCTGAGAGGTGACTCCAGTGTGTGATGTGCACTTCTGTTGTGGCTGATTCACTTTTCTTTTTTTCTCTCTTTCTTTCTTTCTTTCTTTCTTTCTTTCTTTCTTTCTTTCTTTCTTTCTTTCTTTCTTTTTCTTTTATCCAGTCATCTGCAGTGACTCATTTTGACTGTTATTGGCAGTGTTTGGTCTTTGGTGTTAATGAACCATTCTGTGTCTACCTTGCATTGGGTTTGAGTCAGACTAGGCCTTGGCCAAAGATGCAATAGAATCAATCTTCATGATGCTTTCCCATGTTGTTCTTTGAGGAGTTTTAATTGGTGTGTGACCTGCAATTATTCATTCCAGCCTTCTGCCCCCAGCTCACTGCTGGAGCGGTACACTGACTGGTATGCTTGCTTATCTTTTCCTTTCCCCAGTGCAAGAGTCACTTTGGGGTGGGATGGCTGCTCTCAGTGTTTCCTGCACACTGCTACGCTTGTGGTCCCAGTCTGGAAGAGCTCTGGCCAAAAGCTTATTGGAGGGGACATATCCACAATATGTATTTGGGAAAAGCACCCAGTGTTAAAACGGTTTGTGCTGTGGTTCTCTATGAGAGTGGATCTGTAGTGCTGAGACTGAGCCAAACCTGGCTGAGAGGGTGGACCCATGCAGTGTCAGAGGTAGGGGTATGTGTGGTTTTAGCAAGGTTTCTGCTGCCCTTTTTAGGGTAGAATACCTTCAGTGCTGGGACTGGCCATGCCTGGCTGGAGGTGACACACCCACTGAATCATGGGGGGTTGTGTAAAGATGCATATTAGCAAGTAACATAGTGAATGTTGGCATTCTGCTGGTTCCCACAGGCAACTGTGTGTTTTGGATAAGTGTTCAGGAAGGATAATACCCCAAAGCTTTATTGTTCCTGGAAGCATCTGCCCTAGATTCCTGCTTCTCCAGCATATGTTCTGAGATTAGTAAAAATGAATCTCACTCCCCTATGCCTGTGGTGTTTTTCAAACCATTGTTTCTGTGCTGTCTCTGTGTTCTTTTTACTGTGCTCTTTATTTAATGGCAGTAACACATTTTTCTTTCACCCTCCTGACTCTCCCACTGATTTGTAAAATTTATGTTTTAAGTCCCATTGGCTATTAGAACTCACAAGATTTGTCCATTATGGTTTTAAAAGCCAAATGTAATAGATATTTATTTTCCCTATTCAAGGTCCCCAATGGGATAGTCTGTTTTTCTCTTTTTTGCATATATGTGGGTTCTTTCCTCAAGTGGGTGAATTTGAAAATTTCTGCATTCAAAGTGGAACACTGGAAAATTATAGTGAGAAGTCAGTCCATGGAGGTTTTGAGACTCTTGGCTTGCTCATTAGTATTTATCTCCTTTCCTGGGAGATTATTAGAATTCACAAACAGACTATGATTTCAGGCTTGGCCATGAAGTTTGGTTTGGACAATAAAGTGGGAGCAAAGGTCAATGATGGGCAAATAATCAGTGCATTGACCAAATCCTCTTCTCTCTGCTGTATCAACTGAGAAGGTCCATGTAGGTGTCATTTAGTCAGAATAAGGATGAAATTCCATTGGAAACAAAGCCCTAAGATGGTTCATAATAGATATGTCCTATAAAACGAAAATAATCCTGGGGAACCTGGCTGACTTAGTTGTTAGGTGTCTGCCTTCAGCTCTGTTCATGATTGCCGGGTTCTGGGATCCAGCATTGCATTGGACTCCCTGCTTCACAGGAGGTCTGCTTCTCTCCCGCCCCACTCCCTCTGCTTATATTCCCTCTCTTGCTGTGTCTCTTTGTTAAATAAATATTTTTTTTAAAAAAGAAAAATAATCTTTATGGCATAATGTCATTGAGAATAATAGGTTGTTATATCAACACCAAATAGTTTATCTGACTAATACTTTCATTTGTCAACACACACACGCACACAAATTGTCAACGGGGTGTATAGAACTTCTATTGTTTTTATTTTATTTATTTTTTTATTTATTTTCGGCATAACAGTATTCATTATTTTTTCACAACACCCAATGCTACATACAATCCGTGCCCTCTAAAATACCACCCACCTGGTACCCCAACCTCCCCCCCAACAGCCGTTTTTTAGAGTCCATAGTCTCTCATGGTTCACTTCCCCTTCCAATTTCCCCCAACTCCCTTCTCCTCTCTAACTCCCCATTTCCTCCATGCTATTTGTTATGCTCCACAAATAAGTGAAACCATATGATAAATGACTCTCTCTGCTTGACTTATTTCACTCAGCATAATCTCTTCCAGTCCCGTCCATGTTGCTATAAAAGTTGAGTATTAATCCTTTCTGATGGAGGCATAATACTTCATAGTGTATATGGACCACATTTTCATTATCCATTTGTCCGTTGTAGGGCATCTTGGTTCTTTCCACAGTTTGGCGATGTGGCCATTGCTGCTATAAACATTGGGGTACATATGGTCCTTCTTTTCACGACATCTGTATCTTTGGGGTAAATACACAGTAATGCAGTGGCAGGGTCATAGAGAAGCTCTATTTTTAAATTCTTGAGGAATCTCCACAGTGTTCTCCAAAGTGGCCGCACCAACTTGCATTCCCAACAACAGTGTATGAGGGTTCCCCTTTCTTCACATCTGATCCAACACATGTTGTTTCCTGTCTTGCTAATTTTGGACATTTTAACTGGTGTAGGGTGGTATCTCAATGTGGTTTTAATTTGCATCTTTCTGATGGTTAGTGATGATGAACCTTTTTTCATGTGTCTGATAGCCATTTGTATGTCATCATTAGAGAAGTGTCTGTTCATACCTTCTGCCCATTTTTAAAATATGATTGTCTGTTTTGTGTGTGTTGAGTTTGAGGAGTCCATATAGATCCTGGTTATCAACCTTTTGTCTCTACTGTCATTTGTAAATATCTTCTCCCATTCCATGGGTTGCCTCTATGTTTTGTTGACCGTTTCCTTTGCTGTGCAGAAGCTTTGGATCTTGAGAAAGTCCCAAAAGTTCATTTTTGCTATTCTTTCCTTTGCCTTTGGAGACATATCTTGAAAGAAGTTGCTGTGGTTGATATCGAAGAGGTTACTGACTACATTCTCCTCTATGATTCTCATGGATTCCTACCTCAAGTTTAGGTCTTTTATCCATTTCGAGTTTATCTTTGTGTATGGTGTAAGGGAATGGTCGAGTTTCATTCTTCTACATATAGCTGCCGAGTTTTCCCAGCACCATTTATTGAAGACTGTCTTTTTTCCCCTGCATATTTTTCCTGTATTGTCTAAGATTATTTGACCATAGAGTTGAATGTCCATATCTGGGCTCTTTACTCTGTTCCACTGGTCTGTGTGTGTTCTTATGCCAGTACCATGCTGCCTTGGTGATCACAGCTTGTAGTAAAGCTTGAAATCACGTAACGTGATGCCCCACATTTATTTTTGTTTTTCAACATTTCCTTAGTGATTCGGGGTCTCTTCTGGTTCCATACAAATTTTTGGATTATTTGCTCCAGCTCTTTGAAGAATACCAGTGGAATTTTAAATGGAATGGCATTTAAAGTATATATTGCTCTATGCAGTATTGACATTTCAACAATGTTTATTCTTCTGATCAAAGAGCATGGAATGGTCTTCCATCTTTTTGTGTCTTCAATTTCTTTCATGAGTGTTCTGTAGTTCCTTCAGTACAGATCCTTTAACTCTTTGGTTAGGTTTATACCCAGGTATCTTATGGTTCATGGTGCTCTAGTCAATTGAATCGATTCTCTAATCTCTTTTTTCTGTATTTTTATTGTTAGTGTATAAGAAAGCCACTGATTTCTGTACATTCACTTTGTATCTGGCCACGTTGTTGAATTGTTCTATGAGTTCTAGTATTTTGGGGGTAGAGTCCTTGGGGTTTTCCATATAAAGAGTCATGTCATCTGCAAAGAGACAGAGTTTGACTTCCTAATTGTCAATTTGGATACATTTTATTTCTCTTTGTTGTCTGATTGCTGTTGCTAAGACTTCTAATACTATGTGGAACAAGAGTGGTGAGAGTGGGCATCCTTGTCGTGTTCCTAATCTCAACGGGAAGGCTGCAAGCTTTTTCCCATTTAAGATGATATTTGCTGTGGGTCTTTCATAGATAGATTTGATGAAGTTCAGGAATGTTCCATCTATCCCTATGCGTTGGAGCGTTTTAATCAGGAACGGATTCTGGATTTTGTCAAATGTTTTTTTTTTTTTTTCTGCATCAATTGAGAGGACCATGTTGTTCTTCTCTCTTCTCTTATTAATTTGTGCTATCACATTGATTAGTTTGTGAATGTTGAACCATCCTTGTAGCCAGGGATGAATCCCACCTGGTCAAAGTGGATAATCTTTTTACTGTGCTGTTGGATGCTGTTTGCTAGGATCTTGTTTAGAATATTAGCATCCATATTAATCAGTGATATTTGTCTGAAGTTCTCCTTTTTGTTCGGGTCTTTGCCTGGTTTAGAAATCATGGTAATGCTGGCTTCATAGAAAGTGTCTGGACATTTTTCTTCTGCTTCAAATTTTTGAAACAGCTTCAGGAGAATAGGTGCCATTTCTTCTTTGAAAGTTTGGTAGAATTCCCCAGGGAATCTGACAGGTCCTGGGATCTTGTTTTTTGGGAGGTTTTTGATCACTGATTCAATCTCGTTACTAGATATCTGTCTATTCAGGTTGTCAATTTCTTCCTGGTTCAATTTGGGGAGTTTATAGTTTTCCAGGAATGCATCCCTTTCATCTAGGTTGCTTAGCTTATTGACATATAACTGTTGATAATAACTTCTGATAATTGCTTCTACTACCTTGGTGTTTGTTATGATCTCTCCCTTTTCATTAATAATTTTATGTATTTGGGCTTTCTCTCTTTTCTTTTGGATTAGTGTGGCCAATGATTTATTGATCTTATTAATTCTTTCAAAAAACCAGCTTCTAGTTTCATTGATATGTTCTACTGTATCTCTGGTTTCTACCTCATTGATCTCAGCTTTAATCTTGATTATTTCCCTTTTTATGTTTGGAGTTATTTTGATTTGTGCTGATTATCCACTTCTTCAAGGTGTAGAAACAGCTGGTCTGATCTGTTTTTTTTTTTTTTTTTCAATTTTTTTTTTTGAGTGAGGCTTGGATGGCCATGTATTTCCCCCTTAGGACCATCTTTGCTGTGTCCCATAGCTTTTGGACTGAAGTGTTTTCATTCTCTTTGGTTTCCATGAAGAATTTCAGTTCTTCTTTGATCTCCGGTTAGTCCAACCATTCTAAAGCAAGATGGTCTTTAGCTTCCATGAGTTAGAGTTCCTTCCAAAATTTTCCTTGTGATTGAGCTCCAGTTTTAAGGCATTGTGATCTGAGAATATGCAGGGAATCATCTCAGTCTTTTGGTATCAGTTGAGTCCTGACCTGAGACCCAGTATATTGTCTATTCTGGAGAAGGTTCCATGTGCACTTGAGAAGAATGAGTAGTCTGTTGTTTTAGGGTGGAATGGTCTGTATATATCTATGATCTGGTTCAAAGTGTCATTCAATGCTCTTGTTTGTTTATTGATTTTCTGATTCGGTGATCTGTCTATTTCTGAGAGTGGCTTAAGATCTCCTCTCCTCCTATTAATGTATTCATATCAATATGACTCCCATATTGGGAGCATAGATATTTACAATTGTTAGATCATCTTGGTGGATAGTCCCTTTAAGAATGATGTACTGCCCTTCTGTATCTCTGACTACAGTCTTTAGTTTAAAATCTAGTTCATCTGAATGAGAATCACTACCTCGGCCTTCTTTTGAGGCCCATTGGCATGAAAGATTCTTCTCCATCCTTTCACTTTCAGTCTGGGTGTATCTTTAGATTCAAAATGCTTCTTTTGTAGAGAACATATGGATGGGTCCTGTCATTTTATCCAATCTGCAACCCTGTGTCATTTTTTTGGGTGCATTTAGGCCATTCACATTGAGAGTGATTATTGATAAATATGTTTTTATTGACATCATGTTATCTTTGAAGTCTTTCTTTCTGTAGATTGTCTCTATATTTCTCTTCAATGCTATTCTTAGGATTTTTCTTCTTTTATAGAATCCCGTTTAATATTTCCTGCAGTGTTGGTTTGGTGGTTGCATAGTCTCTTAAGCCTTGCCAGTCTTGGAAACTCTTTATCTCTCCATCCATTTTGAATGTCAGTCTTGCTCGATAAAGTATTCTTGGATGCATGTTCTTCTCATTTAGTGCCCTGGATATATCTTTCCAGCCCTTTCTGGCTTTCCAGGTCTCTGTGGACATGTCTGACGTTATTCTGATGCGCTTTCCTCTGTAAGTAAGGAGCCTCTTTTTCCTAGCGGCTTTCAAGAGATTATATCTACAATTATGATTCCTCAATTGGACTACCAGATGCCTTGATGTTTTTCTGGAATCTGTAATCTTGGATGGAGACCGTTTGGTTTCTAATTCATGAACACTGGTTCCATTCTCGAGATTGGGAAAATTTCATGAAGGACTTGTTCCACTATATCTTCTAGACTTCTTTCTTTCTCCTCCCCTTTAGGGATTCCAATAATTCTGACGTTGGAACATTTCATGGCATCACTTATTTCCCTGATTCTGTTTTCGTGTCTTCTAATCTGTTTTTTTTTCCAGGCTTCCTCCTGATCCTTTCACTCTATCTCTTTGTCCTCCATATCACTAATTCTATCTTCTGTCTCAGTTACCCTTGAGAGAATTTAGATTAGATTGGAACTCATTGATAGCATTGTGAACCTCAGCCCTGGTAGCTTTAATCTCTGCCTTAACATTGTTACAATCCTCTCTGTTCACTTTCAGTTCAGCCCTAATCAATTATGTTTGGTCATCCATGGCTTTCTCCAACCTAGCTGTTTCCTGGATAATTTTTAGCCTGAATTCTCTTTCCGACATATTCTCTACGTTGATAGCCATTAGCTCTGTTGTAGAAGGCCCATCCTCTGTGTTTTTCTTCTGTTGGACATTCCTCCTCCTAGTCATTTTGGTGAGAGATGACTGAACGGATGTATCTGGATTTGTCAACCTTGGTGCGGTCAAGGTGCACCCTGGAATGCTTCCGAGCAATCAGGATTCCCCACCAAATGAGAGAAAAAAGAAAAGAAAAAGAAAAAAAAAAGTGAGAGATAGAGACAGGAAAGAAAGGGAAAATAAAAAGAGAAGGTTAAGTCCAAATGGGCCCCTAGGTAAGATTTATGAAGTATACAAACAAAAACAGACAAACAAAAGACTGATACAATTATATGACAAGATTTTTTTTTTAATTTTTTTTATTTATTTTTTTAATTTTTTATAAACATATATTTTTATCCCCAGGGGTACAGGTCTGTGAATCACCAGGTTTACACACTTCACAGCACTCACCAAATCACATGCCCTCCCCAATGTCCATAATCCCAACCCCTTCTTCCAAACCCCCTCCCCCCGGCAACCCTCAGTTTGTTTTGTGAGATTAAGAGTCACTTATGGATATGACAAGAGAAAAATATATATATATATATGCAAATAAAGGAAGAACCTCGTCAAAAGGAACCCCAATTGTAAGATTTATATACTACAAGGACATGCACAAAAACAAAGAAATACTGGTGGAAGAAAAAGATGGGAGAGTGGTTATGAATTCTCAGTGTGGGTGAGTAAGATTGTTTTGATTCGTCCTGGATGTATCTTGATATCTTTGTTAAAGGACTCAACTTTCCTAAGATAAAGCAGGATTAAAAATTGGTTTACCTATAGGGGTAGTATTGATTGCGGAAAGGGGATTACCTTGAAGTTTAATTCTATATGAATATTAGAAAGTAATAATAAAAAAGAAATAAACTAGAGTGAACTAAACTAAAATTGAAAAAATGTAATTTAAAAAATAGAAATGCAAGGGGCGCCTGGGTGGCTCTGTCAGTTAAAGCCTCTGCCTTCGGCTCATATCATGATCTCAGCATCCTGGCATAGAACCCAGTATCAGTCTCTCTGCTCAGCAGGGAGCCTGCTTCCTCCTCTCTCCCTGCCTGCCTCTTTGCCTACTTCTGATCTCTGTCAAATAAATAAATAAAATCTTTAAAAAAATAGAAATGCAAAAGGAAAACATAGTTGTATGCATCTAAAAGTGTAAGTAGAAGGTTATTATGGAATTTGATGTACTAGACATCTCACTGTGATGGCAAATACGTTAAAAAATTATCTATATATTTTTTAAAAAGCCAGAACAGTGGAACGAGTTGAAAATAAAAGTTGTCCTATGAAGTAGTGTTGGTTGTTCTCTTGTAGTCTTTTTTTTTTTTTTTTTCTTTCCTGGTTTGTTTTCTGGGGGAGGTACTGGCCACGTGGGTTTTCAGTCAATGATGTTCCCTGAGTTAAGTCCTCCCGCCCCCCTCAAGGGGGTGGTCTCTGAGGAAACCGGTTTTTCAGCCTTTTGTTCTCTGGAGGTTTTTATGTTTGTACACTTTTTTTTTTTTTTTCTCTCGCCTTGACCACTTTTGATGGTTTTTGTAAGTTTAGAGGAAAGCAAACTGTACCCTGTCCTCCCTCTCAGAGAGAAGCCTAAGTCTGGTCCCCTGTGGGTGTTGCAGAGCCTATATAAATCCCCCCTTTGCTGCTGGCAGAGCAGGTTTTGAGTCGTGGTCCCTGGCGATGCAGGGTCTTCTGATTGCACCCTAAACTGAAAGGGTCCATTGATAAAAGGGTGAGACTTATACAAAGTGAAAATTAAGCAGAGCTTTATTTTGTGCCAAGCATTGAGAATCAACCTGACTGGATAGGGCCATCTCTTGCAAAGAGGCGACTCCTCCCAGACTCACAGACTAACTTTTATAGAGTAAAGGCGATGTGGTTCAGCCTGGCCACACACAGGTGGCCAATTGAATTACAATTTACCCCATGATAGTCATTTAATTCAGCCTATAACCTTGGCTGGAATCGGCACCTTTGTGTGGCAACTGATAGACTGGGCTCACACTCCTTGGCAGGTAATACGTGTGCTTTCCCTTGATTGGATGTTTCCACATGGCCTGGCTCATCCTTGGCAGGTAGGGAGGTAATACACGTGCTTTTACTGATTAGACATTTCCACCTGGCCAGACACGTCCTTGTATGTGGGCTCCATTATCAGGGGCTGGTCAGTCATATTTCACCAGTTCTGTTTCTAAGCACTTTCCTCTTGGGGGGAAGGGGCAGGTTCAATCTAAGTTTACTGCATAAACACCAAAATGGCTCTCTCTGGCTAAGTAGGCCCTTATAAAAACCACAGCAGTGGCAGCTTTCTGGGCAGCTCCAGACTGCCAGAGAGGTTTCAAGCAGTGATCGCACACTGATATTTTCCCACTGTCCCGGGCTGGGAGTGCCTGGTCTTTCTGGGTCTAAGAGCATCGGGCTTGCACGCACCTCTCTCAGGGGAGGATGTGGGTTGCACACGCATCTCAGAATCTGCAAACAGGGCGCGGGTCTGAGAGCACCAGGCTTGGCCTTTGAGTACCTCTCTCAGGGGAGAGTGTGGGGCATGCACTCGGGTCTCAGGCTCTGAAACAATGGAGCAGGTCTAAGAGCATCAGATGAGCCTTTGCGCACATCTCTCAGGGGAGAGTGAGGGGCATGCGTGTCTCAGGATTTGTAGCATGGCTCAGTGTTCTGCCATCTGGTGAGGCTCCCAGACCCTCACAGGAGCCAGGCACCACGCAATCTCAGGTGTGCTGGTGGCTTAGGGACCAAGAGCTCTTTTCTCCACCGCACTCTCTCTGGCTCGGCACCAGGGGAGGTTGTCCTGGGTCTGGGGACTTAAGCCCCTCTCCCTAGCCACCCCGATTCCCACAGTTCCCCCCACCCATGATCCTTTGTTCTTTTTGAGTGCTTTCAACCAGTCTCTATGTTACTGCAGTTCCCCAGATGCAGGGCACTCTCGTATTAGGGGTATTACTTTCCAATTGGTTGCCTCTGGTGGCTCCCTCCCCCTTTTGTTTCTCTTCCAATATCAGTCCGAAGTTTCCACTCTGCTTTACCTGCCCACTGGCATCTTCTGCCCCTGTAGAGACCCAGACATGTATAATTCTGATATCAGGCTGATTTCATGGGTGGTTAGAGTTCTTTGGTAGGTAATCAGCTCATTTTAGGGCACAGGTTGAAAAGCACCTCCTCCTACTTCCCCGCCATCTTGCCTTCCCCAAGTGTACTCTTAATCTCGTTTATCTAATTTACTTATCAACCTACCCATCTTCCCTCAAAGAATAAAAAAAAAAATTTTTTTCTCGGTACTTACAAGCCTGGTTTATTGCCTTTTTTTGTTTGTTCTGTTTCTTAAATTCCACAAAGGAGTGAAGTCATATGGTATCTGTCTTTCTCTGACTGATTTATTTCCTTTTCCTTTATACCTTCAAGATCAATCCATGTGGTTGAAAATCAAAGGTCTTATTTTGTTTAATGACTAACATCACGTGTGTGTATACATATATATCTCAACTATATCCATATATTTTTTGAGTGACACAGGCTGCTTCCAGATCTTGACTATTGTAATAACGCTGCTACAAACATACTGTATTATATTTTTTTGAATTTTTTGTCTTTGTGTAAATAGCCGGTAATGGAATTACTGGATAACATCTAAATTATATTTTTAATTTTTTGAGCAACCTCCAAGCTCTTCCCTCATATTTGTATTCTGGCTAAAGTAAATAAGCTTCCCCTTTCTCCACATTTTCACCAACACTTTCTCTATCTTGACTTTCTAGTAGGTGTAATGAGATAACATATTTTTTTTAATTTTTTCAGATTATTTATTTTCAGAAAAACAGTATTCATTATTTTTTCACCACACTCAGTGCTCCATGTGATCCGTGCCCTCTATAATACCCACCACCTGGTACCCCAACCTCCCACACCTCTGCCACATAAAACCCCTCAGATTGTTTTTCAGAGTCCATAGTCTCTCATTATTCACCTCCCCTTCCAATTTAACCCAACTCCCTTCTCCTCTTTAACACCCCTTTTCCTCCATGATATTTGCTATGCTCCACAAATAAGTGAAACCATATGATAATTGACTCTCTCTGCTTGACTTATTTCACTCAGCATAATCTCTTCCAGTCCCGTCCATGTTGCTACAAAAGTTGGGTATTCATCCTTTCTGATGTAGGCATAATACTCCATAGTGTATATGGACCACATCCTCCTTATCCTTTCGTCCGTTGAAGGGCATCTTGGTTCTTTCCACAGTTTGGCGACGGTGGCCATTGCTTCTATAAACATTGGGGTACAGATGGCCCTTCTTTTCATGACATCTGTATCCTTGGGGTAAATACCAAGGAGTGCAATTGCAGGGTCATAGGGAAGGTCTATATTTAATTTCTTGAGGAATCTCCACACTGTTCTCCAAAGAGACTGCACCAACTTGCATTCCCACTAACAGTGTAAGAGGCTTCCCCTTTCTCCACATCCTCTCCAACACATGTTGTTTCCTGTTTTGTTAATTTTGGCCATTCTAACTGGTGTAAGGTGATATATCAATGTGGTTTTAATTTGAATCTCCTTGACAGCTAATGATGATGAACATTTTTTCATGCGTCTGATAGCCATTTGTATGTCTTGATTGGAGAAGTGTCTGTTCATATCTTCCTTCCATATTTTGATATGTTTGCCTATTTTGTATGTGTTGAGTTTGAGGAGTTCATTATAGATCCTGGATATCAACCTTTTATCTGTACTGTCATTTGCAAATATCTTCTCTCATTCCACGGGTTGCCTCTTTGTATTTTGGACTGTTTCCTTTCCTGTGCAGAAGCTTTTGATTTTGATGAAGTCCCAAAAGTTTATTTTCACTTTTGTTTCCTTTGCCTTTGGAGACAAATCTTGAAAGAAGTTGCTGTGACTGATATCGAAGAGATTACTGCCTATGTTCTCCTCTAGGATTCTGATAGATTCCTGTCTAACGTTGAGGTCTTTTATCCATTTTGAGTTTATCTTTGTGTATGGTGTAAGAGAATGGTCGAGTTTCATTCTTCTATATATAGCTGTCCAGTTTTCCCAGCACCATTTATTGAAGAGACTGTCTTTTTTCCACTATATATTTTTTCCTGTTTGGTCGAAGATTAATTGACCATAGAATTGAGGGTCCATATCTGGGCTCTCTACTCTGTTCCACTGGTCTATGTGTCTGTTTTTATGCCAGTACCATGCTGTCTTGGTGATCACAGCTTTGTAATAAAGCTTGAAATCAGGTAACGTGATGTCCCCAGTTTCATTTTTGTTTTCAACATTTTCTTAGCTATTTGGGGTCTCTTCTGATTCCATACAAATTTTAGGATTATTTACTCCAGCTCTTAGAAGATACCGGTGGAATTTTTATTGGAGTGGCATTAAAAGTATAGATTGCTCTAGGAAGTATAGGCATTTTAACAATGTTTATTCTTCCGATCCAAGAGCATGGAATGGTCTTCCATATTTTTGTCTTCTTCAATTTCTTTCATGAGTGTTCTAGAGTTCCTTGAGTACAGATACATTACCTCTTGGTTAGGTTTATTTCCAGGTATCTAATGGTTCTTGGTGATATAGTAAATGGAATCAATTCTCTAATTTCCATTTCTCTATTTTCATTGTTATTGTATTAGAAAGCCACTGATTTCTGCACATTGACTTTGTATCCTTCCACGTTGCTTAATTGTTGTATGAGTTATAGTAGTTTGGGGGTGAAGTCTTTTGGGTTTTCCAGATAAAGAATCATATCATCTGCGAAGAGAGAGAGTTTGACTTCTTCATTACCAATTTGGATACGTTTTATTTCTGTTTGTTGTCTGATTGCTGTTGCTAGGACTTTTAATACTATGTTGAACAAGAGTGGTGAAAGTTGGCATCCTTGTCTTGTTCCTGATCTCAACGGGAAGGCTGCAAGCTTTTTCCCATTGAGGGTGATATTTGCTGTGGGTCTTTCATAGATAGATTTGATGAGGTTCAGGAATGTTCTCTCTATCTCTATACTTTGAAGCATTTTAATCAGGAACGGATGCTGGATTTTGTCAAATGCTTTTTCTGCATCAATTGAGAGGACCATGTGGTTCTTTTTTCTTCTCATATTAATTTGTTGTATTACATTGATTGATCTGTGAATGTTGAACCATCTTTTTTTTTATAAAGAATTTATTGATTTGACAGAGAGTGAGATAACGAGACAGAGCACAAGCAGGGGGAGCAGCGGAGGGAGAGGGGGAAGCAGGCTCCCTGTTTAGCAGGGAGCCCAATGCGGAACTCGATCCCAGGACCCTGAGACCACGACCTGAACCGAAGGCAGAAGTTCAACCACTGAACCATCCAGGTGCCCCTGAACCATCTTTGTAGACCAGGGATGAATCCCACCTGATCATGTTGGATAATCGTTTTAATGTGCTGTTGGATCCTGTTGGTTACGATCTTGGTCAGAATCTTAGCATCCATATTCATCAGTGATATTGGTCTAAAATTCTCCTTTTTGGTAGGGTCTTTGCCTGGTTTTCGGATCAGAGTAATGCTGGCTTCATAGAAAGAGTCTGGAAGTTTTCCTTCTGCTTCAATTTTTTGAAACAGCTTCAGGAGAATAGGTGTTATTTCTTCTTTGAAAGTTTGGTAGAATCCCTCAAGGAATCCGTCAGGTCCTGGACTCTTGTTTTTTGGGAGGTTTTTGATCACTGCTTCAATCTCGTTATTAGATATCGATCTGTTCAGGTTGTCGATTTCTTCCTGGTTCAATTTGGGGAGTTTATATTTTTCCGGGATGCATCCATTTCATCTAGGTTGCTTAGCTTATTGGCATATAACTGTTAATAATAACTTCTGATGATTGTTTCTACTTCCTTGGTGTTAGTTGTGATCTCTCCCTTTTCATTCATAATTTTATGAATTTGGGCTTTCTCTCTTTTCTTTTGGATTAGTGTGGCCAATGGTTTATCGATCTTATTGATTCTTTCAAAAAACCAGCTTCTAGTTTCATTGATACATTCTACTGTATCTCTGGTTTCTACCTCATTTATCTCAGCTCTAATCTTGTTTATTTCCCTTCTTATGTGTGGAGTTGGTTTGATTTGTTGTTGATTCTCCAGTTCTTTAAGGTGTAGAGACAGCTGCTGTGTTCAGGATTTTTCAATTTTTTTTGACGGAGGCTTAGATGGCTATATATTTTCCCCTTAGGACTGCCTTTGCTGTATCCCATAGGTTTTGGACTGATGTGTCTTCATTGTCATTGGTTTCCATGAATTGTTTCAGTTCTTCTTTGATCTCCTGGTTGATCCAAGCATTCTTTTTTTTTTTTTTTAAAGATTTTATTTATTTGACAGAGAGAGAGAAATCACTAGTAGCCAGAGAGGCATGCAGAGAGAGGGGAGAAAGCAGGTTTCCTGTGGAGCAGAGAGCCCAACGCAGGGCTCAGATCCGAGGACCCTGGGATCATGAACCGAGTTGAAGGCAGAGGCTTTAACCCACTGAGCCACCCAGGTGCCCCTGATCCAAGCATTCTTAAACAAGGTGATCTTTAGCTTCCAGGTGTTTGTGTTCCTTCTGAACTTTTCCTTGTGATTGAGCTCCAGTTTCAAAGCATTGTGATCTGAGATTATGCAGGGAGTAATCTCAGTCTTTTGGTATCGGTTGAGTCCTGATTTTTGACCCAGTATGTGGTCTATTCTTGAGAAGGTTCCGTGTGCACTTGAGAAGGATGAGTTTTCTGTTGTTTTAGGGTGGAATGTTCTGTATATATCTATGATGTCCATCTGATCCAATGTGTCATTCAATGCTCTTGTTTCTTTATTGATTTTCTTCTGAGAGAGGCGGGTTAAGATCTCCTATGATTATTGTATTCATATCACTATGACTCTTTATCTTAACAGTTTTCTTAAGTAATTGGCTGCTCCCATATTGGGAGCATAGATATTTACAATTGTTAGATCATCTTGGTGGATAGTCCCTTTAAGGATTATGTAGTGTCCTTCTGTATCTCTGACTACAGTCTTTATTTTGAAGTTTAATTTATCTGACATGAGAATCACTACCCCAACCTTCTTTTGAGGCCCATTGGCATGAAAGATGCTTCTCCATCCCTTCACTTTCAGTCTGCGTGTATCTTTAGGTTCTAAATGGGTCTCTTGTAGACAACATATGGATGGGTCCTGTCGTTTTATCGAATCTGCAATCCTATGCCATTTTATGGGTGCATTTAGGCCATTCACATTGAGAGTGATTATTGATAGATACGTTTTTATTGACATCGAGTTACCTTTGAAATCTTTCTTTCTGTAGACTGTCTCTATATTTCTGTTCAATGCTATTCTTGGGCTTTTCCCTCTTTTATAGAACCCCTTTAATATTTTCTGCAGTTTCAGCTTGGTGTTTGGATAATCTTTTAAGGCTTGCCGGTCTTGAAAACTCTTTATCTCTCCATCCATTTTGAATGTCAGCCTTGCTGGATAAAGTATTCTTGGCTGCATGTTCTTCTCATTTAGTGCCCTGAATATATCTTGCCAGCCTCTTCTGGCTTGCCAGGTCTCTGTGGACTGGTTTGATGTTATTCTGATGGACTTCCCCCTGTAAGTAAGAAGCCTCTTTGTCCTGGTGGCTTTCAAGAGATTATACCTACAATTATAATTCCTCAATTTGACTATCAGGTGTCGCGATTTTTTTTTTTTTGAATGTATAATCTTGGGTGGAGACCGTTCAGCCTCTAGTACATGAACGCTGGTTCCATTCACGAGATTGGGAAAATTTTCATGAAGGACTTGTTCCACTGTATCTTCTAGACTTCTTTCTTTCTCCTCCCCTTCAGGGATTCCAATAATTCTGACGTTGGAACACTTCATCATGGCATCATTTATTTCCCTGATTCTGTTCTCGTGGTTTCTAAGCTGTTTGTTCCAGGCTTCCTCCGATCCTTTCTCTCTATCTGTTTGTCTTCCAGATCCCTAATTCTATCTTCTGTCTCAGTTACCCTAGCTTTGAGAGAATTTGATTATATTGGAACTCATTGAGAGCATTGTGAATCTCCTCCCTGGTAGCTTTAAGCTCTGCCCTAACATTGTGAACATCCTGTCTGGTCGCTTTTAATTGCCCCTAATCAATTCTGTTTGGTCATCCATGGCTTTCTCCAACCTAGCTATTGCCTGGATAATTGTTAACCTGAATTGTCTTTCCAACATATTGTCTATGTTGAAAGCCGTTAGCTCTGTTGCAGAAGGTCCATCCTCTGTATTTTTCTTATGTTGGGCATTCCTCCTCCTAGTCATTGTGGTGGGAGATGACTGAACAGATGTAGCTGGATGTATCAACTGTGGTGCAGTCAACATGCACCCTGGAACACTTCTGAGCAATCAGGATTCCCCACCCAAACGAGAGACAAAAGAAAACAAAAAAAAAAAAAAAAAAGAAGAAGAAGAAGAAAAGAAGAAAAAAAAGAGAGAGAGAGAGAGACAGGAAAGAAAGGCAAAATGATAAAGAAGGTTCAGCCCAGATGGGCCCCAAGGTAAGATTTATGAAGTAGACAAAAAAAAAAAAAAAAAAAGACATAAAAAAGACTGATACAAGGATATGAGAAGAGAATTCTCATTGTGTGTGAGGAAGGTTGTTTTGATTCTTCCTAGATGTATCTTGATATCTTTGTTAAAGGACTCAACTTTCCTAAGACAAAGGGGATTAAAAATTGGTTTACCTATAGGGGTAGTATTGATTGGGGAGAGGGGATTACTTTGAAGTTTAAGTCTATGTGAATATTAGAGGATAAAAATAAAAAGGAATAAACTAGACTAAACTAAACTAAAATTTAAAAAAAGGAATTCAAAAAATAAATATGCAAAAGAAAAACATACGTGTATGTATCAAAAAGTTCAGGTTAGAAAGGTATTATGGAATTTGATGTACTGTACAGCTCGCTGTGATGGTAAATAGGTTAAAAAAATTACCTATGTGTAAAAAAAAAAAAAAAAACGGAATAGTGGGAACTAGTGAACAATACAAGTTTCCTATGAAGTAGTGGTTGTTCTCTTGTGGTCCTTTTTTTTTCTCTCTCTCTCTCTCTTTTTTTTTTTTTTTTTTTTTTCCTTTCTTGGTTTGTTTTCTGGTGTAGAGGCTTGCCACATGGTTTGTCAGTCAATGATGTTTCCTGAGTTAAGTCCTCCTGCCCCCCTCAAGGGGGTGGGCTCTGTGGAAACTGGTTTTTTTCAGACTTTTGTTCTCTGGAGGTTTTTATGCTTGTTCATTTTTTTTTTCCTCTCACCTTGACCGCCTTTGATGGTTTTTGTAGTTTTAGAGGAAAACAAACTGCACCCTGATCTCCCTCTCAGAGAGAAGCCTCAGTCTGGGTGCAGAGCTTAAATAAGTTCCCCCTTGGCCGCTGGCAGAGCAGGTTCCAAGTTGCAGACCCTGAGGGCACAGGATCTTTTGCTTGTACCCAAAGCCAAGTCAGTGGCAGCTGTCTGGGAGCTCCCAACTGCCAGAGAGCTTCCAAGCATCGATAGCACGCTGAGATTTTGCCGCTGTCCTGGTCTGGGAGTGCCTGGCTTGCACACACCTCTTTCAGAGGGGGCTATGGGTCGCACGCACGTCTCAGGCACTGAGAGAGGGGCGCAAGTCCATAAGCGCCAGGCTGGGCTTTTGTGCACCTCTGTCAGGGGAGAGTTTGGGGTGCGTGGCTTAGGCTTTGAAACAATGGTGCGGGTCAAAAAGCGCTGGCTGGGCCTTTGTAACTTGGGAGCATGAGGGACATGCGCACATATCTCAAGCTTTGTGGTAGGGCTCTGTGTTCTGCTTACTGGTGTGGCTCCCATCCCCTCACAGGAGCTAGAACCCACGCATTATCGGGCGCACTGGCGGCTTAGGAACCAAGACCTGGCTTCTCCACTGCACTCTCTCTGCCTCAGCGCTGGGGAGGCTGTCCTGGGACCGGGGACTTAAGCCCCTGTCCCTAGCCGCCCGGATTCCCACAATTTCCCCCCACGATCCTTTGCTCTTTTGGAGTGCTATCAACCAGTCTCCAAGTCAATGCTGGTCCCCAGACACAGGGCACTCTTGCTGGTATTGGGGTATTACCTTCCTTTTGTTTATCTTCTGATATCAGTCCGCGGTTTCCATTCTGCTTTACCTGTCCACTGGCGTCTTCTGCCCCTGTAGAGATCCAGACGTGTTTAATTCTGATCTCAGGCTGATTTCATGGGTGATTGGAGTTCTTTGGTAGGTAATCAGCTCACTTTGGGGTACCGGCTGAAAAGGCGAATCCTCCTACTCTCCTGCCATCTTGTCGTTCCCCTGTGATATCTCATTTTAATTTTTATTTGCATTTTCATGATGATTAGGGATGTTGAGAACCTTTTCATGTGTCTATTGACCAACTGTATGTCTTCTTTGTAAAAATGTCCATTCAGGACCTCTTACGTTTAATTCACTTTCTGGTGTTGGGTCATATAATTTTTAATGTATTTTGCATATTAATTCCTTATCATATATATATTTGCAAATATATTCTCCCATTTAGATTGCTTTTTTGTTTTCTTGATAGCTTTCTTTATTGTGCAGAGCTATTTATTTTGAGTACTGCTAATAGTTTGACTTTGCTTTTGTTTATCTTGCCTGAGGACACTTATCTAGAAAAAAATTTCTACTGCCAATGCCAAAGAAATTACCACGCCTGTTTTCTTCTACAAGTAATGACTTCCAGTCTCACATGAAGATCTTTGATCCATTTTGACTTTATATATGTGTATGGTGTAAGAATATGGCCCAAGATCATTCTTTCGGGTAGTGCTGTTCACTTTGCCTAGCACCATTTATTGAAGAGACTGTCTGTTTTCCATTGTACATTGTTGCTTCTTTATCATACATTAATTGACCATATCAAGACAGGTTCCTTTCTGGGCTCTCCATTTTGTTCTATTGATCTATGGGTTTATATATGTTCCAGTACCATACTTTTTTATTATTATTACACCGTTTTAGTATATCTAAAAATCTTTCATTATCATACCTCAATTTTGTTCTTCTTTCTCAGGATGGTTGTGACTATTGAAGTTCTTTCATCATTTCATAAAAATGATAATATTACTTGTTCTAATTTTGTGGAATATGGGATTTTGATAGGGATTAAATTAAATCTGTAGATTTCTTTGGGTAGTATGGACATTTTAACAGTATTGTTTCTCCCAGTTCATTAGTATAGAATATTTTCCATTTATGTCATCTTCAATTTTTCATCAATATTTTATAGCTTTCAGAGTACAATTCTTTCATCTCCTTGGTTAAGTTTATTTCTAGGTAGTTGATTTTGTTTGGTGCATGAATAAATGCAATTTTCTTAATTTCTCTTTCTGTTCAATCATTTTCAATGTACAATAATGCAATAGATTTCTGTGTATTCATTCGGTATCTTGTGACTTCAACAAATGTATTTATCAGTTTCAGTAGTTTATTTGGTGACGTCTTAAAGGATTTCTATATGTAGCATAATTTCGTCTGCAAATAGTGACAGTTTTACTTGTTTTATAGTTTCTAGAATATAGGTTCTTTACCTATTTGGTTATATTTGTTCCTAAGTATCTTATGGGTTTTGGTGCTATTGTGAATGGACTCAGTTCCTTAATTTCTCTTTCTACAGTTACATTATTAGCATACAGAGAAGCAAATTTCTGTGCATTGATTCTGTATCCTGCCACATTGCTGAATTGTTGTATGAGTTCTAGTAATTTTGGGGTGGGGTCTTTGGGTTTTCCACATAAAGTATCATGTCATCTGTGAACAGAGTCTGGACTCCTACACAATATAATTTAGTTTTCATACTTGAACCATTTCTATCAATGGACTCAGATTTTTGCTTTTTATTATCTCACTCTTTTAGTTAAATGCTGTATCATTAAAAAATCCAAGTGCCTTATGTGGTTATATTTGTCCATTTTCATTGCAGAAAAACATTCCATTTAATAAGCATACCATTACTTATTCATTCAATCTTGTATTTTGATGAACACTGGGAATAGTATCAGTTTGGGCTTATTTATAAACATTTTTATGGACATTCATATATATGATTCTCATTGCCTTTATAAATAAAGTTATTTACCTTCTATATTTAAGATTGTAATTGTTGGACCATAGAGTGCTTACTAAATTGAATAAAGCCAAAATATTTTTTGAAAATTACTACAGCAAGTTATACTCACATCAGTAATTTATGAATTTTTGATTTGTCTTATTTCCTCAGCAGTATTTTGTATACTTTGAATATTTAATATGTGGAAACATGTTAGATATAGGAAGACCTGTCACTGTGCTTTTAATATGCATTTTTCTACTGAGGGTTGAATATTTGTTTATGTGTTTACTAGCCCTCTGGAATAACTCTGTCCTGAAATGTATTTTGGCTTTGCCTATCTATATATCTATGTGTATGTGTGTGTGTGTGTGTATACAAACACATACATATAGATATGTATACATCTATAAGTAAAACACATAATCTACTGATGCTAAAACAAGAGGATAATTTTGAATGTATTAAAATAAGCAAGATTTATTAATGAACAGAAGCCATGAAGGAGATGAAAAAGAGCTCCAGACTGAAATATGGCCTTTTTAAAATGTCTGATGAAAATATATGAATATTGAATATATGAAATATATGAAAATTGAATATATTAAAGTATATATGCACATATATAAGTTATATTATATTTGTGTGTGTACATTATATATGTGTGCACATTTTAATATGTATATGAAAATATATGAATATTGAATATATGAAATTATGAAAATTTAGTATACACATATATATGGTTATATCTTTATATATATTTATATATAACCATATATATGTATATATATATTTTCATCAGACATGTTGAAAAGGCCATATCTCAGTCTGGAGCTGTTTCATCTCATCTCCTTCCTGGCTTCTGTTCATTAATAGTTCTTGCTTATTTAAATACATTCAAAATCATCCACTTGTTTTAATGTCAGTAATTGTTGTTGTTAGTAGATTCTGTGTCTTACTTGAAATATTTCCCATAGAGTATAAAGACTGTCTAAAACCTGTATATTCTTTTGCTTATATTTAGAACTGAAATCCACTTAAATTTGACACTTATCTGTGATATGAAGTCAGAAAGAAAGAATAATTGTTCCATATGAATACCTACTTCCCTGATCATCGTTTATTAAAATGTGTTCTATTTCAATTGATGTTTTGCACTAATTGGTTGGTTCCTGGGTGTCTGTAGGAATTTCAGTGGCAAAAGAGATGAGAGATAGCACTTCATCCTCATTGAGCTCCAGCCGGCATCAGTCCTGCAGTGGACATTATACATCATCATAAAAGTCATTAGCAGGAGTCACACTGAGGAAACCCTCTTAGTGTGAGTCACATTTGTATTATATTCCAAAGAGCTGCATTTTCTGTTCAGGCAAGTAAACCATATGTAGAGCTTTTATTGTACCAATGTCCTGAAGTCTCAAAATATTTGTGTTACACAACTTTTCACTGTAGTTACTTCTTTGGGAGAGGAGTTGTGATGGGACCACAGAAGGGTGAAGGGACCCTTCAGAGACTGACGGAACTGTGTAAATCTCCTTTCCACTGGGAAGTAACAGATTTACTGCCCCACAGCAGACTTGTTGGGCAGACTTTCTGGGCAGACAAAGAGCCATCAAGGCCTTTCAAACGGGTAGCAGCCCTTTGTCCAAGGTATCTCTATATGAAAACCACCTGAGATGTCTTTTCCACCTCATTTCTTCTTTAGATTACTCTCAGTCCTTGACAGCTGTTACAGCTTTCCTCTCTCCCTATTTTTTTTCCCTTTCTTCATATTATGGTATCTTTCTCAGATTATGTTCTGAAACCCAACATGTATATATTCTCCAGTCCATCAGCTTTCCCCATCTAGTTATTTGACCAGGAACTTCTTCTGACTTCAATATCTGGACAGTTCTTTACTTCCCAGAGAAGTAGATGCTGGTGCATTCCTGTGGAAAATGAACTCCAGAGTTCAGCATCAGGAGTCAGCCTCAGTGACTGATCCTCAGCCACTGACTTTTTTGGGAGCTTTCAGCTCCAATGAAAGTCTATGTACTATTATGAAAAAAGACCTCCAGCATATTTCTGGGGAGAATAACAAACCTAGAGAATTTATCCCAGTTCAAACCTTCAGTTTGTTCTCTTTTATTAAAGGTCTCTTAGGATTTGTTTCCTTCTTTCTATTTTTTCCTGTTACCGTATGTTCATCTGTTTTGTTTCTTTAATTCCACATATGAGTGAAATCCTATGGTAGTTATGCTTCTGTGACTGACTTATGTCTCTTAACGTAATACACTCAAGCATCCTTGCAAAGGGCAATATTTCATTGATATCACTCCTGAGTACTATTCCATTACATATATACATATACATATCACTCTATTTAAGCTGTTCATCAGTTAATGGACAGTTGGGCTCTTTCAATGTTTTGGATATTGTTGATAATGCAGCCATTAACATAGGGGTATGCATACGTCTTTGAATCAGTGTTTTTGTGTCCTTCAGGTACATACCAAATAGTACAATTCCTAGATCAAAGGGTAATTCTTATTTTAATATTTTGAAGAAACCCCAGGTTTTCCAGATTGGCTACACCAGAATACTTTGCCACCAATAGTTTATGAATATTCTGATCTGCCTACATCCTCACCAACATCTGTTTCTTCCTGTGTTGTTAATTATTACTGTTCTGACAAGTGCCAGGTAATATCTCAACTTGGTTTTGATTTGTATTTCCTTGATGATAAGAAACAGGGAGAATCATTTAATGTAGCTTATAGCCATCCAGATGTATTTTTTGTAAAGATCTATTCATGTCTTCTGCCCAAGCTTTAACTGCATTATTTTTTGGGGGGTCTGTGTGATAAGTATGATAAGTTCTTTACAGATTTTGGATACTACTGCCTTATCAGATAGAAAGCAGTAGCCTGGTTGGTTGATTCTTTATTTCACTGTATAGAAGTCTGGTATTTTAATGGGCCCCCAAAACTTAATTATAGCTTTTGTGTTCAACACCTCTGGCAACACGTTTACTAAGAAGTTGCTATGATAAAAGGTAAATAATTATTAAAAATAAATAAATAAAATAATTAAAAAATTAAACCTTCTAATAACAGAGGAAATCATTGAACAAAGATTCCACACAGTGACTTTTTAAAAATGCACATTGCTTTTACAACTTATATTTATAATATTTATAATGGTGCTAAGGGACAGCATTGTTTGAACTCATAACTAATCATATATAGGGAGACTTTCCTATCAAAACAATTGATAACTTGTGATATGGAAATCAATTGCAAATCTGATTTTCAGAGATCAGATATACTTTTCTATGATAATTTTCCTCTCTAAAATATAAAAAATTACCACTTACATTTCTCCACATTTGGTAATTCTGTGTAAAACATAAAATAAAAACTTAAGAAAAGTATGTGAGGTGGACTGTCTTGAGAAGCAGAATTTACTCAAATATTTCAAGCTCTGACTTGGTAAAATATTAGCCAGGTAGGTGAAAATAAGAGATAGAGAAGAGAGAAATCTCAAATCATCTCAAATGGATAATTTCTAAGAGATTTTGGAGTGTCATGAAACATGCCCATCACTCCATCATTTACAATCACTTTTTCTTCAAGAACTAGACAAGTCCATGTAGATGCATTTGATAACTAAGTGGAATTCATCCTAAGATATTTACCCAGATTACACATAGACTCTGAGCTGTAAGAGGCTGAAACAGGAACAATGACCTTTGGAATGAGAAGGCAACCAGAGTCAGAAATAACTTGAAATAGGGGGTAGGGTTTCAAGAAATTCAAATTCTAAAGTTTATAATTTCCTAGGGTGCCTGCATAGCTTATTGGGTTAATTATTTGCCTTCAGCTCATCCCATGATCTTAGGGCTCCTGGATCTAGCCCCACATCAGGTTCTCTGCTAAGCAGGGAGTATGCTTCTCCCTCTCCTGCTCTCTCTATGATCTCTCTTGTCTCCCAATCTCTAAAAAGCCCTTTTTAAAAAAATATCAAAAATGTTTAAAACATTTTTGAAGTTCTTAATATGTTTATAAAGTATCAATTAAGATTTGATAGAGCAGCAATCTTGATCATATGACTCCTGACATAGCAGCATCAGCATTTTTAAATGGGCCCTTCTTAGACATGCCCGCACTACAGCCAAACTCCAAACTTTTGAATCGTAAATTCTGGGGTGTTTCACAGCAATGTGTGCCCTCCATCTGATTCAGATGCATTCTCTGGATTGAAATATTTGTTCTGTCTGGAACAGACAAATCAAAATAGACAGAAAGCACAGTGTTTTCTTCCATAGTTCTCTGAAAATGAGAATATGCAGCTACTACCACAGGATGTGGCTAGAACAAGGCTCATATGTAAAAAAAACAAAAACAAAAACAAAAAACAAAAAACAGTTCACTAGTGTTTACTTAAGTCCTTACCTAAGTCTCTCTATTTAAAACCTGGTTAATGTTGGTACTAGAGATCATCCCAAAGTGCACTATTCCTACAATCTTCCCTTTCTGATCCATATTTGTTGAGGCACACCTTGAATCTCTGTCCTTATTCTCTAAATGGAAACTTGAAATTCTCCAAGGTAGAATTCAAGCAACTTGGGTAACCTGGTTGGCTCAGTTGGTTAAGAATTTGCCTTCACTTTGGGTCATGATCCTAGTGTCCTGGGATCAAGCCTTGAGTCAGACTGCCTGCTCAGTATGGAGTCTACTCCTCACTCTCTTTCTGCCTCTACCCCTTCTCTATCATTATAACATTCTTTTTCTAAAATAAATACAAAAATATTTTTTAAATAGCCAAACATTGATATTGATACATCTGATTGACATCCTAAAATATAAACTGCAACTTGTCATTAATTATCACTTAATAATGACGTTTCAGGAATTAGAAGAAAACCAAGAGAAAGATCAAAGGTAAGGTATTTATTTGCATTATAGAAGTAATAGTAGAAAAAATAATAAGTAATAGCTGAACACTTTACTAGGCATAAAAGAACAAAAACAAAGGATGCCTGGGTGGCTCAGTAGGTTAAAGCCTCTGCCTTTGGCTCAGGTCATGATCCTAGGGTCCTGGGATTGAGCCCTGCATCAGGCTCTCTGCTCAGCGAGGAGCCTGCTTCCCCCTCTATCTGCCTACTTGTGATCTCTGTCTGTCAAATAAATAAATAAAATCTTAAAACAAAATAAAACAAAAAAACAAAAAATAACAATCAAGAGAACCTGAGTGGTGCAAATACTTCAAGTGTGGGACTATAGGTTTTGGATCATGTCTTCATTTCAGAGTCCTGGGTTCTGACACACAATGGGCTGCATGCTCACTCTGGTGTCTACTTATCACTCTCTGCTACTCCCCCCCACACAGGTTGGCATTCTCTCTGTCTTTATCCTCTGAATGGGTGTGTGAACAGTGCCTAGGTAGGAATCAACCAACTTGGCGGGGGTGGGTGGGTGGCTGTTGGTTAAGCATCTGCCTTCAGCTCCAGTCATGATCCTAGTGTCCTGGGCTCAAGCTTGAGTCTGACTGCCTGCTTAGCATGGATCCTGGTTCTTTCTCTCCCTCTCCCCCTAGCCCAACTCACTCTCACACTCTCTCTTCCCAAGATAAATACAAGAATCTTTCTATCTTAAGATTTTATGTGGTTATTTGACAGAGTTATAGAGAGCACAAGTAGGCAGAGCAGCAAGCAGAGGGAGAAGGAGAATCGGGCTCTCTGCTGAACAGGGAGCTCAACATGGGGCCTGATACTGGGACTCTAGGATCAGGACCAAACTTGAAAGCAGCTGATTAACTGAGAAACCAAGGTGCCCCAGAAAAATCTCTTTAAACAATAGCTAAATATTAATGTTGATATTTTATTTGGCTAATTCACATTTAACCTCCAAATTGTAATTGCTTATCTGTGGATAATAAAGTATTTAGGAATTAGAAGTAAACCACAATGAAGATCAAAGTTCATGGATTACATTTGTAGTTAGAAGTAATAGTAGAAAATATCTCAATGGATTATCTGAAAAATTTATTGGACCTTCAAAAATTAAAGAATCCAGGGCTGCCTGTGGATTTATTCAGTTAAAGTGTCAGACTTTTGGTTTTGGTTCAGGTCCTCATCTCAGAGCAGTGTGTTTCACCCCTCACTGGATCCAATGCACACTGTGGCGTTTACTTTTCTCTCTTCCTTGGCTCTCCCCCCTACTCATGCTTTCTCTCTAAAATAAAAATGTAAAATATTTTTAAAAAGTGGTGACTGGGTGCCTCAGTGGGTTAAGTCTCTGCCTTCGGCTCAGGTCATGATACCGGGGTCCTGGGATTAAGCCCGGCATTGGGCTCTCTGCTCAGGAGGGAGCCTGCTTCTCCTCCTCTCTCTCTGCCTGCCTCTCTGACTACTTATGATCTCTCTCTGTCAAATAAATAAATAAAAATCTTTATTAAAAAATTAAAGCATCTAATAACATTGGAAATATTTGAATATGCTATGCTGTATCTATTTTAGTATGAATATTATTTATGCAGTCTATACTTTAATTTTTTATTTAAAAATATTTATTTATTTGATAGACAAAGATCACAAGTAGAGAAGCAAGTAGAGAGAGAGGAGGAAGCAGGTTACCCGTGGAGTAGAGAGCCTGTTGTGGGGTTCAATCCCAGGACCTTGGATTATGACCTGAGCCAAAGGCAGAGGCTTTAACTCACTGAGCCACCCAGGTGAGCCAGTCTATAATTTATAAAGTTACAAAAAGAGGACATTGATTCAACTAATAAGTAATCATATATAATGAGATCATTAAAAAGAATTGATAGTTTATGATGCTGATATCATTTAATAGTATGATTTTCATAGATTGAAGGTATTTTTCTATAGCATCACCTCCAAATTATAAATAAATACTATTCCCCTTTCTCTATATTTAAGAGTTTTGTGTGAAACAAGAGATATATTTATTAAATAATTCAAGATTGTATGTGTGGTAGAATTTATAGAGAAGGAGACTTTGCTCAAATATTTCAAGCTCTATGTAAAATTTTAGTCAAGTAGTTGAAAATAAGGGATAAAGAGAGATAAGGAAGCTGGCATTGTGCACATCATCTTAAATGGATGATTTCTAAGAGATTCCAAAGCATCATGAAATATGCCCATATCTCCAACATCTACAGTCTCTTTTTTTCCCTCACTAATTAATTCCTTGGAGATCCATCAGATGATTGTGTGGAGCTCATCCTCAGATATTCCCCAAATTTCATGCAGATTACACATGTGGTGTGAGCTCTAAGAGACTGGGACAAGATCACTGAGACTTTGGGTGGGGGAGAGTTATCCAGAATCAGGAATAACCTGAAACAGCTAGGTAGGCTTCATTGCTCATCTCAAGAAGAAATTTCGGACATTTAAAGACTTAATTTTTCCCCAGTCACTTGAAAAATGCCATAATCTGATGATAATAGAAATAATAATTCATACCTTGGATGATGATTTGAAGTAGGATATGAAAGATTTTAAAATTTGAGGGGTTCAAGGTAGGTAAGAAAGAATCCTCCAAACTTAAGGAAGTTTCAGAAATGCAGAGGAGAAAAATGGTTCTCCAAGTGATCTTTACACAAGCTTCCTTTTCTCAATTTGAAAGCAAGTGTGTTATCAAATAAAACATACGAGCAAACTAACAAACAGAAAGTGTGAATATCTAACATTAGTAAAGACTTGGTGTTAGAACAGGCTGTGCTCTGCATTGAAATGTAATACCATGAGCCATTTCAGGATTTTGGGGTGATTTAGTGCAGATATTTATGTAATACTTTACCTAAATATTAATCAGCTTCTCCTTTCAGTAGAATCAAAGTAATATATGCAAAGTTAAAGTAATTACAGACATAATGATCCAACAGAGCCCATGAACACTAGGACAATGTAATTAAGACAAACAGGAAGAAAATGCACAATCCCAAAACCCAAATTGGTATTTATTTCCTTATATTTTACAGAAGTTTTTCTTTTAAAATTTTACTTAAAAAATGCATGGTCTTTATTTTTTGATCAATCCATTAAACAAAGGGAGGTAACAATGACTTATCATATTGTTCCTGAAGTTTCTCTTTAAAAAGAAATACACAAACAAGTTATAGAGTGAAACTAAAAATTCTCACAGTTCATTGCTCTGTAAAGGGAGCTTATAATATGTGTGAGTTAGTAATTTTATATTTTTGTGTGTGAGGCAAGTGTTGTGCAGCTGGTTAATGAATAAGTAGAAGTCTCAACCTCATCATGATTCTTTAACAGACTTTTGAGAGCCAGTACCATGATTCAAGAGCTCTGAGCCATGATCCTCCAAAACTGCTCTGAGAGATATTCATTCTTTGGAGCACAGTGTGACTCGTTGGGTGAGTGTTTAATACTTCTGATCTGCCTTACATTAAAGTATCACCCAGAGCAAAGCTCTGTAAAAATTATTAGCCATATTCTTTTTTTTATATAATTTTTTATTTTTTATAAACATATATTTTTATCCCCAGGGGTACAGGTCTGTGAATCAACAGGTTTACACAATTCACAGCCATATTCTTTTGAGAAATTTCAAACTGCTGAAAAATAATCTCTCAGAAATTATTTATTTTGGAGAGGAGGTCATTCAAAGAGAATGGGGAAAATTATATATTTCCAAAATCATATATTTATGCTCAGGGGAGTACAGATTATTAATATCTTAAACCCTCATTCATCCAGCAATAATTTTATTTTTTTCATTGAAGAATAATTAATGTATTTTATTAGTTTCAGGAATACAACACAGTGACTCAGTATTTATATATTTTATGAAATGATCAGTAAAATGGGTCTAGTATTTATTCAGACTTATCTAGTTATTATCCTTTGTATCACCATACAAAGTTGATATGATTCTATTGATTGTATTCTCTACACTATACATTACATACACCTGCTTTATTTATTTTATAACTGGAGGATTGTACCTTTTAATCCTTTTGCCTATTTCTTTTATTCCCTCAGCCACATCCCCTAAAACAATCATCACTTTATCTTCTGTATCTATAAAGAGATATTTTTTCTTAATATATTTATACCACATGTATGTAAAAACACCATGGACTTTGGTTCTTGATATCTAATTTGATTGTCTTCATCTGATTTATTTCATGGAAAACCATTTAGGTACACCCATGTTCTCTCAAATGGCATCTATATATATACGTCATACAAATATAAATGCATATATTCTCTCAAATTGCATATATAAACATATATGTCATACACATATATATGTGTATGACTTATATGTATGTGTATATGCATGTGTATATATGTATGCATATCTGTATATCGATGTATATGTATATAAATATATATGTATATGTATTTATATGTATATATTGATACATATGTATAATACATTATACATATATATGCATGTATATGTATATATGATAGGTATTTGTATACATATATTATATGTATATAATATATATGTATGCATATATATGCATATATTCTTATATGTGTGTATATGCATGGTATACAAATACATATATATTATACATATATGTATGTATTATACATATATGTGTATATAAATGTCATATATAGATATGATTGCATATATAGATATAGATGGATATACACATTTCTATATATCTGTATCTATATATGGTCTCAAATATACATATTATGGATTCACAGGGTGGGGGACAAGATGGCGGGGAAGTAGGAGGAGGCAACTTTTCAACCTATACCCTAAAGTGAGCTGATTACCTACCACAGAACTCTGATCAGCCATGAAATCAGTTTGAGATCAGAATTGTACACATCTAGATCTCTACAAGAGCAAAAGACGCCAGTGGGCAGGTAAAGTGCAGTGGGAATGGCAGACTGATGATATTGGAAGATAAAGAAAAGGGGGAGGGAGGCACCAGAGGTGACCAGGTGGAAAGTAATACCCCAATCCGAAAGTGCCCTGCATCTGGGGACCAGCATTAACTTGGAGACTGGTTGAAAGCACTCAAAAAGAGCAAAGGATCATGGGGGGAGGGATTGTGGGAATCAGGGCAGCTAGGGACAGGGGCTTAAGTCCCTGGTCACAGGACTGCCTCCCCTGGTGCAGAGCCAGAGAGAGTGTGGTGGAGAAACCAGACCTTGGTCCCTCAGCCTCCAGTGCGCCCTAGCCCTAGTTTGTGTAGGGCCTGGCTCCTGTGAGGGTATGGGAGCCACGCCAGATGGCAGAATGCGTGAGCCATGCTACAGAGCCTGAGATGCGCGCACCCTTCATCCTCCTTTGAGAGAGGTACAAAGGCCCAGCTGGCACTCTTTGGCGGGCGCCATTGTTTCAGAGCTAAGAGGCACGCCTCAAACACTCCCCTGAGAGAGGTGCGTGAAGGCCCTGCCTGGTGCTTTCGGACTTGTGCCCCGTTCTTGGAGCCTGAGACGTGCGCGCGACCCACTGCCTCCCCTGAAAGGTGCACGCAAGCTGGGCGCTCTTAGACCCAGAAAGACCAGGCACTCCCAGCCTGGTACAGTGGGAAAATCTGTGTGCGATTGCTGCTTGGAACCTCTCTGGTGGTCCTGAGCTTCCCAGATAGCCGCCGCTGCGGTGGTTTTGGGTACAAGCAGAAGAACCTGCATGCCCAGGGACCACGACTTGGAACCTGCTCTGCCAGTGGCCAAGGGGGATCTTATTTGGGCTTATTTATAGTTTATATACAGTGTATATGTGTACTCTATATATTTGTTGTTTATATATATTATATATAGTTAGATAGGTAGATACATATATTTTCTTTATCCATTACTTACCATTTAAAATTTATATTACTTCCATATCTTGGGTATATAAATAACATTCTGATAAAAATAGGAGAGTGTACACCTTTTGTAAATGTGTTTTTATTTTCTTCTAATAAATATCCAGTATTTTAATTAATGCATCATATGGTAATTCCATTTTAATTCTTTTAAGAGTAAAATATTTTCCCACCAAGAGTTCAGAGTATTCCCTATTGATGTTGTTGACAAAATTTCGTATCTTTTTGATAATAACCATTGTGACAGGTATTTTTTCATCTGTGTGTTCAGGTGCTCTGGTGCTCACTATTTTGGGGAGGATTTTGTTAGATTCCTTACCATCCTCCCTCCCAATTCTAAACCTACTTATATCCTTTCATTGTGCATGAGTACATGGTAACTCACTTATGAACTCATCCCTCCCCATGATACTCCTGAGGTCTCATAGAGCTTAGCTCCAAGTTTCATGCAAATGAATTTCTTTCTTTTCCTTTCTTTCTTCCTTCCTTCCTTCCTCCCTTCCTTCCTTCCTTCCTTCTTTCCTTGTTTTTTTTTGAAATAGCCAGAAGCTTTATTCATAAATTGGTTAAGTAATGAAATATATTTTAATTTAATTTTATTTTTTCAGTGATCCATAATTCATTGTTTATGCATCACACCCAGTGCTTCATGTAATACATGACCTCCTTAATACCCACCACTGGGAAGTCCACTTCTAAGCAGTCTCAGGCCAAGATTCTTAACCGTGCCTTACTCTTTGCTCAGAGCAGTATGTCCAAAGACATGAGGTTCAGAACAATAAGAGATAAAGTCATTGTAAAAGATAAATTACACCATAAGTGATTCTGTGAAAATTAGATGTTATGTGATCACAAGCTAGACCAGGAAAGAAAACAGATCCCATGTCCTCTTTTCCTATGTATTCTAAAAAAGTAAGAAGCAAAACCAATAGACAAAGAAAAATTCATAATTAAGCATCAGTTTTTCCACCCAACAGGTACTGATGAACTGGGCACACTTAGCTCTGCAATGATCAGACTAATGATGCTCAGTAAAGAATAACACAAAGTGCTGACTGGTCCTATGTGCAGAGCACCATAAAAAGCAATAAATAAGGGATGCATGGCTGTGGGGTACCAAAGAGTACTCAAGTCCTTCTCTGAACTAGGTAAGGTTAAACAGGTTCTCACAGGGAAAGCAAAACTAATTAGGAAATGATTACAGAAATGAAATATTTCAAGGATAGAGAAAAACAAGTGTAAATGCATAGAGATTAAATCACGATGAATACATTCTACTAAATATTACATGGATCACTGGGTGTGGTACATAAATAATGAATTCTGGAATACTGAAAAGAAATAAAATAAAATGAAAAAAATAATATTCGACTAGTAGATTAATATTCTGCTTGTTACTAAAGTAACAAGGTCGAGTTAAAAAGCAAAATCAAAACAAATAAAAAATAAACAAATGATATGAAAGCTTATGCATCTTATATTTTAGTAACTTTTTAAAAAAAGATTTTATTTATTTATTTGACAGAGAGAGATCACAAGCAGGCAGAGAGGCAGGCAGAGAGAGAGGAGGAAGCAGGCTCCCTGCTGAGCAGAGAGACTGACACAGGGCTCTATGCCAGGATGCTGAGATCATGACACGAGCTGAAGGCAGTGGCTTAACCCACTGAGCCACCCAGGCACCCCATGCATCTTATATTTTAACAAACATACCACAGAATAAATGTAAAGCCTTAAAAGAACCAAATATTGGGACACGTGGGTGACACAGCCATTTAAATGACCAACTCTTGGTTTTGGCTCATGTCATGATCTCAGGATCATGAGATCATGAGAGCCCATGCCAGGCTCTGTGTCCAGCAGTCTCCTCATGATTATCTCTCCCACTACCACCCCATGATTCTCTCTTACACTCTCTTTCTAAAATAAATACTTCTTTAAAAATAGCCAAGTGTTGATGTCACTCTATTTAGTTGGCATTTTATCATATAGAACACATATTGCCACTAGTTATCATTTCAAAATAAAGAAATTAGGAGTAGAAGTAGAGAGCCCAGATATGGACCCTCAACTCTATGGTCAATTAATCTTCAATAAATCAGGAAAAAATATACAGTGGAAAAAAGACAGTCTCTTCGATAAATGGTGCTGGGAAAACTGGACAGCTATATGTAGAAGAATGAAACTTGACCATTCTCTTACACCGTACACAAAGATAAACTTGAAATGGATAAAAGACCTCAACATGAGACAGGAATCCATCAGAATCCTAGAGGAGAACATAGGCAGTAATTTCTTTGATATCAGTAACAGCAACTTCTTTCAAGATATGTCTCCAAAGACAAAGGAAACAAAAGTGAAGATGAGCTTTTGGGACTTCATCAACATCAAAAGCTTCTGCTCAGCAAAGGAAACAGTCAAAAAAACAAAGAGACAACCCAAAGAATTGGAGAAGATATTTGCAAATGACAGTACAGACCAAAGGTTGATATCCAGGATCTATAAAGAACTCCTCAAACTCAACACGCAAAAAACATATAATCATATCAAAAATGGGCAGAGGATATGAACAGACACTTCTCCCATCAAGACATACAAATGGCTATCAGACACATGAAAAAATGTTCATCATCACTAGCCCTCAGGGAGATGCAAATTAAAACATTGAGATATCACCTCACACCAGTTAGAATGGCCAAAGTTAAGAAGATTTTTTTTTCTAGTTATAGGATTTTAGGTTTAAATTTACTTTCTCAATAATAGAGCTCAACAATAATATAATCATCTGAAAACGTCATTTAACTCAAGCATATAAGATTAGGTTTATAAAACAAAAATAGATTAAGATGTTGTTAGATTAAAGTAGAACTTTAGGTCTCATCATGAAAATATATTCATAAACAAAATACATCTTTCACCTCTACTACCAGCTTTTCCCAGGTCATCATGAGGCCTCATTAGGAATGGTGACATTCAAGCATTCAGTTCTTACTTCCAGTCAGCTTTCTCTACAGTCTACACTTGTCAGAGAGTGATCAAATTTAAATGTCAGTTGATCATTTCACTACTCTACTCAAAATCACCTGTGGTTTTCCTCTCCTTGCAGAGTAAAAATTATCAGGTTCACATGAAGTGCATTGTCACCTGATCCTGAAGTTATTTTTTGAATGTAATCATAATCTAGTTTCTTATTTACTGCTTCCTTGAGTTTGCACTATTCTCTGGAACCCGCCCACCCCCCCCCCCCCCGTCAGACAATCACAATGTTCTTTTCATGGACCCATTGTTAATCATACTCTCCCTGGGACTACAATTTTGTTGCTGTATATGTACTCCAATTTATTTCTAACATTTCTGTCTCTTGGTGAAAGAAAGTGAGGTTAGAGATCACCTTTGCACTTCGACTCTCTGCATTGCTTTTAATGAAGTGCTGCCAAAAACTAGTTGTAGCATATAGCCAGCACTCTATAAATAATGACTAAAACACTGAATGCTGAAGTTAGTCACATTCCTGTCCATAGATGTATAACCAAAAAAGAATTAAAAACACATTCTACTGATTACACTAATTATTCAGTGAAATTAGTATTGGATGCTAGTAACTAGGCAACCTATTAGATAAAAACACAACATTAATTTTTTATTGGATTGGAACAACTCAGTGACTTATAACTCTTAGACAATGTTCAAGTGCATTGGAGACCAGTAAGAGAAGTAAAATTATCACGATCGTTAGGTCCCCTATTTCTTCCTGCTGTGGTATCAATAAAGCCAGTTTTGGAAAGTATATTACTTTACAGAGTATCAACATATATGATCATCTGTTTTAAAATGAGATTGTATGCCCTTGTGATGGCAATACTGACTATAAGTAAGCTTAAGAAGACAGGAAACTGTTTGGAGGTATACTCCTAAATGATTTTTTGGAAGAAAAAAACTACTTAGCCTTAAAATATTTTAGAATTAATAATTTATTTTGGATTTGAGAAAGATAGGAGTTAAAAATACTAATTTTTCAAATAATGAAAACTAAAAAGGTGTAAAGATAATTTTATTCTTTGCTGAATGAATTGTTTAATTTAAAAATGCCAGATTTCTCTGCAGTGAGTTTCAATGGAAGAAATATATATTTTTAAATTTTCTTCAAGTTAAGGTATACCACTTTTTATGACTTTTATTATATCATATTTTAACATTTTTATTTAGAGCATATATTATAATTACTATGTGTATAGTTCTTAGTGATGTATTTTGATATTTAACATACTAAGTTTGAAGTATTAAATGCTGAATTAAATCATGATTAATAAGAGTAAGTGATGAATAAAGAAAATCAAGATGATACTTAAAAAAGAAATAACACTAAGTTTTGAGTGTGGGATGCTATATTTTTATCCCCCCAAACATTAATCACATGTGTATAAGTTAGATTTGAACTTCAGGAACTCTTTAAGGCACCATTTCCTAATTATTTTGTATCTGTCACATTAGAAATGAAAAACATAGATGGGTTTTTCTTTCTCCATCACTCGACCTTTTAGTGATACTATAAGATGAAGAATTCATAGTATTTTTACAGGAATTGATGTATCTAGATATATAGGTAGTTATCAAATTAAATTAATTATTACAAATATGTATCTTAAATAATTCAAAAGATTTGTATATCTTTGATTGAAATACATTGTAAAATATATTGTGTTGTTTTCATTAAAGTATCTACAATTGTTTTTTTTTTTCTTTCTTTAAGACTTTATTTATTTATTTGACAGATAGAGCGAGATCACAAGTAGGCAGAAAGGCAGGCGGCGTGAGAGGGGGAAGCAGGCTCCCTGTTAAGCAGAAAGCCTGATGCAGGGCTTGATCCCAGGATGCCAGGATCATGACCTGAGCTGAAGGCAGAGGCTTAACCCAATAAACCAACCAGGTGCCCCTGAAATTACATTTTCTAACATATTAATTTTTTAATATTACCATTTTTCCAAATCCAGCGACTAGCATTTATTCAGGATACTTACATTGTCCATGACAATGGAGAGAGGTTAATCATTAATTTATGATAAATTATAAATTAATAGTATAATTGTTATATATTTATATATAATATATATGCTATATATTATATGTTTATTATATATATTATATAATTATTATTCTAGTAAGAAGGCATGGGAGAGGATATTATATAATAGAATCATAATATTTTACTAAATTTACATGGGTAAAATCTGTACAAGTAGAAGAAACTGGCATGTCACTGTTAAAGAAATTGACAATCACACTCATCAAACTAAAACTATTTGTATGTACCTCCAACATTTTGTGGTCCCTTCTTCCTGCCACAGATTCCATTTCCATTAATCTTATGGGAAGGAAAGAGGAAGACAAGGAAATGATTGGATAGGAGTGGCCTTGATGACTGTAATAGGTTTCAAGTACATGCATTTTGGGAATGGATCTATAAATATGATTAAAAAAAAACCTTATGGAGAAAACATTTTCAAATAATAGAATAATAATGGTAAAAGCCAGATGACAGGGGCAATAGTGGGTAAATTGGTGACTAGGAGGACAGTAATCTTATTTCATATGGTGTATGATTTTTTATTTATTTTTTTAATTTTTTTATATATTTTTTTTATTTTTTATAAACATATATTTTTATCCCCAGGAGAACAGGTCTGTGAATCACCAGGATTACACACTTCACAGCACTCACCAAAGCACATACCCTCTCCAATGTCCATAATCCCACCCCCTTCTCCCAAACCCCCCCCCACCAGCAACCCTCAGTTTGTTTTCTGAGATTAAGAGTCACTTATGGTTTGTCTCCCTTCCAATCCCATCTTGTTTCATTGATTCTTCTCCTAGCCACTTAAGCCCCCATGTTGCATCACCACTTCCTCATATCAGGGAGATCATATGATAGTTGTCTTTCTCTGCTTGACTTATTTCACTAAGCATGATATGCTCTAGTTCCATCCATGTTGTCGCAAATGGCAAGATTTCATTTCTTTTGATGGCTGCATAGTATTCCATTGTGTATATATACCACTTCTTCTTGATCCATTCATCTGTTGATGGACATCTAGGTTCTTTCCATAGTTTGGCTATTGTGGACATTGCTGCTATAAACATTCGGGTGCATGTGCCCCTTTGGATCACTCCATTTGTATCTTTAGGGTAAATACCCAATAGTGCAATTGCTGGGTCATAGGGCAGTTCTATTTTCAACATTTTGAGGAACCTCCATGCTGTTTTCCAGAGTGGCTGCACCATCTTGCATTCCCACCAACAGTGTAGGAGGGTTCCCCTTTCTCTGCATCCTCACCAGCATCTGTCATTTCATGACTTGTTTATTTTAGCCATTCTGACTGGTGTGAGGTGATATCTCATTGTCGTTTTGATTTGTATTTCCCTGATGCCGAGTGATATGGAGCACTTTTTCATGTGTTTGTTGGCCATCTGGATGTCTTCTTTGCAGAAATGTCTGTTCATGTCCTCTGCCCATTTCTTGATTGGATTATTTGTTCTTTGGGTGTTGAATTTGCTAAGTTCTTTATAGATTCTGGACACTAGTCCTTTATCTGATATGTCGTTTGCAAATATCTTTTCCCATTCTGTCAGTTGTCTTTTGGTTTTGTTAACTGTTTCCTTTGCTGTGCAAAAGCTTTTGATCTTGATGAAATCCCAATAGTTCATTTTTGCCCTTGCTTCCAATGCCTTTGGCGTTGTTCCTAGGAAGATGTTGCTGTGGCTGAGTTCGAAGAGGTTGCTGCCTGTGTTCTCCTCAAGGATTTTGATGGATTCCTTTAGCACATTGAGGTCCTTCATCCATTTTGAGTCTATTTTCGTGTGTGGTGTAAGGAAATGGTCCAATTCTGCATGTGGCTGTCCAATTTTCCCAGCACCGTTTATTGAAGAGGCTGTCTTTTTTCCATTGGACATTCTTTCCTGCTTTGTCAAAGATTAGTTGAGAGTCTATTTCTGGGCTCTCTATTCTGTTCCATTGATCTATGGGTCTGTTTTTGTGCCAGTACCATGCTGTCTTGATGATGACAGCTTTGTAATAGAGCTTGAAGTTCGGAATTTTGATGCCACCAACTTTGGCTTTCTTTTTCAATATCCCTTTGGCTATTCGAGGTCTTTTCTGGTTCCATATAAATTTTAGAATTATTTGTTCCATTTTTTTTGAAAAAGAAGGATGGTACTTTGATAAGAATTGCATTAAATGTGTAGATTGCTTTAGGTACCCGAGACATTTTCACAATATTTATTCTTCCAATCCAGGAACATGGAACAATTTTCCATTTCCTTGTGTCTTCCTCAATTTCTTTCATGAGTACTTTATAGTTTTCTGAGTATAGATTTTGTGTCTCTTTGGTTAGGTTTATTCCTAGGTATCTGATGGTTTGGGGTGCAATTGTAAATTGGTGTATGATTTTTGATACCTACAATAATAAGGGCATGTGTCATATGGAAGTATGCACATAAAACTATATAGTTTTATGATAAATAATTTGGGTATTATTAATGAGAAAAAAGATTATTTATTTTTAATCTATTACTTTTTAAAATATAAGAACACCTCTAAAGTGGTTGTTTTGCATACAGTAGGGAGATTAAAGATTTCATAGTTTTCAGAAAGTCTGTAATCATTTTTCCCCTAAAAATTGTTTACTTTTCAGCTTTCTGAAAGTAAGCTGAAGCAAGTTTTGTTTTTCACGAGATGTGATTAAAGGATCTTATGACTGAGACACAATTTAATAGTTGTTGGTTTGTCACTCTGAATTTACTGAAAGATACAGGGAGGATAGTCTGTTGTTCAGGTTTTGACAAAGTCAGTTGAATTTTCAATACTTCAGGACTTTTCACAGGACACGTGCGGACAATATAGTAATGGCACATTTACATGAATTGAAACTAAAGTGGTTCAATAAAACAGTATTATCCAAGTAATAATTGATGATCAATATGCTGAGTAGGACATACAAGAAATTAATTTGTGTTTGTTTGCATGATTGCCATATTTCGAAACCAGGTAGTGGGTATTGGAGAGGGCACGGATTGCATGGAGCACTGGGTGTGGTGCAAAAATAATGAATACTGTTACACTGGAAGAAAAAAAAAAAGAAACCCATTTAATGTTCAATATTTTAAAAATTGGTAATGATGTTTCATTACTCTATTTTTATACAGATTATAACTCCAATACCAACAAATCTCACAATTGTGACAGAATTTATCCTCATGGGATGTTCTACCAACAAAAATATATGCATTTTTCATTTAGTGCTCTTCTTTTTTATTTACTTCTGTGCTCTGATTGGCAATGTTCTCATCATCATGACCACAATTTTGGATCAGAATCTCCTCACCCCCATGTACTGTTTTTTTTGAAAAAATTATCTTTTGGGGATCTCTGACTCATTTCAGTCACCATTCCCAAACCTATTGCCAATTCATTGTCTCATAGTAACTCCATTTCATTCACTGGCTGTGTTGCCCAGGTCTTTATGTTGTTTTTTTCAGTGACTACAGAACTACACCTCCTTACGGTAATGTGCTTTGATCGTTATGCTGCCATATGCCATCCCCTGTACTATGAAATCATCATGAACAAAGACATGTGTGTTCAGTTGACAGCTGTATCATGGCTGGGTGGGGATCTGATTGCTCTGATGCACACAGTTGGTACCTTCTCCTTATCCTATTATGGGTCTAACATAATCCATCAGTTCTTTTGTGACATCCCCCAGTTACTGGCTATTTCTTGCTCAGAAAATTTAATGAGAGAAATTGTACCTATTCTCATTAGTGTGGTGTTGAATATCTGCTGTTTTATTTACATCATAATTTCCTGTGTGAACATCTTTTCCACTGTGAAAAAGATTCCATCAACAGGAGGTCAGTCAAAAGCATACTGTACTTGCCTTCGACATCTGATTGTAGTTGTATTATTTCTCTTCCCTGGCATCTTTGCTTATCTGAAACCAACTTCAAGTATTCCTTCCATTAGTGACCTTTTAATTTCTATATTCTACACAATGATGCCTCCAACCTTCAATCCCATTATATACAGTCTAAGAAATAATACCATAAAAATGTCACTGCAGAGGTTGTTCTTTTTTTTTTTTTTTGCATTTTCAATAAGTATCATGTACAATTTTACACACGTTATTTCTTAGTATTTTTCTTCATTTTTTTCTAGAACAGTTTTAGATTAAAACGTTGATAGCATATAAAGAAATTTTCTGTATAAAACTACACCCACAAATTAATAACCTTCCTGAGTAATAATATAAGTCATCAGAATCACATTTTTAAACAAATATATACCTCCACTGAAACCTTATAATTAATCCAAAGTTCATAGTTTACATTAGGGATTCCCTTAGTGTTTAACATGTATGGATTCAGAAAAACACATAATTACATACATTCATCATATAATGTTCCACAGAGCATTTGTACTACCCCAAAACTACATCATACCCTGCATTTTTTGGTCTCCTAACCCCCATCAGACCAGGTTTTCAATAATCATTTTATTGTCTCCATATTTTTGACTTTCCCAGAATGTCATGTAGCTGGAATCATACAATATACAATCTATTCAGATTGGCTTTTCTTGTTTAGTACTATACATTTAAATTTTCTCTATGTGATTTTGTGCCTAGATCATTTCCTTTTATTGCTGTATATTAGCCAATTTTCTTCATGTACCATAATTATTTACCCACTCATTTACAAATGAGCATCTTGATCCCCTCCAGATTTTGGCAACTAAAAATAAACCTGCTATAAACATCCTTCTGCAGTTTTATTAGTACATAGATATTCTTTGGATAAATATATAGGGGCATGGTTGTAGGATTGTGTGGTAAATTTAAATTCAGTTATTAAAGGTTTAATTCTAGTATACGTAACATAAACTGTTATATTAGTTTTAGGTGTACAATATAGTGATTCAACATTTCCATACATCATCCTGTGTTCATCACAACAAATGCATTCCTTAATCCCCATCACTTATTTCATCCATCTCCACCTCTGGTAACCATCAGTTTGTTCTCTATACTTGAGACATTTTCCTGGGTCAGCTGGGTGGCTCAGCGGGTTAAAACCTCTGCCTTTGGCTCAAGTCATGATCCCAGAGTTCTGGGATTGAGTCCCGCATTGGGCTTTCTGCTCAGCAGGGATCCTGCTTCCTTCTCTCTCTCTCTCTCTCTCTCTCTCTGCCTGCCTCTCGGCCTACTTCTGTTCTCTGTCAAATAAATAAATAAAATCTTTTAAAAAATAGTCTATTTCTTTTTTTTTTTCATTTTTTTCCTTTGCTCACTTGTTTGGTTTCTTAAGTTCTACATACTGATGAAATCATATGGTATTTTTTTCCTCAGACTGATCCATTTCACTTAGCATCTTACTTACTTTATCCATCCATGCCTTTGCAAATGGAAAAAATTCATTTTTTATGGTTGAATAATATTCTATTTCATATATGTATGTATATATATATATATATATATATATATATATATATATATATATATGCTACTTCTTACTTATCCATTCAGCTATTTGTTTTCATTTGGGTTGATTCCATATTTTGGCTTTTTTACAACATTATTTTTCACAGCATAGTTTTTTACAACATTATTTTGCAAATAATGTTGCAATAAACACAAGGGTGTATGTAATTCTTTGAATTTGTGTGTTTATATTTTGGGGGTAAATCCTCCAATAGTCCCATTACTAGATCATATGTAAGCCCTATTTTTAACTTTTTGAGGAACCTCCATAGTGTTTTCCAGAGTGGCTGCACCTGTTTATATTCCTACCAACAGTGTAAGAGGGTTATAATTACTACACATCCTTGCCAACACCTGTTGTTTCTTGTTTGTTGATTTTAGGCATTCTTTCAGATATGAGTTGATATTTCATTGTGGTTCTTTTTTTTTGAAGTTCTTGCATTTTCTGTTTTATTTTATTGTATTCTTTTATTCCATGTATTGTTTTATCCCATTTAATGAAAGAATTATTTTTTATTTTTTATAAACATATAATTTTATCCCCAGGGGTACAGGTCCGTGAATTGCCAGGTCCACACACCCCACAGCACTCACCAAAGCACACTCCCCCCAAATTTTCATAACCCCACCCCCTTTCTCCCAAACCCCTCCCCCCAGCAACCCTCAGTTTGTTTTGTGTGATTAAGAGTCAATTATGGTTTGTCTCCCTCCCAATCTCATCTTGTTTAATTTATTCTTCTCCTACCCACATAAGCCCCCATGTTGCATCACCACTCCCTCATATCAGGGAGATCATATGATAGTTGTCTTTCTCCACTTGACTTATTTCACTAAGCATGATACGCTCTAGAGCGTATCATTGTGGTTCTGATTTGCATGTCACAGTTGTTGAAAGGTGTTGGGTATCTTTTCATGTTTATGTTGGCCATCTAGAAATCTTCTGGGATAAATGACTATTCATGTCTTCTGCCCATTTTTTAGTTTATGTATTTTGGAAACTAACCCTTATCAGACATGTTATTTGAAATATCTTCTTCCATCACATAAGTTTCCTTTTAGATTTCTTTTTTTTACTTATCTTTTTTTATTTTCAGCATAACAGTGTTAATTAGTTTTGCACCACACCCAGTGCTCCATGCAATCAGTGCCCTCTATAATACCCACCACCTGGTTCCCCGACCTCCAACCTTCTGCCCTTTCAAAACCCTCAGATTGTTTTTTAGAGTACATAGTCTCTCATAGTTCTCCTCCCCTTCCAAATTCCCCCAACTCCCTTCTCCTCTCTATCTCCCCATGTCCTCCATTCTATTTGTTATTCTCCACAAATAAGTGAAACCATATGATAATTGACTCTCTCTGCTTGACTTATTTCACTCAGCATAAGCTCTTCCAGTCCTGTCCATGTTGCTACAAAAGTTGGGTATTCGTCCTTTCTGATGGAGGTATAATACTCCATAGTGTATGTGGACCACATCTTCCTTATCCATTCATCCGTTGAAGGGCATCTTGGTTCTTTCCACAGTTTGGCGACCGTGGCCATTGCTTCTATAAACATTGGGGTACAGATGGCCCTCCTTTTAGATTTCTTGACTGTCACCTTAACTGTGCAGAAGTTTTTATTTTTATGCTGACCCATAGTTTAGTTTTGCTTATTTCCCTTGACTCAGGGGACAAATGTATAAAAATTTTGCTGTGGCAGATGTAAGAGACATTACTGCATCTGCTATCTACTAGGAATTTTGTGGTTTCAGGTCTCACATTTAGCTCTTTAAGCCATTTTGAATTAATTTTGTTTATGGTGTAAAAAAGTGGTCTAGTTGCATTCTTTTGAATGTAGCTGCTTAATTTTCTCAATACCATTTGATCAAGAGACTATCTTTTTTTTCCCCAATGAATATATGCTTCTTCTTTGTTAACAATTATTGACCATATAATTGTAAGTGTATTTCTAGATTTCCTACTCTGTTCTATTGATGTATGATCCTATTTTTGTGCCACTGCCATACTATTTTTATTACTGCAAATTTGTAATATAACTTGAAGTCTGGAATTTTCACACCTCCACTTTGCTTTGCTTTTTCAAGAATGTTTGGGCTATTCAAAGTCTTCTGTGGTTCCATATAAATTTTAGAATCCTTTGTTCTAGTTCAGTGAAAAGTGCTGTGGATATATTGAGAGTGATTGCTTTAAATGTGAAGATTGTTTTGTATAGTGTAGATTTTTTTTCCTTTTTTAAATTTAATTTTATTTCTTCAGTGTTCCAAGATACATTGCTTTTTAAAATTTTTTTATTTATTTTTTTAAATTTATTTTCAGTGTTCCAGAATTCATTGTTTATGCACCACACCCAGTATTCCATGAAAGATGTGCCCTACCCAATACCCACCACCAGGGTCACCAAACCTCCCACTCACATCCCCTCCAAAACTCTCAGTTAGTTCCTCAGAGTCCACAGTCTTTCATGGTTTATCTCCCCTTCCAATTTTCCCCAACTCCCTTCTCTCCATCTTCCCATGTCCTCCATGATATTCCTTATGCTCCACAAATAAGCAAAACCATATGATAATTGACTCTCTCTGCTTGACTTATTTCACTCAGAATAATCTCTTTCAGTTCCATCCATGTTGATACAAAAGCTGGGTATTCATCCTTTCTGATGGAGGCATAGTACTCCATAGTATATATGGACCACATATTCTTTATCCATTGTCCATTGAAGAGCACCTTGGTTCTTTACACAGTTTGTTGGCTGTGGCCATTGCTGCTGTGAACACTGGGGTACAAATGACCCTTCTTTTTACTATATCTGTATACTTGGAGTAAATACCCAGTAGGACAATTGCAGGATCATAGGGAATCTCAATTTTTTAATTTCTTAAGGAATTTCCACACTGTTTTCCAAAGTGGCTGCACCAACTTGCATTTTCACCAACAGTGTAAGAGGGTTCCCCTTTCTCCATATCCTCTTCAACACACGTTGTTTACTGTCTCATTAATTTTGTGCATTCTAACTAGTGTAAGGTGATATCTCATTGTGGATTTAATTTGAATCTCCCTGATGGCTAGTGATGATGAACATTTTTTCATGTGTCTGATAGCCATGTGTATGTTGGAGAAGTGTCTGTTCATGCCCTCAGAAAGCTGCCAGGAAGTTTCAGATGTCAGAGCATGTCCATGTTCCATGGATATGTTCCCTGCAGTTCGCCCAGGTACAAAGGTAAGTGGGGGGAAATAAGGAAGAAGAGGAAAGGAGGTGTGAAGCAGTCAAGAGGTAGCCGTCCCCCTTGTCAAGGAAGCCTTGGATCGATGTCCATCGAGAAGAAGGAGAGGAGAATCCAGTGTTTTTGGCAGGCACGGGACTTCCAGGTTTGCCTAGAGCTGACAGGGGTCCCTGAAGAGAGCTGAGGTAGGTGTGTTGCATATCCGAACTGCTGATCTGGAGGTTGGAACCCCGAGGAGCCGAGATGAGGATGGTGGTCAGGTGGCGCATCATGCTCTGGGGGGCATCAGAACGTGGGTGAGGAGACTCATGCGGACACGACATTTTGCACTGACTCTGATGCCCCCGTGCAGGTCCCCACAGACTGGTTACCGGCTAGGTGGCTGGTGGACTCCTACGGTGTGACTTCAGGTTTCCCAATCCAGAGAGTTTGCAAGACAGGCCCCTGTCAAAGGAATCTGGAAAACACGACTTAAGATTAGGGTGATGGACACAGGGTATGGCTGCACCAATCTGTCAGTGTTCTGTGGCTAGGATTTCGACTACAATGTTTAATAAAAATAATGAGATGAACATTCTTATCTTATTCCTGACTTAGAAGAAAGGCTCTCAGTTTTTCCCAGATGAGTAATGATCGCAGTAATGTTGTCATTGATGGACTTTATCATGTTGAGGTATGTTCCCTCTAAACATACTTTGTTGAGGTCTTTTATAATAAAAGTTGTTGAAATTTGTCAAATGTTCTTTCCATGTCTATTAATATTATGGTATTTTTTAACCCTTTCTCTCATTGATGTAATGTAACAGGTTGATTGATTTATAAATATTAAACCAATCTTGTATCTCAGGAATAAATCCTACATGAATGAATTTTTAATGTATTGTTGGATTTTAATGTATCATTTCCTAGTATTTTGTTGAAGATTTTTGTTTCTCTTTTTATTTGAGATATTACCCTGTAGTTCTCTTTTCAGGGGTGTTTTTATCTGCTTTTATAATCAGGGTGATACTGGCTTCATGGAATGAATTCACAAATTTTCCATTCTATTCTATTTTTTTGGAATAGTTTAAGAAGAATAGGTAATAATTCTTCTTTAAGAGTTTGAGCCAAGGTAACCTTCAACAGACAAATAGATAAAGAAGATATGGTCCATATATGCAATGTAATATTATGCGTCCATCAGAAAGACTAAATATCCAACTTTTATATCAACATGAACAGGACTTAAGGAGATTATGTTGAGTGAAATAAGTCAAGCAGAGAGAGTCAATTTTCATATGGTCTCACTTACTTGTGGAGCAAAAGGAATAACATGGAAGGCATTAGGAGAAGGATAGGAAACGTGAATTGGGAGAAATCAGAAGTGGAGATGAACCATGAGATACTGTGGACTCTAAGAAACAAACTGAGGGTTTTGGAGTGGAGAAGGGGGAGGTTAGGTGAGTCTGGTGGTGGGTATTTAGGAGGGAACTTATTTCATGGATCACTGGTTGTTGTGCATAAACAATGTGTCTTGGAGCACTGAAAAAATAAAAGTAAATTAAAAGCATGTTTGATAAAATTTGCCAGTGAAAATCTCTGGTCCTGGATATTGTTTGTTGGGAGTTTTTGATTATTAACTCATTCTTATTGGTAATTGGCCTGTTTGTATTTTCTATTTATTGCTGATTCAGTTTTCATAGTTTATATGTTTTTAGAAATTTATCCATTTCATCTAACTTGACCAAGCTTTTGACATACAGTTTTTTATTCTCTTATAAATCTTTGTACTTCTATGGAGTCATTTATTATTTCTTCTCTTTCATTTTGTGATTTTGTCTATTTTAGTCCTTTAAATTTCTTTATTTGATTTTATTAATTAATTTTTTTATGAGACTGGCTAGAGATTTATCAATTTTGTTTGACCTTTTCAAAAATCAGCTCCTGATTTAGTCTGTTCTATTTTGGGGAGGAGGAGTTGTATTCTTTTTAATGCTCCAATTTTTATTATAGCCTTTTTGTTGTTGTTGTTATTTGTGCTCTAACCTTTATTATTTTTTCTTTGTTCGTTTTTTCTATTTGTTTGTTGTTTTTCTGTTCCTTTTCTAGATCCCACAGACATAAGGTTACGTTGTTTGTGATTTTTCTCTCTCCTTCAGGTAGGCTTGTATTACTATAAACTTCTCTCTTAGAGCTGCTTTTGCTGCATTCCAAAGGTTTAGGACGATGGTGTCTTTATTTTCATTCTTTCACATGCTTTTTTATTTTTTTATTTTTTTTTTAAATTTCCTGCTTAAAATATTCATTCTTTAGTAGCATGTTGTTTAACTTCCATATGTTCATGCTCTTTTCATCTTTTTTTCTTATGGTCAATTTCTAGTTTCATAGTATTGTAGTCAGTAGAGATGTAGGGTATAAATTCAATATTTTAAAAATATTTTATTTATTTATTAGAGAGAGAGAAAGAGACAGCACAAACCGGGGTGGGCAGAGGGAGAAGCAGACTTCCTGCTGAGCAAGAAGCCCAATGTGGGGCTCAATCCCAAGAACCTGAGATCATGAACTGAACTAAGGCAGATGCTTAATTGACTAAGCCTCCAGGGCACACTAGACTTCAATCTTTTTTTTTTTTTAATTTGTTGAGTATTGTCTTGCATCCTCATATGTGATTTATACTGAAAAAATGATCTTTAAGTATTGAAAAAATGCATAGACTGCTGGGTTTTTTGTTTGTTTGTTTGTTTAATTAATTTATTTTCAGCATAAAAGTATCATTATTTTTTCACCACACCCAGTGCTCTGTGCAATCAGTGCCCTCTATTATACCCACAAACTGATACTCCGACCTCCCACCCCCCTACCACTTCAAACCCCTCATATTGTTTTTCAGAGTTCATAGTCTCTCATGATTCACCTGCCCTTACAACTTACCCCAACCCACTTCTCTCTAACTCCCCATGTCCTCCATGCTATTTGTTATGCTCCACAAAAAAATGAAACCATATGATAATTCACTCTCTCTGCTTGACTTATTTCACTCAGCATAATCTCTTCCAGTCCCGTCCATTTTGCTACAAAAAGTGGGTATTCAACCTTTCTGATGGAGGCATAATACTCCATAGTGTATATGGACCACATCTTCCTTATCCATCCATCCATTGAGGGGCATCTTGGTTCTTTCCACAGTTTGGCGACCATGGCCATTGCTGCTATAAACATTGGGGTGCAAATGGCCCTTCTTTTCACTACATCTGTATTGTTGGGGTAAATACTCAGGAGTGCAATTGAGGGTCATAGGGAAATTATATTTTTAATTTCTTGAGGAATCTCCACACTGTTCCACAAAGAGGCTGCACCAACTTGCATTCCCACCAACAGTGGAACAGAGTTCCGCTGTCTCCGCATCCTCTCCAACACATGTTGTTTCCTGTCTTGCTAATTTTGGCCATTCTAACTGGTTTAAGGTGATATCTCATTGTGGATTTAATTTGAATCTCCCTGATGGATAGTGATGATGAACATTTTTTCATGTCTCTGATAGCCATTTGTATGTCTTTATTGGAGAAGTGTCTGTTAATAACTTCTGCCCATTTTTTGATATGATTGTCTGTTTTGTGTGTGTTGAGGTTGAGGAGATCTTTATAGATCCTGGATATCAACGTTTTGTCTTCACTGTCATTTTCAAATATCTTCTCCCATTCCGTGGGTTGCCACTTTGTTTTCTTGACTGTTTCCTTGGATATGCAGAAGCTTTTGATTTTGATGAAGTCCCAAAAGTTCATCTTCACTTTTGTTTCCTTTGCCTTTGGAGACATATTGTGAAAGAAGTTGCTCTGCTCCGGAACGCTCCCCTGCTCGGGGCCCTCCAGGTGGGCCGTGTCGTTTCCGCGTGTTTTCCGGGAGACTGGCCCCTGGGCGAGGAAGGACCCTGGGCTACCGAGAGCAGGGCGGACTGCAGGGCTGCCCAATGCCGGCCAATTCTCACGAGCATTCTGCCCAAACCAATCCTTTTTGGGCAGAACGCTTGTGAGAATTGGCCGGGAAACGCCCCTGCCGCCCCCCCCCCCCCCGCCCGGCCTGGCATTGAGAGGGCTCCCTTTCAAACCCCAACATGGAGTCCTCCATGAGGCAGACTGTGGCGAGGCCGACACCTGCTGATCCTTGGCCTGCGGGGTTCCCATCTCTGGCGCGGTACCATGGGGCCGGGCCCATCACAAAGCCCGGGCTTGAGCCCTCGCCTGCTTCCACAGCCTTCTGCTTCCAGGGTCCTGTCCCTCGTGGCCTCCATATCGGGATCTCTGAGTCCCATGGCCACGCATCTCCCTATCACGCCGGCGCTAATGCTTCCTTTCGGCGATTCGGACAACCCTTGGAGCAAGATAAACCTGCATGCCCACAATGAGGTCAGCCCCATCATTGGGCGCCCCATCTTCCTGAAAGACGGAGGTGCGCACGCGGCTGCCACCCTTCCTCCAACTCTGCTCCAGGATCGCTCCCCTGGGCCATAGCCCCAGGGTGGGCGCGTCATTTCCGCGTGTTTTCCTGGAGGTAGAAGCATGCCCTGGGCAGGAAAGGGCCCTGGGCCACGGAGAGCAGGGTCATCGACAGGGCTTCCTAACGCCGGCCAATTCTCACAAGCGTTCTGCCCAACCCGATCCCTGTTTGGGCAGAACGCTTGTGAGAATTGTCCGGAAAACACCCAGTGAACTTGCTTAGTGCGCCGCACGTACGTCTGCACGGACGCACCCCACCCCCCGGCCTGGCCCTGCATCGCGAGCGCTTGCGCAGGAACCTCGCCAGGAATCCCTCCACTAGGCAGGCTTCTGCGGAGGGTGGCCTCCTACTCCTCAGCCTGCGGGGTTCCCCTCCTTGGCGCTGTCCCATGGGGCCCGAGCTGCCCCGAGACTTGGCTCAAAATTTCGCCTGCTTCCCAGCCTTCCGCTTCCGGGGTCGGGTCCCTCGGTGCCTTCATCTGGGGAACCCTGAGTCCCACGGCCAAGCCTCCCCCTCCAACTCCGGCACAAACAGTGCATTTCAGCGCTTCAGACAAGCCTCGGAGAGAGAGAAATCTGCATGACCCAACTGAAGGCAACACCATCCTTAGGAGTCCCATCAGCCCAAAAATAGGGTGGTGCACGCCCTGCCACCACCCGGCCTTCAACTCTGCTCCGGGAATGCTCCCCTCCGCCAGTGGCCTGGCGTGGGCCGCGTCCTTTATGCGCCTTTTCCTGGCGGCGGCCCATGCCGGGTGTGAGAAAGGGCCCTGGGCCACGGAGAGCAGGACAGTCTGCAGGGCTGCCCAACGCCGGCCAATTCTCAGGAGAGTACTGCCCAAACCGGGACCGGTTTGGGCAGAACGCTCATGATAATGGTCTGGAAAACTCCCGGCGAACTCGCTTCAGGCGCTGCACATCTGCCAGGCCGTCCCCCTTTGCCTGGCACGGCATTGGCAGCAATCGCGAACGAACCCTGCCAGGAAGCCCTCTGCAAGGCAGGCTGCGGCGAGGCCGACGCCTCCTGTTGATTCTCGGCTTGCGGAGGTCCCCTCCCTGGCGCTGTCCCATGGGGGCGGCCCGACAGGAAGCCCGGGCTCAAAATTTCGCCTGCTTCCCAGCCCTCCGCTTCCAGGGTCTTATCCCTCGGTGCCTCCATCTTGGGAAGACTGAGTCCCGTGGCTTCACCTCCCCCTCCCACACCGACGCCAACTGTGCCTTTCAAAGCTTCCTGCAAGCATTGGAGCTGGAGAAATCTACATGCCATATCTGAGTCAGTCCCATCCTTGGGCGCCCCATCCGCCCTAAAGACAGAGGCATATGCCCGGCCACCACCCGTCCTTCAACTCTGCTCTGGGATCGCTCCCCTGCACCGGTTCCTCTGGGTGGGCCACGTAGTTTCTGCACATTTTCATTCTTCTACATAGAGCTGCTCAGTTTTCCCTGCACCAGTTATTGAAGAGCCTGTCTTTCTTCCACTGTATTATTTTCCTGCTTTCTTGAAGATTATTTGGCCATAGAGTTGATGGTCCATATCTGAGCACTCTACTGTGTTCCATTGGTCTATGGGTCTGTTTTTATGCCCGTCCCATGTTGTATTGGAGATCACAGCTTCATAGTAACCCTCAAAATCAGGCAACATGTGCTCCTCGTATTTTTTTTTTTTTCTTTTCAGCAATTCTTAGCAATAAGGGGTTGCTACTGATTCCACACAAATTTTAGGTTTGTGTTTGTTCCAGCTCTTTGAAAGATACCGGTGGAATTTTGATTGCAATGACATTAAATGGATCGATTGCTCTAGGCATTATAGAATTTTTAACAATATTTATTCCTCTGATCCATGAGAATGCAATGGTTTTCTGGCTTTTTGGTTTTCTTCCATTTCTCTCATGAGTGTTCACTAGTTCCTCGATGAAAAAACTTTTACCTCTTTGTTTCAGTTTATTCCCAGGTATCTTATGGTTTGGGTGCTGTAGTGCTTGGAATTGATTCTCTAATTTCCCTTTCTTTATTTGCATTCATAATGTAGAAGAAAGCCACTGATTTCTGCACCATGATTTTGTATCCTGCCATATTATTGAATTGATGTATGAGTTCTGGTAGTTTGGGGGTGGAGTCTTTGGGGTTTTCCATATCAAGTATGTCATCTGTGAGGAGAGATAGTTTGACTTCTTGGTTGCTAATTTGGATACATTTTATTTCTCTTTGTTGTCTGATGGCTGTTGCTAGAACTTCACATGCTATGTTGAACAAGAATCGTGAGAGTGGGCATCCTTGTCATGTTCCTGATTTGAAAGCAATGGCTGTCAGCTTTTACCCTTTGAGGATGGTATTGACTGTGGGTTTTTCAAAGAAACATTTTATGAGGTTGACGAATATTCCCTCTATCCCTATACTTTGTACCATTTTAGTCAGGGACGGATACTGGATTTTGCCAATGCTTTTTCTTCACCAATTGAGAGGAACATGTCGTTCTTCTCTCTTCACTTCTTCATTTGTTCTATGACATTGATTGATTTGTGAATGTCGAACCAAACTTGCCACCCAGGGATGGATCCTACTCGGTCATGGAGGATAAGAGTTTTAATGTGCTGTAGGTTCCTAAGAGCTTGAAGCTTGTTGAGAATCTTAGCATCCATATTCTTCAAAGATTTTGGTTTGAAATTCTTCTTTTTGGTGAGGAATTTGCCTGGTGTGTGGATCAGGGTAATCCTGGCTTCAAAAAAAGTATCTGGAAGTATTCCTTCTTCAAATTTTGGAAAAGCTTCAGGAGAAGAGGTGTTAGATCTTTTTTAACGTTTGGTAGAATTTTCTAGGACATTCTTCAGGTCCCGGGGTCTTGATTGTGGGAGGTTATTGATCACTGCTTTAATCCCGTTACGGGATAACAGTCTATTCAGGTTGTACATTTCTTCCTGGTTCTATTTTGGAATTTTACAGTTCTCTAGGAATGCATCCAGTTCACCTAAGTTGCTTAGCTTATTGGCATATACTTCTTTTTTTCCCCCAATTTCTTCCCAGTGTAACTGTACTCATTGTTTTTACACCACACCCAGAGCTCCATGCAATCCATGCCCTCTATATTACCCAAGATGTGTTTCCACAACCTCCCACGCCCTCTCTTTCAAGGCCCTCAGATTCTTTTTTTAATGTTGTATAGATTTTTTCATTAAATTTATTTTGAGCAAAACAGTATTCATTATTTTTTCACCACAGCCTGTGCTCCATACAATCCATTCCCTCTATAATATCCACCACCTGGTACCCCATCCTCTCCCCCCCCCCTGCCACTTCAAACCCCTCAGATTGTTTTTCAGACAAAGACCCTACCAACAAGGAAAATTTCACACCAATGTCACTGATGAATATAGATGCTAAGATTCTCAACAAGATCCTAGCAAACAGGACCCAACAGCACATTAAAAAGATGATCCAACATGACCAGGTGGGATTGATCACTGGCTTACAAGGATGGTTAAACGTTTGCAAATCAATCAATGTGAAAGAACAAATTAATATGAGAAGAGAGAAGAACCACATGGTCCTCTCAATTGATGTAGAAAAAGCATTTGAAAAAATCCAGCATCCATTCCTGATTAAAACGCTTCAAAGTGGGAGTCAAGATGGCGGAGAAGTAGCAGGCTGAGACTACTTCAGCTAGCCAGAGATCAGCTAGATAGCTTATCTAAAGATTGCAAACACCTGAAAATCCATCGGCAGATCGAAGAGAAGAAGAACAGCAATTCTGGAAACAGAAAAACCACCACTTTCTGAAAGGTAGGACCAGCGGAAAAATGAATACAAACCCACGGGAAGATAGACCCCGGGGGGAGGGTCCAGCTCCGGCAAGCGGCGGAGCAACCACGCACAAAATCAGGACTTTTAAAAGTCTGTTCCGCTGAGCGACATCGCTCCAGAGGCTACCCGGTGCAAAGCCCACACGGGGACAGTGTGGCCTCAGGTCCCTCAGGGTCACAGAAGGATCAGGGGTGTCTGAGTGTCGCAGAGCTTGCGGGTATTGGAACGGGAAAGCTGGCTACAGAGACAGAGCCGACAGTAAGCTCGCAGCTCGGGGTGACCTTGAACCGGTCACAGGCTCAGTGAGCTCGGAGCGCGGCCAGAGGTTAGGCAGACGGGAGTAACTGGGCGCTGTTCTCTGAGCGCACACTGAGGAGTGCGGCCCTGAGCTCTCGGCTCCTCCGGGCCTGAGGCCAGGAGGCCGCCATTTGTATTCCCGTCCTCCGGAACTCTAAGGAAAGCGCTCAGGGAACAAAAGCTCCTGAAAGCAAACCCAAGCGGATTACTCACCCCGGCCCCGGGTAAGGGCGGTGTAATTCCGCCTGGGGCAAAGACACTTGAGAATCACTACAACAGGCCCCTACCCCAGAAGATCAACAAGAAATCCAGCCGAGACCAAGTTCACCTACCAAAGAGTGCGGTTTCAATACCAAGGAGAGCAGCAGAATTCTAGAGGAGGAGAAAGCAAAGCACAGAACTCATGGCTTTTTCCCTGTGATTTTTTTTAGTCTTGCAGTTAATTTAATTTTTTTTCTTTTTCATTTTTTTTTTTTCTCGCCTTCGGGTAAAATTTTTCTTTTTTTTAACTGTTACCTTTTTCTTTTTCAACGATCTTTTACTAGTTTATCTAATATATATATATTTTCTTTTTTATATTTTTCTTAGGTGTTTTCTTTTTTTAAAATTCTTTTCTTTTTTTTTTTCTTTCTTCCTTTTTGAACATCTTTTTATACCCTTTCTCCAACCTCACGATTTTGGATCTATTCTAATTTGGTTAAAGCATATTATCCTGAAGTTGTGGCCACCCTTATAGTATTTTACTTGCCCCTTCATATACTCTTATCTGGACAAAATGACAAGACGGAAAAATTCAACACAAAAAAAAGAACAAGAGGCAGTACCAAAGGCTAGGGACCTAATCAATACAGACATTGGTAATATGTCAGATCTAGAGTTCAGAATGACAATTCTCAAGGTTCTAGCCAGGCTCGAAAAAGGAATGGAAGATATTAGAGAAACCCTCTCGAGAAATATAAAAGCCCTTTCTGGAGAAATAAAAGAACTAAAATCTAACCAAGTTGAAATCAAAAAAGCTATTAATGAGGTGCAATCAAAAATGGAGGCTCTCACTGCTAGGATAAATGAGGCAGAAGAAAGAATTAGTGATATAGAAGACCAAATGACCGAGAATAAAGAGCTGAGCAAAAGAGGGACAAACAGCTACTGGACAACGAGGGGAGAATTCGAGAGATAGGTGACACCATAAGACGAAACAACATTAGAATAATTGGGATTCCAGAAGAAGAAGAAAGAGAGAGGGAAGCAGAAGGTATACTAGAGAGAATTACTGGGGAGAATTTCCCCAATATGGCAAAGGGAACGAGCATCAAAATTCAGGAGGTTCAGAGAACGCCCCTCAAAATCAATAAGAATAGGCCCACACCCCGTCACCTAATAGTAAAATTTACAAGTCTTAGTGACAAAGAGAAAATCCTGAAAGCAGCCCGGGAAAAGAAGTCTGTAACATACAATGGTAAAAATATTAGATTGGCAGCTGACTTATCCACAGAGACCTGGCAGGCCAGAAAGAGCTGGCATGATATTTTCAGAGCACTAAATGAGAAAAACATGCAGCCCAGAATACTATATCCAGCTAGGCTATCATTGAAAATAGAAGGAGAGATTAAAAACTTCCAGGACAAACAACAACTGAAAGAATTTGCAAACACCAAACCAGCTCTACAGGAAATCTTGAAAGGGGTCCTCTATGCAAAGAGAGAGCCTACAAGTGGTAGATCAGAAAGGAACAGAGACCATGTACAGTAACAGTCACCTTACAGGCAATACAATGGCACTAAATTCATATCTCTCAATAGTTACCCTGAATGTGAATGGGCTAAATGCCCCTGTCAAAAGACACAGGGTATCAGAATGGATGAAAAAACAAAACCCATCTATATGTTGCCTCCAAGAAACTCATTTTAAGCCTGAAGACACCTCCAGATTTAAAGTGAGGGGGTGGAAAAGAATTTACCATGCTAATGGACATCAGAAGAAAGCAGGAGTGGCAATCCTTATATCAGATCAATTAGATTTTAAGCCAAAGACTATAATAAGAGATGAGGAAGGACACTATATCATACTCAAAGGGTCTGTCCAACAAGAAGATTTAACAATTTTAAATATCTATGCCCCCAACGTGGGAGCAACCAACTATATAAACCAATTAATAACAAAATCAAAGAAACACATCAACTATAATACAATAATAGTAGGGGACTTTAACACTCCCCTCACTGAAATGGACAGATTATCCAAGCAAAAGATCAGCAAGGAAATAAAGGCCTTAAACGACACACTGGACCAGATGGATATCACAGATATATTCAGAACATTTCATCCCAAAGCAACAGAATACACATTCTTCTCTAGTGCACATGGAACATTCTCCAGAATAGATCACATCCTCGGTCCTAAATCAGGACTCAACCGGTATCAAAAGATTGGGATCATTCCCTGCATATTTTCAGACCACAATGCTCTAAATCTAAAACTCAACCACAAAAGGAAGTTTTAAAAGAACCAAAATACATGGAGACTAAACAGCATCCTTCTAAAGAACGAATGGGTCAACCGGGAAATTAAAGAAGAATTGAAAAAAATCATGGAAACAAATGATAATGAAAATACAACGGTTCAAAATCTGTGGGACACAACAAAGGCAGTCCTGAGAGGAAAATATATAGCGGTACAAGCCTTTCTCAAGAAACAAGAAAGGTCTCAGGTACACAATCTAACCCTACACCTAAAGGAGCAGGAGAAAGAACAAGAAAGAAACCCTAAGCCTAGCAGGAGAAGAGAAATCATAAAGATCAGAGTAGAAATCAATGAAATAGAAACCAAAAAAAAAAAAAAAAAAAAAAAAAAACAGAACAAATCAAAGAATGTAAGAGCTGGTTCTTTGAAAGAATTAATAAAATTGATAAACCCCTGGCCCGAATTATCAAAAACAAAAGAGAAAGGACCCAAATAAATAAAATCATGAATGAAAGAGGAGAGATCACAACTAACACCAAAGAAATACAAACCATTATAAGAACATACTATGAGCAACTCTATGGCAATAAATTTGAAAATCTGGAAGAAATGGATGCATTCCTAGAAACATATAAACTACCACAACTGAACCAGGAAGAAATAGAAAGCCTGAACAGACCCATAACCAGTAAGGAGATTGAAACAGTCATTAAAAATCTCCAAACAAACAAAAGCCCAGGGCCAGACGGCTTCCCGGGGGAATTCTACCAAACATTTAAAGAAGAACTAATTCCTATTCTCCTGAAACTGTTCCAAAAAATAGAAATGGAAGGAAAACTTCCAAACTCATTTTATGAGGCCAGCATCACCTTGATCCCAAAACCAGACAAGGATCCCACCAAAGAAGAGAGCTATAGACCAATATCCTTGATGAACACAGATGCGAAAATACTCAACAAAATACTGTCCAATAGGATTCAAAAGTACATTAAAAAGATTATTCACCACGACCAAGTAGGATTTATTCCAGGGCTGCAAGGTTGGTTCAACATCCGCAAATCAGTCAATGTGATACAACACATCAATAAAAGAAAGAAGAAGAACCATATGATACTCTCAATAGATGCTGAAAAAGCATTTGACAAAGTACAGCATCCCTTCCTGATCAAAACTCTTCAAAGTGTATGGATAGAGGGCACATACCTCAATATCATCAAAGCCATCTATGAAAAACCCACCGCAAATATCATTCTCAATGGAGAAAAACTGAAAGCTTTTCCGCTAAGGTCAGGAACACGGCAGGGATGTCCATTATCACCACTGCTATTCAACATAGTACTAGAGGTCCTAGCCTCAGCAATCAGACAACAAAAGGAAATTAAAGGCATCCAAATCGCCAAAGAAGAAGTCAAATTATCACTCTTCGCAGATGATATGATACTATATGTGGAAAACCCAAAAGACTCCACTCCAAAACTGCTAGAACTTATACAGGAATTCAGTAAAGTGTCAGGATATAAAATCAATGCACAGAAATCAGTTGCATTTATCTACACCAACAACAAGACAGAAGAAAGAGAAATTAAGGAGTCAATCCCATTTACAATTGCATCCAAAACCATAAGATACCTAGGAATAAACCTAACCAAAGAGACACAGAATCTATACTCAGAAAACTATAAAGTACTCATGAAAGAAATTGAGGAATACACAAAGAAATGGAAAAATGTTCCATGCTCCTGGATTGGAAGAATAAATATTGTGAAAATGTCTCGGGTACCTAAAGCAATCTACACATTTAATGCAATTCCTATCAAAGTATCATCCATCTTTTTCAAAGAAATGGAACAATAATGCTAAAATTTATATGGAACCAGAAAAGACCTCGAATAGCCAAAGGGATATTAAAAAAGAAAGCCAACGTTGGTGGCATCACAATTCCGGACTTCAAGCTCTCTTACAATGCTGTCATCATCAAGACAGCATGGTACTGGCACAAAAACAGACCCATAGATCAATGGAACAGAATAGAGAGCCCAGAAATAGACCCTCAACTCTATGGTCAACTAATCTTCGACAAAGCAGGAAAGAATGTCCAATGGAAAAAAGACAGCCTCTTCAATAAGTGGTGCTGGGAAAATTGGACAGCCACATGCAGAAAAATGAAATTGGACCATTTCCTTACACCATACACGAAAATAGACTCAAAATGGATGAAGGACCTCAATGTGCGAAAGGAATCCATCAAAATCCTTGAGGAGAACACAGGCAGCAACCTCTTTGACCTCAGCCGCAGCACCATCTTCCTAGGAACAACGCCAAAGGCAAGGGAAGCAAGGGCAAAAATGAACTATTGGGACTTCATCAAGATCAAAAGCTTTTGCACATCAAAGGAAACAGTTCATAAAATCAAAAGACAACTGACAGAATGGGAGAAGATATTTGCAAACGACATATCAGATAAAGGACTAGTGTCCAGAATCTATAAAGAACTTAGCAAACTCAACACCCAAAGAACAAATAATCCAATCAAGAAATGGGCAGAGGACATGAACAGATATTTCTGCAAAGAAGACATCCAGATGGCCAACAAACACATGAAAAAGTGCTCCATATCACTCAGCATCAGGGAAATACAAATCAAAACCACAATGTGATATCACCTCACACCAGTCAGAATGGCTTAAATCAACAAGTTAGGAAATCACAGATGCTGGAGAGGATGCGAAGAAAGGGGAACCCTCCTACACTGTTGGTGGGAATGCAAGATGGTGCAACCTCTCTGGAAAACAGCATGGAGGTTCCTCAAAATGTTGAAAATAGAACTGCCCTATGACCCAGCAATTGCACTATTGGGTATTTACCCTAAAGATACAAACGGAGTGATCCAAAGGGGCACATGCACCCGAATGTTTATAGCAGCAATGTCCACAATAGCCAAACTATGGAAAGAACCTAGATGTCCATCAACAGATGAATGGATCAAGATGTGGTATATATACACAATTTAATATTATGCAGCCATCAAAATAAATGAAATCTTGCCATTTGCGACAACATGGATGGAACTAGAGCGTATCATGCTTAGCGAGATAACTCAAGCGGAGAAAGACAACTATCATATGATCTCCCTGATATGAGGAAGTGGTGATGTAACATGGGGGCTTAAGTGGGTAGGAGAAGAATAAATGAAAGAAGATGGGATTGGGAAGGAGACAAACCATAAGTGACTCTTAATCTCACAAAACAAACTGAGGGTTGCTGGGGGGAGGGGGTTTGGGAGAAGGGGGTGGGATTATGGACCTTGGGGAGGGTATGTGCTTTGGTGAGTGTTGTGAAGTGTGTAAACCTGGTGATTCACAGACCTGTACCCCTGGGGATAAAAATATATGCTTATAAAAAATAAAAAATAATTAAAAAAAAATAAAACGCTTCAAAGTATAGGGTTAGAGGGAACATTCCTGAACTTCATCAAATCTATCTATGAAATAACCACAGCAAATATCATCCTCAATGGGAAAAAGCTTGCAGCATTCCCGTTGAGATCAGGAACAAGACAAGGATGTCCACTTATACCCCTCTTGTTCAACATACAATTAGAAGTCCTAGCAACAGGAATCAGATAACAAAGAGAAATAAAAAGTGCCCTCAGATTCTTTTTCAGAGTCCATAGTCTCTTATGGTTTCCCTCCCCTTCCAATTTCCCACGACTCCCTTCTCCTCTCCATCTCCTCTTTTCCTTCATGGTATTTGTTATTCTCCACACATAAGTGAAACCATATGATAATTGCCCCTCTCTGCTTGATTTATTTCACTCAGGAGAATCTCTTCCAGTCCTGTCCACATTGCTACCAAATTTGGGTATTCCTGCTTTGTGAATGCAGGCATAATACTCCAAAGTGTATATGGACCACATCTTCCTTATCCATTCTTACTTTGAAGGGCATCTTGGTTCTTTCCAAAGTTTGGCAACCGTGGACATTGCTGCTCTAAACATTGGTTTACAGTTGGCAGTTCTATTTATTCTATCTGTATCTTTGTTTTAAATACCTAGGTGTGTATTTGCCGGGTTATAGGGAAGTTCCATTTTTAATTTCTTGAGGAATCTCCACACTGTTCTCCAAAGAGGCTGTACCAACCTGCATTCCCACACACAGTGTAATAGGATTCCCCTTTCTCCACATGCTCTCCAACACATGTTGTTTCCTGTCTTGCTAATTTAGGACATTCTAACTGGTGTAATTTGACATCTTAATGTGGTTTACATTTGAATCTCCCTGATGCCTAGTGATGATATACATTTCTTAAGGTATCTGATAGCCATTTGTATGTCTTCATTGGAGAAGTGTCTGTTCATATATTCTGCCCATTTTTTGATATGATTATCTGTTTTGAGCATGTTGAGTTTGAGGTGTTCTTCGTAGATCCTGGATAACAACCTTTTGTCTGTCCTGTCATTTGTTAATTTCTTATCACATTCCGTGTGTTGCCTCTTTCCTTTTTGACTGTTTCCTACGCAGTGCAGAAGCGTTTTATTTTGATGAGTTCCCAAAGTTTACTTTGGCCTTTGTTTCCTTTGCCTTTGGAGATACATCTTGAAAGAAGTCGCTGTCACTGATATTGAAGAGATTACTGCTTATGTTCTCCTCTAGGATTCTGATGGATCCCTGTTTCACATTAAGGTCTTTTATCCATAATGAGTTTATCTTTGTGTATGGTGTAAGAGGATGGTCGAGTTTCATTCTTCTACATAGAGCTGCCTAGTTTTCGCTACACCATTTCTTGAAGAGACTGTCTTTCTTCCACTGTATTATTTTCCCTGCTTCCTTGAAGATTATTTGACCATAGAGTTGATGGTCCATATCTGAGCTCTCTACTGTGTTCCACTGGTCTATGGGTCTGTTTTTATGCCAGTCCCTGCTGTATTGGTGATCCCAGCTTCATAGTAACCCTTGAAATCAGGCAACGTGGTGCTCCCAGTTTTGTTTCTCTTTTCAGCAATTCTTAGCAATACAGGTCGCTTCTGTTTCCACACAAATTTTAGGCGTGTGTTTGTAACAGCTCTTTGAAAGATACCGGTGGAATTTTGATTGGAATGGCATTAAATGAATCGATTGCCCTAGGCAGTATAGACATTTTAACAATGTTTAGTCTTGTGATCCATAAGACTGCCATGGTTTTCCGTCTTTTCAGTTTTCTTCCATTTCTCTCATGAGTGTTCTCTAGTTCCTCCAGTACAAATCCTTCACCTCTTTGGTTTCGTTTATTCCCAGGTATCTTATGGTTTGGGTGCTGTAGTAAATGGAATTGATTCTCTAATTTCCCTTTCTGGATTTTCATTGATAATGTAGAAGAAAGCCACTGATTTCTGTACAATGGTTTTGTATCCTGTCACATTATTGAATTGCTGTATGAGTTCTGGTAGTTTGAGGGAGGAGTCTTTTGGGTTTTCCATATCAAGTATGTCATCTGTGAGGAGAGAGAGGTTGACTTCTTGATTGCCAATTTGGATACCTTTTATTTCTATGTGTTGTCTGATTACTGTTGCTAGGACTTCACATCCTATGTTGAACAAGAGTGGTGAGAGTGGGCATCCATGTCATGTTTCTGATTTCAAAGCGATGGCTGTAAGCTTTTACCTTGAGGATAGTATTCACTGTGGATTATTCATAGAAACATTTTATGAAGTTGACGAAAATTCCCTCTATCCTTATACATTGCAGCGATTAAGTCAGGGACAGATGCAGGATTTTGTGAAATGCTCTTTCTTCATCACTTGAGAGGACATGAGGTTCTTCTCTCTTCATTTCTTAATTTCTTCTATGACATTGATTGTTTTGCGAATGTCAAACCAACCTTGCAACCCAGGGATAGATCCTACTTGGTCATGGTGGAATGACTGTTTAATGTACTGTAGGTTCCCAGGAGCTGGAATCTTGTTGAGAATCTTAGTATCCATATTCATCACTGATATTGGTTTGAAATTCCCCTTTTTGGTGAGGTCTTTGCCTGGTTTGTAGATTAGGGTAATGCTCTCTTCATAGAAAGTGTCTGGAAGTTTTCCTTCTACTTCAAATTTTGCAAAGAGCTTCAGGAGAATCGGTGTTAGTTCTTAAAGTTTGGTAGAATTCGCTAAGGCATCCTTCAGGGCCCGAGGTCTTGATTTTGGGAGGTTTTTGATCACTGCTTTAATTTCGTTACTGGATAATGGTGTATTCAGGTTGCACATTTCTTCCTGGTTCAATTTTGGTATTTACAGTTTTCTAGGAATGCATCCATTTCACCTAGGTTGCTTAGTTATTGGCATATACTTGTGGTTTTTTCCCATTTCTTTTCAGTGTAACCGTTTACATGGTTTTACCACCACACCCAGTGCTCCATGCAATCCATGCCCTCTCTATTACCCACCACGTGTTTCCACAACATAAAACCCCCTCTCTTTCATACCCTCAGATAATTTTTTTACTGTTGTATAGATTTTTTAAATAAATTTATATATTTTCTGCATAACAGTATTCATTATTTTTTTTCACCACACCCTGTGCTTCATGCAATCTGTGCCCTCTATAATACCCACCTCCTGGTATCCACAACTCCCACGCCCATGTGACTTCAAACCCCTCAGATTGCTTTTCAGGCAAAGCCCCTACCAAAAAGAAATTTTAGACCAATATCACTGAAGAATATGGATGCTAAATTCTAAACAAGATCCTAGAAAACAGGATCCAACAGCACATTAAAAATTATCCCCCATGACCAGGTGGGATTCATCCCTGGCCTACAAGGATGGTTAAATGTTCGCAAATTAATCAATGTGATTGAACAAATTAATATGAGGAGAGAAGAAACACATGGTCCTCTCAATTGATGCAGAAAAAGCATTTGACAAATTCCAGCATCCGTTCCTCATTAAAATCCTTGAAAGGATAGGGATAGAGGGAACATTCCTGAACTTCATCAAATCTATGAAATACACACAGCAAATATCATCCTCAATGGGAAAAAGCTTACAGCATTCCCGTTGAGATCAGGAACAAGACAAAGATGCCCACTTTCACCACTCTTATACAACATAGTATTAGAAGTCATAGCAACAGGAATCAGACAAAAAAGAGAAATTAATGTGCCCTCAGATTCTTTTTCAGAGTCTATAGTCTCTCTTGGTTCCCATCCCCTTCAATTTCCCTCCACTCCCTTCTCCTCTCCATCTCCCCTTGTCTTCCATGCTATTTGTTATACTCCACACAGTAGTGAAACCATATGATAATTGACTCTCTCTGTTGATTTATTTCACTCAGGAGAATCTCT